>NC_057812.1:621360012-621731875 GCF_018294505.1 Triticum aestivum
TAGCGTGTCAAGGGTGTTTGTCGATGTGTTTTTGTTGTGGTGTTGCATCGATGTAGTTTTGTTGTGGTGTTGCTTCATAGAGTAGTATGCATTTCATGTAACGCTTTTTCTTATTTTTCTCTCGTAAACAAGTGTGTAACAATTTTTTGTCTCAATGTTTCGCCCATAATTGGGTAATTCTCTTATGCTTAATTAATCGGTCGTGGGGCTTTGATCTCCTCTTTTGAAAAGAAAATGAAGTGGACAAGCCGTAAAGGATAAATCAGATTACACCATCTTGATTCCTGAGACTCATTCAAAGTTCCTAGTGCTAGAAAATGCAGGCTTTTGTGAAATCAACTTGCTTTTGAATATTTCTTTCAGGCTTCCATTGTACGAGTTCCGCCAGCCAACAGCACTGACGAATTCTCGAAGAGAAAAAAACAGCACTGACGAACTTTTTGCAAATCCTGCGAATTATTCCTGGATCAGAAAATACAACTGTGTCATCGACTTGTGACTTCATATAACACTGAATGCCAAGTACAGATCGGGGCCCAAAAACATCAGTTCGTGTCAACTTTTCTGGAGCACGGACAAAGATCACGGGCGAGAAATACAGGCGTGCGTACCATATGAACGCTTAAAATGCTTGAAGGTCCAAATTGAAGCAGACGGTGTTTCTGTTTCAGGCCATGCAACTTTATTTTTCTTGAACATGCATTACCGACATCATGATGGGCAATGAACTCCTCTTCTACAAAAATAAATAAATTATACTGTATACTTAAAAAAAGAAGTAAGTATGCATTATGCTTACTTGGTGCCTCTGATTATACAGCAAAACAATTTACTGTTCTCTCGACGATGCAACACAAAGCTCTAAACAATAAAGATAGAATTAGCAAATATTTGCAACGTTATGATCTCAAATTCTTAAGCCCTTGCATGATGATGGACGACACTAAATTATTTCTTAATAGCTACAACTAATTAAAAATGTTTGTGAAGTTTGATTATGAATACTTATAACATTTTTTTGGGTAGAACTGGAGTCCTTGTCAGCAAAGTGTCAAAAAAGAATCATGCCCAATCCAACTTCAAGGTCCCGTTTAGGGAGAACAATGTTGAATGATGATGCAACATCACCGGCGTACAAGGCACGAATTTCAGTGAATTCGTCTGTCAGGGGACACACACGGTATTTCAGTGAATTCTTCTGTCAGGGGACACACACGGTAAGAGTTGCATTGCAAAGTCACATGCCAGGTCAGTAAATTCAGGAGCTACCTGACTAGCTCACCAAGCACAGTACACTCTACACTTCTTCCTTTTGAATGGAATCGCTCATGCTCAGAGGCTAGCGGCGCACGATTTATCTGTAGAAAACATAAATAAGTATTACCAGTGTATATAATATATTACATCCGTATTCTTAGATTTATCTAGATATAGATGTATCTAACACTAAAAAGTGTCTAGGTACATCAGTACCTAGGTAAATCCAAGACTAGTAATTTGAGACGGAGAGAGTAAGGAACAGAAGTGTAAGTTAGTGCGTAAAAGAGAAGGAAAGAAAGATGTGGTAACAAAACTTTGAGGATAATCTTATTTCTTGCCTCATGTAGCCGATCAATTGGTCACTGTGATTTTTGCCACTAATGGTGATATACTTCCACGTAATTCACTGAATGTTGATAAAAACAACTAAATACCCACGTACTATCTCCATCCTGATTTATTGGTCTTTTAGTATTTTGTGCCGAATTTTGATCATGGATTTAGTTAACTAAATGTTAATGTATGTCACAAAAAATAGTATTATTGAAAATTATATTTAAATACAAATTCAATGATATAATTTTTTATGACATGCATTAACATTTTGTTAGTTAAACCTATGGTCAAATTTTGACACAAAATAAGAAAAGGACCAATAGATCAGGACGGAGGTAGTAAATTACAATCAATATTTGATGTGTACCAGACAAGTGATTACACATATTATGCTCCCCACATAAGTTCACTACAATGAATTGAGTATGCTGCTAGAGATAAGAATGCCAAGAGAATGGTCTAGGGGGAGGCGACCTCGATATGCTCCGAGGAAACACTTCGGTGTCCTCCTTCCCCACGATGTCAGCACAGGAGAAGTTCATGTTCTTCTTATGCTCCAGCATCTCTAACCATGGAGCCATTATTATGTCTCCCGCAAAACCGGGGTCATCAAAGGCTGGCTTGAGGAAAATTAAATCATTCTTGATTATCCAGTTGTCGCACAACACTTTACATCCAGTCTTTTCAAAGTTTCATCAAATGATGCTATTGCAATGTGGAAGCAGTGCGATGCAGCCCTGTCATTGCACCAACATTCTTGTCATTCGAGTTTCCGAGCTGTAAGCTTGCCGTCCTCCTAGTCATAGGCTTTGGCATGAAGGGGGTGCCCAACATTTTATCAAGGCCTTCGGCATTGTACTTCACATACTTGTTCGCATTGATGTCCTGCTCAACAAGCGGCCCGTAGTTCTGCATGAAGCTACGATAAACAGGCACTATAGCCTGCACCACAAGGTGGCACACCCTCTGCTGCAGATCCTTGTCTAGTGTGATCCAGGCGGACATGCTTCTGATACATCTCATCAAAGCTGGCGTTGAATGATTTGAGTCGTTGCTTCACCAAGTCTCTTGCTGTAGCCTGGCCCTTGGAGAACAAGATCAGACACTCCCTGCTCAGCGGGGGCGTACGTGTTCCTCGGCTCTCCCTTAGAAACAGTGCCGCGTAGTGGTAACCTATCGATCCGCGAACCGGTCCGAACGTCCGCTCTCTCACAAATCGAGTGAAGGAGGAGGGCTTTTGCGGTCGTCTGGATTGCTGCCACGCACTCATCCGACACCCCGGTCCCACCCGACCCACGCCCTCTTCCGCGTGAAGCGGTTGTCGCGTATTCGTGCCACTCGAGACTGCCAGCACCACATCCATTTCGTCCCAGACCGGACGCGACCTCACACTCTCGGGGGAGGTTTGGCGGTTGGCGTTGGAGACGCCCTAATTAGCTGGGTTTCTGAAAGTTAATTAAGGTCATGTGCTGGTATAGTCTGGTAATTAAGCAGCCAGCCAGCCACGCATGCTCAGCCAGAGTGTCCAACGCCAGTGGTGGTAGTACTACTAGCACAGTAGTGGTAGTAGTATTTATTTACCAGCAAGTAGAACGCAATGTGGAACCAGCACGCCGCTAGTCCAGAAGGTCAACTACAGCTAGCCTAAATCAGGAATTTGGACGCGACAGCCGCTCGCCGCTCGCCAGTCCGTTCCACGCTCCATCACCCTCTTTTGGAACTGACCGTGCTCACGTACACCGCGCACATCAGTCGGCGCACGGCGTACCGCTGGGTCAGCCGGTGGCGATGGCGATCACCAACCGTCCGGCCCGGCCATTAACTAAGTTTACTCCACCGGCCCCTTCAAAAAAAAAAAAGTTTACTCCACCGGCCGAACTCACGCCCAACCAACCCACATTGAAGCGCTCCATCGACTGCACGCCAACATGGCAGCGGCTTCGGCCGGGACAGAAGCTTCCGGTGCGTGCCGATCCACGTTGCTTCCACGGCATCCTTTCCTTTGTGGTATCAAGTTTCCCATGCCCCGTCGCATACAGACGTGAACTCCGCTGGCGTGCACCCACACCCAGGTAGACACGGCTCGGGTGCACCCAACCCAACTCGCTGGCGTGTCAGCGTGCGGGCGAGCAACAAAAGTGGCAAAGTAGCACCCCCACGCACAAAGCGGTGGCATCCATCCGTCCGTCCAATCCGAGTGCGCGTCCAGCAGAGAGAGCCTGGCCCTGGCGTGAGTGCGTGACAGATTGAAGTGAGCGTAGGCAGTAATTGCGGTGAAAGAAACTCGCAGGGACGCACGCACAGTGGTAAACATCAACGACGTAAACAACCTCGGAGCCGCCCTGACAGCAACCACAGACCGGAGCGGAGCAGGACCAGCGCGAGCCGAGCGGCGGAGGCCGGAGCGCGTGCCTTCAGTTTCGACTCTCCCTCCCTCGCTCCCGTGGAAAAACTCTCCCCTTTTCCGCCTCCCCCTTTCTTTCCAAGTCCAACCTAAACCTCAGCCCCGCTCCACCTCCCCCCGCCTCTGCCCCGCACGCCACACCACAGCACCCACCTCTCCGGACGGGCGCCCGTCGCCGTCGCCATCGCCTTTTCCCCCTCCCTCCCTCCCCGCGCCGGATAAGTAGTACGCACTCGCTTGCAAGGGACGCCGGACCTCGAGCTCCCACCGGCCGGCAGATTGATTCCTACACCAATTCCTGCGAGCCAGAGCGAGGGACAAGCCCGCCCGCGGCCGTGGGCGTCGAGCGGTCCGTCCGACGCGCATTCGGAGGGCGAGGCCGTGCGCTACCACCGGGGGATGGGGATGGATCAGGGGGCGGAGGAGGCGCGGCGGATGGCGAGCCTGCAGGCGGCGCGGAGCGCGCTGCGGGCCGGGGTGGAGCGGTCGCGGGCGCTGAGCCACGCGCTGGCGCGGACGGGGGCCCGGGTCGGGGAGATCCAGGCGCGGCTGGCGGCCACGGAGGCCGGGGTGCGCCCGATCCGCGCGCCGCGGGACGCGCTCGAGGGGGCCGGCCCCAACATCGACCGCGCCGTGGGGCCCGCCGCGGCCGTCCTCAAGGTGTTCGACGCCGTGCACGGCCTCGAGCCGCCGCTCCTCGCCGGGGCCGCCGCCCGGGAGGACCTCCCGGGCTACCTCGCCCTCGTCGCCCGCCTCGAGGAGGCGCTCCGCTTCCTCGCCGACAACTGCGGCCTCGCCGTCGACTGGCTCTCCGACATCGTCGACTACCTCGGCAAGCGCAGCCTCGCCGACCCTCGCTTCGTGGCCGGCCTCGCCGGGGCGCTCTCGAAACTCAAGGGCGTCCCCGCAGCCGACCTCGACGCCGGCCTCCTCACCGCCGCCCTCGACGTGCTCGAGGCCGAGTTCTGCCGCCTCCTCGCCGAGCACTCTGCTCCGCTCGCGATGCAGGAGGACCCCGACAAGGCCAAGCCCGCACCCGCCTCCATCACGCCGCCGAGGATCCCCGCCGCCGCCGTGCAGAAGCTGGGCCTCACCCTTGACCGCCTCGCCGCTAATGGGCGGCTCAGCTACTGCGTGGCGGCGTACGCCGACGCTCGCGGGGACACGGTGAGCGCCAGCCTCCACGCGCTCGGCCTGGATTACCTGCAAGACCAGACGCAGGATGCTCAGGCGCTGAGCCCGAGCGTCGAGCTCTGGGGCCGGCATTTGGAGTTCGCGGTGCGCCACCTATTGGAAGCTGAGCGGAAGCTCTGTGTTGCTGTCTTCGAGCGCTGGCCAGAAGCCGCGGCCGCTTGCTTCGCGGACATTGCGGCGCGCGCTGGAATTCTTGATTTCCTCAAGTTTGGCCGTGCCGTGGCTGATGCCAAGAAGGACCCCATCAAGCTCCTGAGGCTGCTTGATGTGTTTGATTCTCTCAGCAAGCTCAGATTGGACTTCAACCGGTTGTTTGGTGGAAAGGCATGCCTGGAGATCCAAAGCAGGACCAGAGAGCTTGTGAAGAGGGTGGTGGATGGCTCTGTTGAGATTTTTGAGGAGTTGCTGGTGCAGGTGGAGCTGCAGCGCAAGATGCCACCCCCAGCTGACGGCGGAGTGCCAGGCCTGGTTACCTTCGTCCCCAAGTACTGCAACCAGCTCCTTGGGGAGCAATATCGGCCTGTGCTCACACAAGTGCTCACCATCCACCGCAGCTGGCGCAAGGAGGCGTTCAACGACAAGATGCTCGTCGATGCAGTGCACAACATTGTTAAGGCCCTGGAGGCCAACTTCGACACATGGGCAAAGGCGTATGAGGATAAGACACTGTCATCTCTCTTCATGATGAACACACATTCGCACTTCTTCAAGCACCTGAAGAGCACTAAGATGGGGGAGATCTTAGGCGATGAGTGGCTCCGGGAGCATGAGCAGTACAAGGACTACTACTCGGCATTGTTTCTAAGGGAGAGCTGGGGAACGCTTGCGCCGCTGCTGAGCAGGGAGGGTCTGATCTTGTTCTCCAAGGGTCAGGCTACAGCAAGGGACTTGGTGAAGCAGCGGCTCAAATCGTTCAACGCCAGCTTCGATGAGATGTACCAGAAGCAGTCCGCGTGGATCATACCGGACAAGGATCTGCAGCAGAGGGTGTGCCACCTTGTGGTGCAGGCTATAGTGCCTGTTTACCGTAGCTTCATGCAGAACTACGGGCCGCTTGTCGAGCAGGACATCAGCGCGAGCAAGTACGTCAAGTACAGCGCTGAAGGCCTTGACAAGATGCTTAGCACCCTCTTCATGCCGAAGCTTAGGACTAGGAGGACTGCAAGCATGCAGATCAGAAACTCAAATGGCAAGATTGCCAGTGCAGTGACTGGGCTGCAGCGGAGTGCTTCAACATTGCAATAGCATCAGTTGAAGAAACTCCAGAAAGATTGGATGTACAGTAGTGTTGTGCAATAACTGAATAATCAAAGAATGATTTAATTTATTTCGAGCCAGGCGTTGAAGATCCCGGTTGTGCGGGAGACATAGTAATCGCTCGATGATAATAAGAGCTGCTGGAGCATAGTAAGAACATAGACTTCTCCAGCACTGACATAGTGGGGGGAGAAGGAAACTGAAATCTTTCCTCAGAGCATATGGATGCCCCCTTCCCCTAGATCATTATATTCGCATTCTTATCTCTAGCATTCATATACTCTATTTGTTTTAGGAAACTTATGTGTGGAGCATAAGATGTGTAATCAGTTGTCTGGTATATGTCAAAGATTGGTTGTAATTTAGGTGGGTATTTAGTTGTTTTTATCAATGTTCATTGAATTATATGGAAGTAAGTGTATTACTGCCTGTGACAAAAATGACTGATCAATTGACTGACTAACATGAGGCAAGAAAACAGTCTATCTTCGAAGTTTCGGTTCCACATGTTTCTTTCTTTCTCTTTACGCACTAACTTACCGTTTTGTTACCTATTATGTATATACTGCTACTTCTGTATGCTCTGTTCTACAGATAAATCATGCGCCCGTGTGCGGCGCTAGCCTCTGAACACGAGTGTTTCATGCGAAAAGAATTAGTGAACAGTTTACCTTGCTTGGTGAGCTAGTCAGGTAGCTCCAGAATTTACTGACCTGGCATATATATAACTTTGCAATGTAACCTGAATTTACTGACCTGGTATAGACTTTGCAATGCAACTGCTAACTGTGTGTGTCCAGTCACAGAAGAATGGACTGAAATTCGTACCTTGTACGCCGGTGATGGTTCTTCCTCAACGCGGTCTTGAATTTCAATTGAGCATGATTCTTTTTTGACACTTCGCTAACAAGGACTCCAGTTCTACCAAAAAAAAAGAGGAGATGTTGTCTCAGTATTTGTAATCGAATTTCACAACCACTTCTCATTTGTATAGCTACTAAGAAATTTGAGGGTCGACCATCATCATGAAGGGCTTAAAAATTGGGAAACTCTTACCATCACCCGGCAGATCGCAGCGTCCGCGTCCGCCACCTCCCCTGCCTTGCACGTGTCCCAGTGAGAGCTCACACACCATCCTTTGTCGAACGCGCTTCTGCAATAGGAGCTATGTTTTTGAAACATATGTGGTGTTGCAATGGTCTATGACAGGTATACGCTTTGCAACAAAATATCACTTACGAAATTTTTCTGCAACAAGACCTCGGTTGCAAAAAAAATTGCAACAAAAACCCAGTTGCAAAAAGATGCAAGAAAACAACTGTTGCAGAAAAATCCGGCAACAAGACATGTGTTGCAGAAGTAATCCTGCAACAAGACCTTTGTTGCAATGATGAAGGCACGTTTGAGCGCTCGATGTGGCTTTTAAAAAAAATCAGCCGGCGGACGCGTAGCACACCCCTTAAAAATTTGACGAAGTTGTAAATATTTGCTAATTCTGTCTTTTATTGTTTAGAGCTTTGCTGCTTGGTTGCAATATAAATGGCTGAATATGTATGCGGAAATGCTCTTTGTGCCGCGTCGACGAGAGAACCATAAATCTGTCTGTTGCATAATCAGAGGCACCAAGTAAGCTTAATGAGCTATAATTCATGTTAAACCATGTATCAGCCCCCACAAAAAAATCATACTGTAAGCACCAAAATAAGTATCATTGAATATTGAAGTATAGATGTATACTTACTTTTATTTTGTAGAAGATGAGTTCATTGCCCTTCATGATGTCGCAAATCGACAAAGATCATCCAGACCTGGCATATCTGCAACGACGCAGTGCTGGTAATTAGTTGCCTGGCCTGAAATAGAAACACCGTTTGCTTCAATTTGGACCTTAGAGCGTGTACAATGTGTTGAGTCTTAAGAATGACCCAACACATATATTGTCTATGAAAGGTACATTTCTGTGAGCAAATACTTCCTAAGAGTGTGTCTGTGCTCATCGTCACTCAATCTCCTTAAATTTCTGTCACTTGCGAACTAAGATACGTGGTTCCCTCATCGCCACCAAATTCCCCTAAATTCATTGTCCCTTGCAAAGTAAGATACGCCGTTCCAAGAACTGATTCAAAGTAGATTTCTGTCAACACAATACGTCTCCTCTTTCTTCCTTTTTTCCCTTATTTATGCACGAGACCAACTAGTTTAGACACGGTACGACTACATTATGATTCATAAATTAGCATTATGTTTTATACATCATTCAATCAGACAAATAAGATGAACATGCCATAATTTTACCACATGGTACATCAAGCATCACATACAAGGAAACATAAACAACAACTTGAAGAAACATCATATGCAACATCACCACAATCCTTGACCATGTCAAATCATGGACATACCTTCAATCGTCGTGAGAAAGATGCCCTTGCAGACCACCTTCCAAGGCCGCCGCCCTGGCATCCAGGATCCCGCGCCCACTCGTACCGCTACCCGACACCAAGGCCACCAGCCACCGTGGGACGGGACCGAAAGGCACCTCCTTTCACATCCCCGGGAACCCCTACCCCACTTCCATGACCGGAACAAGGGGAAGACCAACCACATCGGAGAACCCTAGGCCAGACCCATTAGATCTGGATGAGTACAAGCATCGACGGCATCCACGACGGGAAGACACCTCCTTACCACATCCCCATGAGCTCTGGGCTCTGGTCGTCCAACCATGATCGGCATGGGGAGGAGTCACGCCCACAAGCCCCTAGGTCGTCCTGCTGGATCTAGGCGAGGTCAGTTACCCAAGGCTTCTGCCCCGACTAGATCTGGCCAAGGGAAAGCAACATAAGGTGGACGACAGGCCACTACCTTGATCACGACGGTCGCACCCGTCTTGGCCGTGGCCCCCAAGCGTGAGGGTGGGGGGCACCCCCAGCAACGGCGCAAGCGAACACTGGACGAAGTAGGAGACTCCTTTAGGTGCCTTGATGGAGGCACAAGAGCGGAGAAGAAGGCCCTCCGCCACCGTCTGCCGCTAGGGCTTTGCCCGGCGGCTCCGAGCAAGGGAAGGACGGGGAAAGGCCTGTGGCGGCGGGGATGGGTCGTCGCCGATTTAGGGTTTTTTCCAGCCCGGATGCCGTATTATAAAGAACATATATGGCACATTTTACTAACACGCATCTCAAAGCTATTAGAGATGCTCTTAGTGGAGCCAAAAGTAAATATGTGGGGCCATCATTGGAACTTTCCTGGCAAATTCCTGCTGCCATATTTGCGACGAAGATATTAGCGGAGACTTCCTGGAAGTTTCAAGATTACGTCTTTGTTGTTCTCAAGTGGTCATACTTTTCTCGGAACCAACACTTCCACGTGGCATCACATTATTGGAAGTAACTTAGGTAGATCTAACCCAAATAACTTAGGTAGACCTAGCGGCCCAGTTGCTTCGTCCCGGGGCCGCGTCCCTAGCGGCCCAGTTGAGCACGGCCCATGAGAGTGGGCGTGGGGAAGAGTGGTCGTGTCGCCCCCATTGTGGTGTTGTAACCGTCTGCGCACGCGCGGGGCTGGGCTGTGCTAGCTCGCGTGCTGCTCGCTAGAAACGCTCGAATCAGACATTTCTAGCCAGCTAGACCGACTCGGGCGCAAAAGCTGGCCCCGACGTAGGACGTGGTGCAGGGGCTTCGGGCGGAGATGGTGGGAAACGGAAATCGGCGGAGGCGGGTTGGCCCGCTTAATATACCCTACCCCCATTTACTCACTCACCCCCGCTCTAGGAAAAGCCATCCTCTGTTCTTGGCACCGATGACGACGATGACTCAGATCTGTGATAGCGGCGGCAACATTAGCAGGACTCTTTGGCAATGGTAGTTGCTTCTCCCCTTCTTCTTCAACTCTGTCCTGCCATCCTCGTTCCTCTGTTAGGTCGTTCATTAGGACTGTTTACGGTCGATTGCACCATTACTGACCGCACCATGGATGTCGCTTAGGTTGTGGATGAACTGATGAAGCTTGTAGTTCAGGCAGCATCGTCGATAGCTATGGTTCAGGCCTGGATCTTGTTGGTCTGTAAGAAAGTTGTTCATCAGAATGACAAATCTCTAATCCGGTATGGTCCGACGTTAATCCGGAATCAGGAGAGGATAGTGAATCTGATCTACAGCAAAAATGGCAACGACACAAAGGCTCTGTGGATGCTTCAAATGAAAAGAGCATCTTTCACAAGGCTTGTGCAGACATTCAGGAGCAGGGGCTGCTACAAGATAGCATCCACACCACTGTGGAAGAGCAAGTTGCCATGTTCCTCCATGTTGTAGATCATAACCAGAGGTTCATTGTATGCGCAACACATTTTTTTTACTCGTGAACATATCTGAAATCGTGAACTTTTTTCAAATTCTTGAATATTTTTACAGATTTTGAACATTTTCTAAATCATGAACATGTTTTGAGTTCATCAACATTTTATACTATTTGCAAAATAAAAATTCTAAACATTTTATAAACATTTTTCTTGAATAGGCGAATATTTCTAGAATCGACGAACATTTTTTTGGAAATTGGTGGGACAATTTTCAAATTCACGAATGTTTTTTGATTTAACGAACATTTTTTGAATCAATAACCTATTTTGTAACTCACGAGCAGTTTTTGAATTTTGAGATATTTTTCAATTCATGAACATTTTTTTAAATTGGCGATTTTTTTCAATTTCATTAACATTTGTTAATACAAGAAGTTTTTAAAAAAATCATGAATTTTTTTGACTTCCCGAACATTCTTTTTCAAAATTGCGAACATTTTCTGAATCCACAAACATTTATGAAATATTAAAAATTTTATTAAAAAATTCGCATTTTTTATTTTTGGAATATTGAAGTCCCAAATTACTTAAAGTAGAAAAAATAAATACCAAAAATAAAAACAAAATTTAAAAAACAGGCCATCGGACATGAACCGGCCCAGACAGGCGCTCTATGTCTTCTCCCAGCTCGTGTAGTATAGAAGTTTCGTACTACATGGGCCGGCCTAGGAGGGGCCTCCCCTGTGTGAACTGTTTTTTTAATCACTTACGGGTGGTATTGACGGGTAATATTATACAACTTTGGGGGCAATTTCAGTGACATACTGCGAGAAGCAATAGGCCCAATATTATTAGGTATAGATAGATATAGATATAGATAGATATAAATATAAATAGATATAGATATAGATAGATATAAATATAAATAGATATAGATATAGATAGATATAGATATAAATACAGATTTCTAAAGTGGACTTTTATTCATTATACGTTGTATGCATCCCAGTTCACAGGTGCATATTTCATTTATCACTTCTTTAATCTGCCAGAGATAGAGGGAAACAACTGGTTCCAATAGGTCCAAGTAAAAATGTCGTGGTACTAGTTCTAGACGGGTGATCAATAATATATAAATCCTCACAAAATGAAAGATATAAAATTGCAGGTCAAATCATTATTGATATTTCTACTTCTATCGTGATCATGGTAAATCAACCGCAGAAGAGATCTCATCGTTCAGACAAGACTTCGTCCAACCAGTGGCGGAGCCCTTCAAATAAAAATTCATTCAGGTCCAACCCTTTCTTGTCTGCCTCTCACAGCCTCTCTTGTAACCGTATAACTATGTTTGGTATGTGTTGCTATACTTAATACTCCCCCGTCCGAAATTATTTGTCGCATAAATGAATAAAAATGAATGTATCTAGAATTAAAATATATCTAGATACATCCATTTTCCTGATAAGTAATTTCCAACAGAGGGAGTATATCTACAGAGTATCCAGGAGAGAGTAAACATAAGTTTCAGGCGGTGGCTCATTCTCAGTTTCTCACTGTTATAGAAAGTATGTTAACATGGTGAAAATGCAACTCTGGCACCTGGAGATGCACTGATGTTCATGTGATCTCATAGGAGTATGCAGACGAGACATTCAGGCCATGCCACTTGATACAGTATAAATCAAAAGCCACTACTAATTTCATTGATATCACAGATGGAAAACTCATCCATGTGCCCATACAGAGGTGGAGCGTGACACAAAACACAGGAGGGGCCAGATTCAAGTAGGAGTATAAGTAAATAACGTGGCCTTTCTAATTTTGTAAACATAGAATAGTTAGAGAAGTGTTGGATAAGGAACAGAAGAGCTAGAAACATTTTAGGAAAAATAAGTGGAGATTTTTTTTTTAGAGTCAAACGAATTGAAGAGCTAGGTACGAGTTTTTTTCCTGAAGGTTGGAGAGCTTTTTTAGTTGTTGGGGAGCTTTTTAGGTGCAAAAAAGATTGGGGAGCTTTTTTTAGCGAGTTAAATACATTACATGTGCCTAATTTGTCCGGCGCGATCAGTTTGATTCCTAAACTTGAAAAATACATAAAAGTGGTGCCGTAACTTGTCTAGACGTTCAAGTTTAGACATTACATGTGGCCCAGCGACAGGCTGACATGCCACGCGGGCACTCGATATGTCGGCATACCTCCAATGGCACATTATTTTGAACGCTTAGACAAGTTATGACACCATTTTTGTGTATTTTTCAAGTTTTGACATCAAACTGACCGCGCCGGACAAGGTAGGCACTTGTAGTCTATATAACTCTTTTTTAGCTGTTGGAGTTATGTTTTTTAAGAGGTAATATCACTAGTAGTTATAGAACTTGCGTTGCATGTTCAATTTGATACTAAAATTTTAAAAATACGGATTATAGTAATCTAATTTGTTGTTTGGTGTAAATACGGTGCTTTGTACTGTATCCGGACGTACAACAGCCAGCCTGTGTGGCATGCCAGTATGGGGTGGCCCACATGTCTTTGGGTGGGAGTAAAAAAAATCAGATAACTCCCTGAATTATTTTAATTACATAAAAAAGCCTAGGTGAGACTCACTGTCAGTGAACAGTATACAAGAGAAAAATAAGAGGTGGCGGGGATCGATCCCAAGGCCTACGGAGGGCTAGCACACTGTCAACAACCGTGCCCAATGACATCCGAGATATGCAAACGATAACGAGGTTTTATATGCTGTCAGCTCTAATGTTCTATAATCACTGCAGCCCATTAGATTATGCGCCTTTGAATTTTGTTTAGAAATTTGTATGTAAATTATGATCTCAGTAGTAAAAATAATGTTTAAATTTCCGCGTGTTATATTGTAAATACAAACGAAATAAATTTCTTTCCAAACTGTTCATGTATTATTTAAAAATATTTATATATTTAAAAAATATAGTTATGACTTAGATTTGTTTTGTATAATCTAAATAATACAAATATTTGTAAAATTACAATTCAGAAACATTAAGTTAACTATACAAACATTTCAATAATTATACACACATTTGTACAGTTCAATATTCGTACAAATATTCATAATTTAAAATTTAGACTGTTGACATGAATATTCAGTCGTGTCTAACATAACACACATGTTTATATTTAAAAGTCTTATTCATTAATCATCCTTTGTATATGTAATATCCTTTAACACATAAATATTTGTACATAATTTTATTACTTATGTTTTAAGAATATCTTAAAAAGTTTCTTAAATCATTTTATTACTTATGTTTTACTAAATATTATTTATATAATACATGGGCTTATATTTTTTTATTAACTAATCATCTTCTGTATGCATAATATTTTGACAGGCAAATATTTGAACATAACTTTATTACGCTTTACAAATATCGTAAAGGAAATAGTGTGTGCAAAATGGGCCACAGTATGTGCAGTCCATTTAAGCTCCACATGCATCCTGGTTCAAAAAATATTGTTATCCACATTAGACAATAGAGCTTGAAAGGTGTAGTAGCTATATTGGCTTGTATTCTACTCGTTGATCATGGGTTCGAGACCTAGCGGCTCTATTTTTTATGTTAATTTTCTAATCTATGAGTAGTACAGTTTTTGTATCATATTTTTCAATTTTAATTTCACAAATATTTGTATTATTTTTAATTATAAATTTTTTTTGTAATATGTATATCATAATTTACGTACAAAATACTTAAAAAAATTAAAGGCGCAAAATGAGCTGCACTGATCATAGCCCATTAGTGCTGATAGGCCCACCTGTTTAACGAAAGGATATAAGACGTAGTTATCCGTTCAAAGCATTGTGTATCATTTGTCGGGCTGGTACACAGGGTGTGCGCACCTACATCAGGTCGACGGTTTGAACCCCACCAGCTCCTAATTTTCTCTTGTTCATATGTTCCTGATACGGTAAAAAGCATCGTATTTGCATTAAACAACAAGTTAGATGACCATAAATTCATATTTTTTAACATTTTAGCACTAAACTGAACATTACCTCTTTTTTTAGTGAACCTGTTGGAGTTTTTAGTTCTTTTTTTGAGAAATTGTTCGAGTTTTTTTTTTGAGGGGAACTTGCAACTTTATTTAAAGTTTAAACAAAGGTTGGGACCTCGTCCGCTACAACTCGAATGATGCAGTCTGGAGAAAAATCATAAAATAGCGAGCTATTGTTGCGCACCCCCTCTCTAGCTAAGCCATGCGCCGCCCCATTAGCAGAGCGCCTTACCCACGTGATTTTGATCTCTTGCCTCGTCCTCAGCATCTCCTTATCTCTTCGACAACCGGGCCAAATGTCGACAGGTTCCTGCCATCACCCCGTAGCATGGCCACCACCTCCTGACTATCCAGCTCGACATGTAGCCGTTGCACGTCCATAGATATCGCCATCTAATTTTCTCTTGTTCATATGTTCCTGATACGGTAAAAAGCATCGTATTTGCATTAAACAACAAGTTAGATGACCATAAATTCATATTTTTTAACATTTTAGCACTAAACTGAACATTACCTCTTTTTTTAGTGAACCTGTTGGAGTTTTTAGTTCTTTTTTTGAGAAATTGTTCGAGTTTTTTTTTGAGGGGAACTTGCAACTTTATTTAAAGTTTAAACAAAGGTTGGGACCTCGTCCGCTACAACTCGAATGATGCAGTCTGGAGGAAAATCATAAAATAGCGAGCTATTGTTGCGCACCCCCTCTCTAGCTAAGCCATGCGCCGCCCCATTAGCAGAGCGCCTTACCCACGTGATTTTGATCTCTTGCCTCGTCCTCAGCATCTCCTTATCTCTTCGACAACCGGGCCAAATGTCGACAGGTTCCTGCCATCACCCCGTAGCATGGCCACCACCTCCTGACTATCCAGCTCGACATGTAGCCGTTGCACGTCCATAGATATCGCCATTTGCACTGCGCTTTTTGCCGCCAGAATCTCCGAAAGCTGGGGGTGCCGGCACCTGGGAAGCATATTGCAGCCCCTCCTCTAAAGGCACCATGGTGATCCCTAAGGACCACTCCTCCTCCCCCTTGTCATCTGTTCGTGACGTCGCTCCATCCGCGTTAGCCTTGATCCAGCCCGGGTCCGGTGGACTCCATCGTTCCGATCGCCTTTGCTCCTTCACCATCGCCTCCTTGGAGTTAACTTGACGCCATTCATGGATATGAGTATGAACTTTTTCTGCCAACTCTCGAGCATCTTGGATCCTTCTTCCGTCCCTAGTATCATTGCGCGCGCACCACAGCCCGTACAATGCCTGGATCATTGTTTCCCGCTCAGCTCCGCCCGCTTCCGCCAGCCACTCCTTGAACCACGCCACCAGAACAGCCAGGGATCCATCCATCACCGGTGGCATGACGACCGGCTCCGCCATGCGCTCGCACAAATGTTTCCAGAATAGCATGGAGTGGGGGCACACCCAAAATCGGTGGTGTATTGTTTCTTCCCTCCCACATGCGCAGCAGAATACCCCAGGCTTGATACGTCGACGATGTAGCTCGGTTCCAACAGCGAGGCCATTCTTCAGAAGCCTCCAGGTATGTATCTTAGCCTTCCTCGGTGCATTAGTGTCCCATAGGGCGAGCCAAGCCTTGTGTTCATTGCTGGGCATCGACGATCCCGGCTGTCCGGTATTCGTGTCCCGCAAGCTCAAACCAAAGTGGTAGGCTGACTTGACAGTAAACTCACCGTTCTTAGTAAAGTTCCATGCCATATAATCTTGCATGTTCGGCCCCCCCACTACTATGTGCCTGATATCCTCAATATCTCCCGGTGTAAACATGAGCTGCAGCTTGTCCATGTCCCATGCATCCCCAGGTTCGTTTAACAAGTGCCGTATTTGTGTGATCCCTGGAATGAATTGCTGCCCGAGCGGTTGGAGGCTGCCTTGACGCGGAATCCAGTTATCGTGGTGGATTTTGATGGATGCACCATTCCCAACACGCCACACTATGCCCTCCCTCAAAAGCTCTCTGCCATATATGATGCTTCGGAAAGTGAAGGAACCACCATTCGGGCAAGTTGCATTCATGATTGATCCCTCCGGGAAGTATCTTGCCTTAAGAACCCGTGCGCACAATGAGTTTGGGTACTGAAGTATTCGCCATGCTTGCTTCGCAAGAAGAGCTTGGTTAAACACCGCCGTATCCCGAAAACCCATTCCTCCTTCCCTTTTCGCCTTACACATTTTCTTCCAAGCCAACCAATGCACCTTCCTCTCTCCATTTGCCTCTCCCCACCAGAAGTTAGACGAGATCGAATTCAGGTTCCGGCACATGTTCTTGGTGAGGTGGAAACAACTCATAGTGAGAGTCGGTGTGGATTGTAGGCCTGACTTAACAAGAACTTCTCTTGCCGCCTTAGACAATCCTTGTCCCTTCCATCCCGAGACCTTACCCGCTGAACTTTCCTTGACATACTTAAACGTCCCATCTTTGGATCTACCAACCAGTGTTGGCAGTCCTAGATATTTCTCACTCAACGCTTCAGAGTTGATTCCAATGGTACGTTGAAGTTCAGCCTTGCGTGCATTTCCACATCCTTTCCCAAAGAATATAGATGATTCGTGAAGATTAACTTTCTGCCCCGAGGCCTCCTCATAAACCTGCAAAATATCCCTTAATGCCTCAAAATTGCTACTCTTCCCTTCGAGGAACACAATACTGTCATCTGCAAAAAGAAGGTGTGTGATATGGGGGCCAGTGCCGCCAAAAGACACTCCTTTGAGACTGTTATCCTGCTGGGCTGCTTTCAACAGCGCCGAGAAGCCTTCCACACAGAACAAAAACAAATATGGAGACAGCGGATCACCTTGTCGCAAGCCTCTAGAGGGAAGAAAGCCTCTCGAGAAACCACCATTTAATTTAACCGAGAACCTGGCAGAAGTGACACACCTCATAATCATGCGGATCCAGGGTTGAGCGAAACCAAATCTACCCAGCACCTGCTCCAAAAAAATCCACTCCACCCGGTCGTACGCCTTCATCATATCCAACTTTACTGCACAGAGTGGTGTCTTCCTCCGTCGGACCCTAATCGCATGTGTGCATTCGTATGCCACCAACACATTATCTGTCATGAGCCGTCCCGGAACGAATGCACTCTGTTCCTCAGAAATGAGCACCGGAAGGATAACCTTGAGCCTGTTAGCAAGTACCTTAGTGGCAATCTTATACAGCACATTGCATAGACTAATCGGCCGAAACTGGGTCAGAAGATCCGGAGAGTTTACTTTAGGAATCATCACAATCACCGTATCATTAAAAGAATCAGGGGTAACTTCGCCCGAAAGAAAACCTCTAACCGCGGAACACACGTCTGCTTTTAACAGTGACCAGTGTCGCTGATAAAATAGAGCTGGCAACCCATCTGGGCCGGGCGCCTTTGTAGGCCCCATCTGGAAGAGAGCCCGCTGAATTTCGTCATCCGATATAGGGGCCATTAACTTGTTATTCATCTCCTCAGAAATTACCGGGACAAAATGATTGAGAAGTCTCTCCGCATGTGTTGACCCTTCTGACCTGAACAACTTTTCATAGAAGGAGCCCGCCAACTCCCTCATTCCTTCATCATCCGTGCACCTACTGCCGTTCTCCCTTACCAGCGCCTTGACAGTGTTCTTTCGCTTACGATGAGACGCCCGGTTCTGAAAATACTGCGTGTTCCGATCTCCCGCCTTTAGCCATTCGAGTTTTTTAGGTGGAAAGGATTGGAGAGATTGGAGGTTGGTATTGCATTGTACGTCTCGGCCACTACGGAGCACTGCCCAGTACGTCAAAACCCAGCCCACAATGTAGCAAAAGGAGCTCTCTTTTTTAAGGGTAGCAAAAGGAGCTTATGACTGAAATCACTAATTGAGAAGTGCACTTCCTTTGCTTGGTAGCTCCATAGAAGGATTGGGATCACGTTGAATGCGAGCTTTAAGCCATAGCTTCGAGGTGTCTTGGTATGGGGGGCATCCTGATCTCAACTAGCCCTTGAAGAATCTGAACTACCTGTCCCATTGTTGGTCGATCAAGCTCATGGTGTTGGATGCACCAACATGCAACCTTGCAAGCCAGTTCAGCCTCAACCAAATTAAGATCATCATGTAACGTTTGATCTATCAAACTCCCGACGTCTCCTTCAAGAAGCTTGTGTGCAGCATGAACAGGGAAAGAAACATCAAGGTCGCCACTGCTAGAATATGATGCACTTGAGTTCTCCTTTCCAGATATAATTTCAAGCAACATCATCCCATAGCTATACACATCGACTTTTGGTGTAACAGCAACGCCACTGATCCATTCAGGTGCAAGGTACCCTGCAGTTCCTCTGATTGTAGTCAGTACTCGGCTGAATTCCCTTCCCAAAAGCTTCGCCATCCCAAAGTCTGCAACTTTGGGAATAAATGAATCATCAAGAAGTATGTTTTCTGGCTTAATATCGCAGTGTATGATGCAGTCTCGACATCCCTCATGCAAGTAGGCTAAACCTCGAGCAACCCCTATGGCTATCTGATATCTAATAGTCCAACTCAATATTGTTGAATTGTTTCGAAATAAATGGACATCAAGAGAGCGATTTGACATGTGTTCATAAACAAGCAACCTCTTGGAACCCTCACAACAGAAACCAACAAGCTTAACTAAATTGATGTGCTGGATAGCTCCAACTGAGCTCACTTCAGCTCTGAATTGCTCCTCTCCTTGAGAAGCACCGTCAAGCCTTTTCACTGCTATAGCTACCGAGTCATTTAAAACCCCCTTGAATACAGAACCAAAACTGCCCGCACCCAACTTATCTTTGAACTTTGTTGTGGCATGCTGTAAATCAGTGTATCTAAATGCAATGATTCTGTTACAACCTTGAACACCATCCAGTATATGGCTAGAGCTCTTACTTCTGTTTCTCAAAATCTTTATCAGGAGAACAAGTGCAAATAAACCTATAGCAGAAATGCCTGTACCAATTGCAACTCCAATAACAATCCCCTTTCTGTTGTTTTCTAATCTGTTGAAATCTTTAGCAGAAATACAAAGGTAAAGAGTTCCTCCGGTTGTACTTGTAGTCTCACTACATTGTAGCGCTCTTATGCTGAGCAATTCATTATGCCAGACAGAACATCTTCCATCGTTGAAGGAATATGCGGTGCAAGAGCAATTACTCAGGCAAACTTGTGCGCACTCACTGGCGCTTGTAGCAGCTTCGAGTTTTGGGACATTCTCAGGCATGCAACTCAACGCATGGCAAAGAGTAGAACTTGTCTGTTGTATGAGATGTGCTTTTGTTGCTAATGCAGTCTAACGGATTATTTCTGGAGCACCCACTTGTTCGATCTTCTATTTCCCAATCCTGGGGGGATGTTATGCTGAAGCCCTCCATGCAATTGCAATGTGGAGGCGCATTCTCGTTGCAAATTGTGAAAGGTCCACAAATTGCGTAGACATCACACTGAAGTTTTGGTTGGACAAAGGCCAGTATCCAATCCTGGGAACCGTCCAACCAAATGAACTGTTTTAATCGACCTAACACGTCAACTACAAAACGAGTAACCATAGATTCATTGACAAAGTTAATTGTTAAATACTTCTCTTGGTCATTGTTGACAAATGTTATGATGGAAACAGGGTTCTTTGCTGTCATCTCTAGAATTAAGGCAAAGTATTTGTCGTTCCATACACCGGTTGACCAATATGGTATGGATGAGTTCAATGGTGTAAGCAAGAACTGATCGGCACCACTGGGGTCTAACGTATGACAGTACACGCCGGTAGCTAGGTCCATCAAGTTCTTCCAAGAGACGATCTGACAGTTCAAGCCAGTGACCTTGTCCGGTCCAAGCCTTGCCCCAGGGAAAAGTGTATCTGTGGGGTGATCAAAGCTCTGCCACAGAACCTCTGCTGAGTTTGAAGAGTCTGTCAGGATGAGATTTCCACTACTCAAAAGCATAGCAGTGGTGCTATTTCTTGTGATGTTTGCTTGTGTGCTCCAGATTATAGACTTGGTGGACTGGTTTAAGATGACAAGGTTGTCATCATGGGAGATTGTGAGCTCTAGTGCGGTGGTGCTCTTGATTGGTGTATCCCTATTTGCGACCCATGCAGAAGTAAACTTGGGGATTGTATTGAACCATATGCCAAGGTACCAGTTGGTGGTGTCTTGGGAGGGTTTGTGATGTCTACTACACAACCTTCTTCTTGTAGACATTGTTGGGCCTCCAAGTGCAGAGGTTTTTAGGACAGTAGCAAATTTCCCTTAAGTGGATGACCTAAGGTTTATCAATCCGTAGGAGGCATAGGATGAAGATGGTCTCTCTCAAGCAACCCTGCAACCAAATAACAAAGAGTCTCTTGTGTCCCCAACACACCCAATACAATGGCAAATTGTATAGGTGCACTAGTTTGGCGAAGAGATGGTGATACAAGTGGTATATGGATAGTAGATAAAGGTATTTGTAATCTGAAAATATAAAAACAGCAAGGTAACTAATGATAAAAGTGAGCGTAGACGGTATTGCAATGATAGTAAACAAGGCCTAGGGTTCATACTTTCACTAGTGCAAGTTCCCTCAACAATAATAACACAATTGGATCACATAACTATCCCTCAACATGCAACAAAGAGTCACTCCAAAGTCACTAATAGCGGAGAACTAACGAAGAGATTATGGTAGGGTACGAAACCACCTCAAAGTTATTCTTTCCAATCAATCCATTGGGTTATTTCTATAATTGTCACAAATAGCCCTAGAGTTCGTACTAGAATAACACCTTAAGACACACATCAATCAAAACCCTAATGTCACCTAGATACTCCAATGTCACCTCAAGTATCCGTGGGTATGATTATACGATATGCATCACACAATCTCCGATTCATTTATTCAACCAACACAAAGGACCTCAAAGAGTGCCCCAAAGTTTCTACCGGAGAATCACGACAAAAACGTGTGCCAACCCCTATGCATAGGTTCATGGGCGGAACCCGCAAGTTGATCACCAAAACATACATCAAGTGAATCACGTGATATCCCACTGTCACCACAGATACGCACGGCAAGACATACATCAAGTGTTCTCAAATCTTTAAAGACTCAATCCGATAAGATAACTTCAAAGGGGAAACTCAATCCATTACAAGAGAGTAGAGGGGGGAGAAAACATGATAAGATCCAACTATAATAGCAAAGCTCGCGATACATCAAGATCGTGCCAAACCAAGAACACGAGAGAGAGAGAGAGAGAGAGAGAGAGAGAGAGAGAGAGAGAGAGAGAGAGAGAGATCAAACACATAGCTACTGGTACATACCCTCAGCCCCGAGGGAGAACTACTCCCTCCTCGTCATGAAGAGCACCAGGATGATGAAGATGGCCACCGGAGAGGGATTGCCCCCTCCGGCAGGGTGCCGGAGCGGGTCTAGATTGGCTTTCGGTGGCTACGGAGGCTTCTGGCGGCGGAACTCCCGATCTATTGTGTGTTCTGGAAGTTTTAGGATACGTAGGTATATATGGATGCAGGAAGTACGCCGGTGGAGCTTCGGGGGCCCCACGAGGCAGGGGGCGCACCCTAGGGGGGTGGGCGCCCCCCACCCTCATGGGCACCTCCCTTCTCTCCCGACGTGGGGTCCAAGTCCATCCGGTAGCTTTCCTTCCAAAAATAACTTCTCTAGTTGATTTCGTTCCGTTTCGACTCCGTTTGATATTCCTTTTCTTCGAAACACTGAAATAGGCAAAAAAAACATCAAATCTGGGCTGGGCCTCCGGCTAATAGGTTAGTCCCAAAAATAATATAAAAGTGGGTAATAAAGCCCAATATTGCCCAAAACAGTAGATAACATAGCATGGAGCAATCAAAAATTATAGATACGTTGGAGACGTATCAAGCATCCCCAAGCTTAATTCCTGCTCGTCCTCGAGTAGGTAAATGATAAAATAAAGAATTTTTGATGTGTAATGCTAGTTGGCATAATTTCAATGTAACTCTTCTTAATTGTGATATGAATATTCAGATCCGAAAGATTCAAGACAAAGTTCATATTGACATAAAATGATAATACTTCAAGCATACTAACTAAGCAATTATGTCTTCTCAAAATAACATGGCCAAAGAAAGTTCATCCCTACAAAATTATATAGTTTAGTCATGTTTCATTTTCGTCACACAAGAATGCTCTCATCATGCACAACCCCGATGACAAGCCAAGCAATTGTTTCATACTTTGGTAATCTCAAACTCATAAACTTTCACGCAATACATGAGCGCGAGCCATGGATATAGCACTATGGGTGGAATAGAATATAATGAGGGGGGTTATGTGGAGAAGACAAAAAGGAGAAAGTCTCACATCAACGAGGCTAATCAATGGGCTATGGAGATGCCCACCGATTGATGTTAATGCAAGGAGTAGGGATTGCCATGCAACGGATGCACTAGAGCTATAAATGTATGAAAGCTCAACAAAAGAAACTAAGTGGGTGTGCATCCAACTTGCTTGCTCATGAAGACCTAGGGCACTTGAGGAGGCCCATTGTTGGAATAAACAAGCCAAGTTCTATAATGAAAAATTCCCACTGTTATATGAAAGTGACAAAACAAGAGACTCTCTACTATGAAGATCATGGTGCTACTTTGAAGCACAAGTGTGGTAAAAGGATAGTAGCATTGTCCCTTCTCTCTTTTTCTCCCATTTTCATTTTTTTGGGCCTTCTCTTTTTTTATGGCCTTTCTCTTTTTTTGGGCCTTCTCTTTTTTATGGTCTTTCTCTTTTTTTATTCCTGACTTGGGACAATGCTCTAATAATGATGATAATCACACTTCTATTTATTTACAACTCAATGATTAAAACTCGATACTAGAATAAAGATCACTCTATATGAATGCCTCCGGCGGTGTACCGGGATTGCGATGAATCAAGTGTGACATGTATGAAGAATTATGGACGGTGGCTTTGCCACAAATATGATGTCAACTACATGATCATGCAAAGCAATATGACAATGATGATGCGCGTCATAATAAACGGAATGGTGGAAAGTTGCATGGCAATATATCTCGGAATGGCTATGGAAATGCCATAATAGGCAGGTATAGTGGCTGTTTTGAGGAAGATATAAGGAGGTTTATGTGTGATAGAGCGTATCATATCACGGGGTTTGGATGCACCGACGAAGTTTGCACCAACTCTCAATGTGAGAAAGGCCAATGCACGGTACCGAAGAGGCTAGCAAGGATGGAAGGGTGAGAGTGCGTGTAATCCATGGACTCAACATTAGTCATAAAGAACTCACATACTTATTGCAAAAATATACAAGTCATCAAAAACCTCGGTACTACGCGCATGCTCCTAGGGGGATAGATTGGTAGGAAAAGACCATCGCTTGTCCCCGACCGCCACTCATAAGGAAGACAATCAAATAACACCTCATGTTTCAAATTTGTTGCATAACGTTTACCATACCTACATGCTACGGGACTTGCAAACTTCAACACAAGTATTTCTCAATTTCACAACTACTCAACTAGCACGACTTCGATATTATTACCTCCATATCTCAAAACAATCATGAAGCATCAAACTTCTCTTAGTATTCAACACCCTCATAAGAGAATTTTATTATTAATCTTATGTACCTAGCATATTAGGATTTTAAGAAAATTGCCATGCTATTTAAGACTCTCAAAATAATATAAGTGAAGCATGAGAGTTCATCTATTTCTTCAAAATAAAACTACCACCATGCTCTAAAAGGTATAAGTGAAGCACTAGAGCAAATGACAAACTACTCCGAAAGATATAAGTGAAGATCAATGAGTAGTCGAATAATTATGCAACTATGTGAAGACTCTCTAACATTTAAGAATTTCAGATCTTGATACTTTGTTCAAACAGCAAGAAAAACAAAATAAAATGACATCTAACAATAGCAAACATCATGTGAAGAAGCAAAAACTTAGGATCAACCGATACTAACCGATAGTTGTTGAAGAAGAAAGGTGGGATGCCAATCGGGGCATCCCCAAGCTTAGACGCTTGAGACTTCTTGAAATATTATCTTGGGGTGCCTTGAGCATCCCCAAGATTGAGCTTTTGTGTCTCCTTAATTCCTCTCATATCACGGTCTCCCTAAATCTCAAAAGCTTCATCCACACAAAACTCAACAAGGACTCGTGAGATAAGTTAGTATAAACCATTGCAAAAACCTTATCATACTCTACTGTAGCAAATCACTAAAATTATTATTCAACATTGCATACTAAATGCCTCTGCATATTTAATAGTCCTATCCTCAAATAGAATCATTAAAGAAGCAACTAAATGCAAACAATGCAAACACAACAACAATCTGCCTAAACAGGATAGTCTGTAAAGAATGCAGCAACTGAAGGAAATTTGCCCTAGAGGCAATAATAAAGTTATTATTTATTTCCTTATTTCATGATAAATGTTTATTATTCATGCTAGAATTGTATTAACCGGAAACATAATACATGTGTGAATACATAGACAAACATAGTGTCACTAGTATGCCTCTACTTGACTAGCTCGTGGATCGAAGATGGTTATGTTTCCTAGCCATAGACATGAGTTGTCATTTGATTAACGGGATCACATCATTAGGAGAATGATGTGATTGACTTGACCCATTCCATTAGCTTAGCACTTGATCGTTTAGTTTGTTGCTATTGCTTTCTTCATAACTTATACATGTTCCTATGACTATGAGATTATGCAACTCCCGTTTACCGAAGGAACACTTTGTGTGCTACCAAACATCACAATGTAACTGGGTGATTATAAAGGTGCTTTATAGGTGTCTTCGAAGGTACTTGTTGGGTTGGCGTATTTCGAGATTAGGATTTGTCACTCCGATTGTCGGAGAGGTATCTTTGGGCCCTCTCGGTAATGCACATCACTTAAGCCTTGCAAGCATTGCAACTAATAAGTTAGTTGCGGGATGATGTATTATGGAATGAGTAAAAGAGACTTGCCGGTAACGAGATTGAACTAGGTATTGAGATATCGACGATCGAATCTCGGGAAAGTAACATACCGATGACAAAGGGAACAACGTATATTGTTATGCGGTTTGACCGATAAAGATCTTCGTAGAATATGTGGAAGCCAATATGAGCATCCAGGTTCCGCTATTGGTTATTGACCGGAGACGTGTCTCGGTCATGTCTACATAGTTCTCGAACCCGTAGGGTCCGCACGCTTAAGGTTTCGATGACAGTTATATTATGAGTTTATGAGTTTTGATGTACCGAAGGAGTTCGGAGTCCCGGATGAGATCGGGGACATGACGAGGAGTCTCGAAATGGTCGAGACGTAAAGATCGATATATTGGACGACTATATTCGGACATCAGAAAGGTTCCGAGTGATTCAAGTATTTTTCGGAGTACCGGAGAGTTATGGGAATTCGCCGGGGAGTATATGGGCTTTATTGGGCTTTAGGGGAAAGAGATAGGAGAGGTTGGGCGCCCCCCCAAGGCCTAGTCCGAATTGGACTAAGGGGAGGGGCTGCGCCCCCTCCTTCCTTCTCTTCTCCCTTCCCTTGCCTTGACTCCTACTCCTACTACTTGGAAGGGGGGAATCCTACTCCCGGTGAGAGTAGGACTCCTCCAGGGCGCGCCATAGGGGCCGGCCCTATCCCCCCTCCTCCACTCCTTTATATACGTGGCCAAGGAGCACCCCATAGACACAACAATTGATCCTTGAGATCTATTAGCCATGTGCGGTGCCCTCCTCCACCATAATCCTCGATAATATTGTAGCGGTGCTTAGGCGAAGCCCTACGACGGTAGAACATCAAGATTGTCACCACGCCGTCGTGCTGACGGAACTATTCCCCGACATTCTGCTGGATCGGAGTCTGGGGATCGTCATCGAGCTGAACGTGTGCTAGAACTCGGAGGTGCCATAGTTTCGGTGCTTGATCGGTCGGGCCGTGAAGACGTACGACTACATCAACCGCGTTGTGCTAACGATTCCGCTTCCGGTCTACGAGGGTACGTAGACAACACTCTCCCCTCTCGTTGCTATGCATCACCATGATCTTGCGTGTGCATAGGAAATTTTTGAAATTGCTACGTTCCCCAAAAGTGGCATCCGAGCCAGGTTTTATGTGTTGATGTAATATGCATGAGTAGAACACAAGTGAGTTGTGGGCGATATAAGTCATACTGCTTATCAGCATGTCACACTTTGGTTCGGCGGTATTGTTGGATGAAGCGGCCTGGACCGACATTACACGTACGCTTACGCGAGACTGGTTCTATCGACGTGCTTTGCACACATGTGTCTAGCGGGTGTCAGTTTCTCCAACTTTAGTTGAACCAAGTGTGGCTACGCCCGGTCCTTGCGAAGGTTAAAAGAGCACCAACTTGACAAAATATCGTTGTGGTTTCGATGCGTAGGTAAGAACGGTTCTTGCTCAGCCCGTAGCAGCCACGTAAAACTTGCAACAACAAAGTAGAGGACGTCTAACTTGTTTTTGCAGGGCATGTTGTGATGTGATATGGTCAAGACGTGATGAGATATAAGTTGTTGTATGAGATGATCATGTTTTGTTGAAGTTATCGGCAACCGGCAAAAGCCTTATGGTTATCTCTCTATTGCATAAGATGCAAGCGTCAAATAATTGCTTTACTTTATCGCTATGCGATAGCAATAGTTGCAAGAGCAATTGTTGGCGAGACAACCATGTGACGACACATTGATATAGATCAAGATGATGGAGATCATGGTGTCATGCCGGTGACGATGGAGATCATGACGATGCTTTGGAGATGGAGATCAAAGGCACAAGATGATGATGGCCATATCATGTCACATATTATAATTGCATGTGATGTTTATCTTTTATACATCTTATTTTGCTTAGTTCGGTGGTAGCTTTATAAGATAATCTCTCACTAAATTATCAAGGTATAAGTGTTCTCCCTGAGTATGCACCATTGCGAAAGTTCTTCGTGCTGAGACACCACGTGATGATCAGGTGTGGTAGGCTCTACGTTCAAATACAACGGGTGCAAAACAGTTGCACACGCGGAATACTCAGGTTAAACTTGACGAGCCTAGTATATAACAAATATGGCCTCGGAACACGAAGACCAAAAGGTCGAGCGTGAATCATATAGTAGATATGATCAACATAGTGATGTTCACCATTGAAACTACTCCATCTCACGTGATGATCAGACATGGTTTAGTTGATTTGGATCACGTGATCACTTAGAGGATTAGAGGGATGTCTATCTAAGTGGGAGTTCTTAAGTAATATGATTAATTGAACTTAAATTTATCATGAACTTAGTCCTGGTAGTATTAGCATATCTATGTTGTAGATCAATAGCTCGCATTTAGCTCCCCTGTTTTATTTTTGATATGTTCCTAGAGAAAACTAAGTTGAAAGATGTTAGTAGCAATGATGCGGATTGGATCCGTGATCTGAGGTTTATCCTCATTGCTGCACAGAAGAATTATGTTCTTGATGCACCGCAAGGTGACAGACCTATTGCAGAAGCAGATAAAGACGTTATGAACGTTTGGCTAGCTCAATATGATGACTACTTGATAGTTTAGTGCACCATGCTTAACAGCTTAGAATCGGGACTTCAAAGACGTTTTGAACGTCATGGACCATATGAGATGTTCCAGGAGTTGAAGTTAATATTTCAAGTAAAATACCCGAGTTGAGAGATATGAAGTCTCCAACAAGTTCTATAGCTAAAAGATGGAGGAGAATAGCTCAAGCAGTGAGCATGTGCTCAGATTGTCTGGGTACTACAATCGCTTGAATCAAGTGGGAGTTAATCTTCCAGATAAAATAGTGATTGACAGAATTCTCTAGTCACCATCACCAAGTTAGTAGAACTTCGTGATGAACTATAATATGCAAGGGATGACGAAAGTAATTCCCAAGCTCTTCGTAATGCTGAAATCGACGAAGGTAGAAATCAAGAAAAACATCAAGTGTTGATGGTTAACAAGACCACTAGTTTCAAGAAAAGGGCAAAGGGAAAGAAAGGGAACTTCAAGAAGAACGGCAAGCAAGTTGCTGCTCAAGTGAAGAAGCCCAAATCTGGACGTAAGCCTGAGACTAAGTGCTTTCACTGCAAAGGGACTGGTCACTAGAAGCGGAACTACCCCAAGTAATTGGCAGATAAGAAGGATGGCAAAGTGAACATAGGTATATTTGATATACATGTTATTGATATGTACTTTACTAGTGTTCATAGCAACCCCTCGGTATCTGATACTGGTTCAGTTGCTAAGAGTAGTAACTCGAAACGGGAGTTGCAGAATGAACAGAGACTCGTTAAGGGTGAAGTGATGATGTGTGTTGGAAGTGGTTCCAAGATTGATATGATCATCATCGCACACTCCCTATACTTTCGGGATTAGTGTTGAACCTAAATAAGCGTTATTTGGTGTTTGCGTTGAGCATGAATATGATTTGATCATGTTTATTGCAATACGGTTATTCATTTAAGTAAGAGAATAAATTGTTGTTCTGTTTACATGAATAAAACCTTCTATGGTCATACACCCAATGAAAATGGTTTGTTGGATCTCGATTGTGGTAATACACATTCTCATAATATTGAAGCCAAAAGATGCAAAGTTAATAATGATAGTGCAACTTATTTGTGGCACTGCCGTTTAGGTCATATTGGTGTAAAGCGCATGAAGAAAACCCATGCTGATGGGCTTTTGGAATCAGTTGATTATGAATCAGTTGATGCTTGCGAACCGTGCCTCATGGGCAAGATGACTAAGACTCCGTTCTCCGGAACAATGGAGCAAGCAACCGACTTATTGGAAATGATACATACTGATGTATGCAGTCCGATGAATGTTGAGGCTCGCGGCGGGTATCGTTATTTTCTGACCTTCACAGATGATTTGAGCAGATATGGGTATATCTACTTGATGAAACATAAGTCTGAAACATTTGAAAAGTTCAAAAACTTCAGAGTGAAGTGGAAAATCATCGTGACAAGAAAATAAAGTTTCTACGATCTGATCGCAGAGACAAATATTTGAGTTACGAGTTTGGTCTTCAATTAAAACAATGTGGAATAGTTTCACAAAATCGTGCCACCTGGAACACCACAACATAATGGTGTGTCCGAACGTCATAACCGTACTACTATTGGATATAGTGCAATCTATGATGTTTCTTACCGATTAACCACTATAGTTTTGAGGTTATGCATTAGAGACAGCTACATTCACGTTAAATAGGGTACCATCTAAAATCCGTTGAGACGACACCGTATGAACTATGGTTTGGCAAGAAACCAAAGTTGTCGTTTCTTAAAAATTTGAGGTTGCAATGCTTATGTGAAAAAGTTTCAACCTGATAAGCTCAAACCCAAATCGGAGAAGTGCGTCCTCATAGGATACCCAAAAAGAAAATGTTGGGTACACCTTCTATCACAGATCCGAAGGCAAGATATTCGTTGCTGAGAATGGATCCTTTCTAGAGAAGGAGTTTCTCTCGAAAGAAGTGAGTGGGAGGAAAGTAGAACTTGATGAGGTAACTGTACCTGCTCCCTTATTGGAAAGTAGTTCATCACAGAAATCTGTTCCTGTGACTACTACACCAATTAGTAAAGCTAATGATGATGATCATGTAAACTTCAGATCAAGTTACTACCGAACCTTGTAGGTAAACCAGAGTGAGATCCGCACCAGAGTGGTACGGTAATCCTTTTCTGGAGGTCATGTTACTTGACCATGACGAGCCTATGAACTATATATGAGGAAGCGATGATGAGCCCAGATTCCATGAAATGGCTTGAGGCCATAAAATCTGAGATGGGATCCATGTATGAGAACAAAGTGTGGACTTTGATTGACTTGCCCATTAATCGGCAAGCCATTGAGATTAAATAGATCTTCAAGAGGAAGACAAACGCTGATAGTAGTGTTACTATCTACAAAGCTAGAATTGTCACAAAAATGTTTTCGACAAGTTCAAGGTGTTGACTACGATGAGAGTTTCTCACTCGTATCTATGCTCAAGTCTGTCTGAATCATGTTAGCAATTGTCATCTGGCAAATGGATAAACAAAACTGCATTCCTTAATGGATTTATTAAAGAAGAGTTGTATATGATGCAACCAGAAGGTTTTGTCAATCCTAAAGGTGCTAACAAAATATGCAAGCTCCAGCGATCCATCTATGGACTGGTGCAAGCATCTCAGAGTTGGAATATACGCTTTGATAAGTTGATCAAAGCATATAGTTTTATACAGACTTGCGGTGAAGCCTGTATTTACAAGAAAGTGAGTGGGAGCACTACAGCATTTCTGATAAGTATATGTGAATGACATATTGTTGATCGGAAATAATGTAGAATTATTCTGCAAAGCATAAAGGAATGTTTGAAAGGAGTTTTTCAAAGAAAGACCTCGGTGAAACTGCTTACATATTGAGCATCAAGATCTATAGAGATAGATCAAGACGCTTGATAAGTTTTTCAATGAGTACATACCTTGACAAGATTTTGAAGTAGTTCAAAATGGAACAGTCAAAGAAGGAGTTCTTGCCTGTGTTACAAGGTGTGAAGTTGAGTAAGACTCAAAACCCGACCACAGCAGAAGATAGAGAGAGAATGAAAGTCATTCCCTATGCCTCAGCCATAGGTTCTATAAAGTATGCCATGCTATGTACCAGACCTATTGTATACCCTGCCCTGAGTTTGGCAAGGAAGTACAATACTGATCTAGGAGTAGATCACTGGACATTGGTCAAAATTATCCTTAGTGGAATAAGGATATGTTTCTCGATTATGGAGGTGACAAAAGGTCCATCGTAAAGGGTTACGTCGATGCAAGTTTTGACATTGATCCAGATGACTCAAAGTCTCAATCTGGATACATATTGAAAGTGGGAGCAATTAGCTAGAGTAGCTTAGTGCGGAGCATTGTTGACATAGAAATTTGCAAAATACTTACGGATCTGTATGTGGCAGACCCGTTGACTAAACTTCTCTCACAAGCAAAACATGATCACACCCTAGTACTCTTTGGGCGTTAATCACATAGTGATGTGAACTAGCTAGATTATTGAATCTAGTAACCCTTTGGGTGTTGGTCACATGACGATGTGAACTATGGGTGTTAATCACATGGTGATGTGAACTATTGATGTTAAATCACATGGCGATGTGAACTAGATTATTGACTCTAGTGCAAGTGGGAGACTGAAAGAAATATGCCCTAGAGGCACTAATAAAGTTATTATTTATTTCCTTATTTCATGATAAATGTTTATTATTCATGCTAGAATTGTATTAACCGGAAACATAATACATGTGTGAATCCATAGACAAACAGAGTGTCACTAGTTTGCCTCTGCTTGACTAGCTCGTTGATCGAAGATGGTTATGTTTCCTAGCCATAGACATGAGTTGTCATTTGATTAACGAGATCACATCATTAGGAGAATGATGTGATTGACTTGACCCATTCCATTAGCTTAGCACTTGATCATTTAGTTTGTTGCTATTGCTTTCTTCATAACTTATACATGTTCCTATGACTATGAGATTATGCAACTCCCGTTTACCGGAGGAACACTTTGTGTGCTACCAAACGTCACAACGTAACTGGGTGATTATAAAGGTGCTCTACAGGTGTCTCCGAAGGTACTTGTTGGGTTGGCGTATTTCGAGATTAGGATTTGTCACTACGATTGTCGGAGAGGTATCTCTGGGCCCTCTCGGTAATGCACATCACTTAAGCCTTGCAAGTATTGCAACTAATAAGTTAGTTGCGGGATGATGTATTACAGAACGAGTAAAAGAGACTTGCCGGTAACGAGATTGAACTAGGTATTGAGATACCGACGATCGAATCTCGGGCAAGTAACATACCGATGACAAAGGGAACAACATATGTTGTTATGCGGTTTGACCGATAAAGATCTTCGTAGAATATGTGGGAGCCAATATGAGCATCCAGGTTCCGCTATTGGTTATTGACCGGAGACGTGTCTCGGTCATGTCTACATAGTTCTCGAACCCGTAGGGTCCGCACGCTTAAGGTTTCGATGACAGTTATATTATGAGTTTATGAGTTTTGATGTACCGAAGGAGTTTGGAGTCCCGGATGAGATCAGGGACATGACGAGGAGTCTCGAAATGGTCGAGACGTAAAGATCGATATATTGGACGACTATATTCGGACATCGGAAAGGTTCCGAGTGATTCGGGTATTTTTCGGAGTACCGGAGAGTTACGAGAATTCGCTGGGGAGTATATGGGCCTTATTGGGCTTTAGGGGAAAGAGAGAGGAGAGGTTGGGCGCCCCCCAAGGCCTAGTCCTAATTGGACTAAGGGGAGGGGCTGCGCCCCCTCCTTCCTTCTCTTCTCCCTTCCCTTGCCTTGACTCCTACTCCTACTACTTGGAAGGGGGGGGGGGAGTCCTACTCCCAGAGTAGGACTCCTCTAGGGCGCGCCATAGGGGCCGACCCTCTCCCCCCTCCTCCACTCCTTTATATACGTGGCCAAGGGGCATCCCATAGACACAACAATTGATCCTTGAGATCTATTAGCCGTGTGCGGTGCCCTCCTCCACCATAATCCTCGATAATATTGTAGCGGTGCTTAAGCGAAGCCCTGCGACGGTAGAACATCAAGATCGTCACCACGCCGCCGTGCTGACGGAACGCTTCCCCGACATTCTGCTGGATCGGAGTCCGGGGATCGTCATCAAGCTGAACGTGTGCTAGAACTCGGAGGTGCCGTAGTTTTGGTGCTTGATCGGTCGGGCCGTGAAGACGTACGACTACATCAACCGCGTTGTGCTAACTCTTCCGCTTCTGGTCTACGAGGGTACGTAGACAACACTCTCGCCTCTCGTTGCTATGCATCACCATGATCTTGCATGTGCGTAGGAAAATTTTAAAATTGCTACGTTCCCCAACAGCAACATCCATACTTCCCTTGCTCCAAAAAAATTATAAAAGAAAATTCCCACTATATTAAATTTATCAGAGCTTAATATGCAAAAGGTTTCAACATTTTATCACATTCTGACTTTTCTAGGGAATTATTGCAACAACGGTAAACTTTCTGTTTTCAAATAGCAACATGTGGACTTGTAAAATAGGCATAGTAAAGGCTATCAATGCCACTTTTATTGAAATAAAATATGCAAAATATTTTTATAAATAACAGCAAGCAAATCCTAACAAAATAAATTGACACTCCAAGCAGAACACATATCATGTGGTGAATAAAAATATAGCTCCAAGTAAAGTTACCAATGAACGAAGACGAAAGAGGGGATGCCTTCCGGGGCATCCCCAAGCTTAGGATTTTGGTTGTCCTTCAATATTATCTTGGGGTGCCTTGGGCATCCCCAATCTTAGGTTCTTGCCACCCCTTATTCCATAGTCCATCGAATCCTTACCCACAACTTGAAAACTTCACAACACAAAACTTAACAGAAAACTCGTAAGCTCCGTTAGTATAAGAAAATAAATCACCACTTCAAGGTACTGTAATGAACTAATTCTTTATTTATATTGGTGTTAAACCTACTGTATTCCAACCTCTCTATGGTTTATAAACTCTTTGACTAGCCATAGATTCATCAAAATAAGTAAACAACACATGAAAAACAGAATCTGTCAAATACAGAATAGTCTGTAGTAATCTGAATCAAACGTATACTTATGGAACTCATAAAATTCTCAAATAAATTTCCGGATGAGTAATTTATCTATTAATCATCTGCAAAAAGAATTAACTAAATAGCACTCTCCAAATAAAAATGGCAGCAATTCTCGTGAGCGCTAAAGTTTCTGTTTTTTACAGCATGATCAACAAGACTTTCCCCAAGTCTTCCCAAAGGTTCTACTTGGCACAAACAGTAATTAAAAGCATAAAACCACATCTAAATAGAGGCTAGATGAATTATTTATTACTAAACAGGAACAAAAAGCAAGTAACAAGAATAAAATTGGGTTGCCTCCCAACAAGCGCTATTGTTTAACGCCCCTAGCTAGGCATGATGATTTCAATGATGCTCACATAAAAGATAAGAATTGAAACATAAATAGAGCATCATGAAGAATATGACTAGCACATTTAAGTCTAACCCTCTTCCTATGCATAGGGATTTTGTGATTAAACAACTTATGGTAACAATAATCAACTTGCGTAGGAGGGCAAAACAAGCATAACTTCAAAATTTTAAGCATATAGAGAGGAAACTTGATATTGTTGCAATTCCTACAAGCATATATTCCTCCCTCATAATAATTTTCAGTAGCATCATGAATGAATTCAACAATATAACCAGTACCTAAAGCATTCTTTTCATGATCTACAAGCATAGAAAATTTACTACTCTCCACATAAGCAAGATTCTTCTCATTCAGAATAGTGGGAGTATCATAAGAGACTCGAATACTATAAATTGTTTCCACATCAAAAGAGTAATGTTCAGAAAAGGGGTAACCATAATCATGACAAGTTTTATAAATATAGTCCTCACTACTTTTTATAGCATATGTATCATCACAATAATTATCATAAGTAGGAGGCATGTTATTATCATTATAAATTTGCATATCAAAACTTGGGATACTAAAAATATCATCTTCATTAAGCGTAGCATCCCCAAGCTTGGGGAAAACATTAATTGCAGCAAATATATTCTCAAAAACATCATCTTCATCAAACATAGCATCCCCAAGCTTGGGCCTTTTCATATTATAAGCATAATCACTCTCATCATTAATAGGATGGATATCACCAATAGTATAGCAATTATCATATTCTTCCAAGCAAGTGCCAAAAGATTTTCAAGATCATAAGAAGTATCATTATCTTCCACAATTATATTTTCATGAGGCACAATAGTAATAGGAGCAGCATTATTTGAGAGAGATATCTTTTTACCTCTCTTCATTTTTCTTTTCTTCTTCTTCACCACATCATGTGTGGGTTCAATCCTCTTTTTGGAGCTCCTTATTAATGAGATTGGTTGAATAGGAGGCTCCTCCTCGTTACCTGATTCATCATAAGAAATAATAGGAGGATATTGGGAAGTCTCTTCCCTTTCATTAGTATTCTCTTCATCTTCTATTTGTTTTCTTTTCTTTATGTAATTGGCAATATAAGAATTTTCAATGCAATTCACCGCACAATACATATAAATTTTCTCTAGGTCAAAATGAAGAACTCTATCAAGGGCAAAATTTGGAATATCCTTAGTTATACGTTTCATTTCTTCGTAGCCCATAAGCAAACTAAGTTCATTATAATGTGCAAGGGAAATCAAGTCATCACAAATTTTGGACACGATTAGATCATGAAACAATTTGCATCGGATAATTAAATGACCACGTTCATTACAAAGCTCACAAGTATGGCCAAGAAAATTTAAATTTTCAGCACAATCATCTAGCTCTTCTTACAACAATTTAGTTTCTAAGTACTTATGCTTCTTGCAATATCTATCTTCTCTATTTAGTGTGTACTTACAAACCCAATGCACTCCACAAAAATTGACATGTTTATAGGAGACATTTTCATCATAACTAGTGCAATCATTATTAGTTTCATGGATATTCAAAGAATTCGTACTAACAACATTGCAATCATGCTCATCATTCAAATATTTAGTTCCAAACATTCTAATACATTCTTCTTCTAGCACATGAGCACAATTTTCCTTTCCATCATACTCACGAAAGATATTAAAAAGATGAAGCGTATGAAGCAAACTTAATTCCATTTTTTTATAGTTTTCTTTTATAAACTAAACTAGTGATAAAACAATAAGTTAAAAGACTCGATTGCAAGATCTAAAGACATACCTGTTGGGGAACGTAGTAATTTCAAAAAAAATCCTACGCACATGCAAGATCATGGTGATGCATAGCAGCGAGAGAGGAGAGTGTTGTCTACGTACCCTCGTAGACCGAAAGCGGAAGCATTAGCACAACCCGGTTGATGTAGTCGTACGTCTTCACGGCCCGACCGATCAAGCACCGAAACTACGGCACCTCCGAGTTCTAGCACACGTTCAGCTCGATGACTATCCCCGGACTCCGATCCAGCAGAATATCGGGGAAGAGTTCCGTCAGCACGACGGCGTGGTGACGATCTTGATGTTCTACCGTCGCAGGGCTTCGCCTAAGCGCCAGTACAATATTATCGAGGATTATGGTGGAAGGGGGCACCGCACACGGCTAAGAGATCAATCATCAATTGTTGTGTCTATGTGGTGCCCCTTGGCCACGTATATAAATGAGTGGAGGAGGGGGGAGAGGGCCGGCCCCTATGGCACGCCCTAGAGGAGTCCTACTCCCACCGGGAGTAGGATTCCCCCCTTCCAAGTAGTAGGAGTAGGAGTCAAGGCAAGGGAAGGGAGAAGAGAAGGAAGGAGGGGGCGCAACCCCTCCCCCTAGTCCAATTCGGACTAGGCCTTGGGGGGTGCCCAACCTCTCCTCTCTCTTTCCCCTAAAGCCCAATAAGGCCCATATACTCCCCGGCGAATTCCCGTAACTCTCCGGTACTCCGAAAAATACCCGAATCACTAGGAACCTTTTCGATGTCCGAATATAGTCGTACAATATATCGATCTTTACGTCTCGACCATTTCGAGACTCCTCGTCATGTCCCCGATCTCATCCGGGACTCCGAACTCCTTCAGTACATCAAAATATATAAACTCATAATAGAACTGTAATCGTAGCGTTAAGCGTGCGGACCCTACGGGTTCGAAAACTATGTAGACATGACCGAGACACGTCTCCGGTCAATAACCAATAGCGGAACCTGGATGCTCATATTAGCTCCTACATATTCTACGAAGATCTTTATCGGTCAGACCGCATAACAACATACGTTGTTCCCTTTGTCATCGGTATGTTACTTCCCCGAGATTCGATCGTCGGCATCTCAATACCTAGTTCAATATCGTTACCGGCAAGTCTCTTTACTCGTTCTGTAATACATCATCTCACAACTAACTCATTAGTTGCAATGCTTGCAAGGCTTAGGTGATGTGCATTACCGAGAGGGCCTAGAGATACCTCTCCAACAATCGGAGTGACAAATCCTAATCTCGAAATACGCCAACCCAACAAGTACCTTCGGAGACACCTGTAGAGAACCTTTATAATCACCCAATTATGTTGTGACATTTGGTAGCACACGAAGTGTTCCTCCGGTAAACGGGAGTTGCATAATCTCATAGTCATAGGAACATGTATAAGCCATGAAGAAAGCAATAACAACAAACTAAATGATCAAGTGCTAAGCTAACGGAATGGGTCAAGTCAATCACATCATTCTCCTAATGATGTGATCCCGTTAATCAAATGACAACTCATGTCTATGGTTAGAAAACATAACCATCTTTAATCAACGAGCTAGTCAAGTAGAGGCATACTAGTGACACTCTGTTTGTCTATGTATTCACATATGTATTATGTTTCCGGTTAATACAATTCTAGCATGAATAATAAACATTTATCATGATATAAGGAAATATATAATAACTTTATTATTGCCTCTAGGGCATATTTCCTTTAGTCTCCCACTTGCACTAGAGTCAATAATCTAGTTCACATCGTCATGTGATTTAACATCAATAGTTCACATCACCATGTGATTAACACCCATAGTTCACATCGACATGTGACCAACACCCAAAGGTTTACTAGAGTCAATAATCTAGTTCACATCGCTATGTGATTAATACCCAAAGAGTACTGAGGTGTGATCATGTTTTTCTTGTGAGAGAATTTTAGTCAACGGGTCTGCCACATTCAGATCCGTAAGTATTTTGCAAATTTCTATGTCAACAATGCTCTGCACAGATCTACTCTAGCTAATTGCTCCCACTTTCAATATGTATCCAGATTGAGATTTAGAGTCATCTGGATCAGTGTCAAAATTTGCATCGACGTAACCCTTTATGACGAATGTTTTGTCACTTCCATAATCGAGAAACATATCCTTATTCCACTAAGGATAATTTTGACCAATGTCCAGTGATCTACTCCTAGATCACTATTGTACTCCTTTGCCAAACTCAGGACAGGGTATACAATAGGTCTGGTACACAGCATGGCATACTTTATAGAACCAATGGCTGAGGCATAGGGAATGACTTTCATTCTCTCTCTATCTTCTGCCGTGGTCGGGTTTTGAGTCTTACTCAACTTCACACCTTGTAACACAGGCAAGAACTCCTTCTTTAACTGTTCCATTGTGAACTACTTCAAAATCTTGTCAAGGTATGTACTCATTGAAAAAACTTATCAAGCGTATTGATCTATCTCTATAGATCTTGATGCTCAATATGTAAGCAGCTTCACCGAGGTCTTTCTTTGAAAAACTCCTTTCAAACATTCCTTTATGCTTTGCAGAATAATTCTACATTATCTCCGATCAACAATATGTCTTTCACATATACTTATCAAAAATACTGTAGTGCTCCCACTCACTTTCTTGTAAATACAGGCTTCACCACAAGTGTGTATAAAACTATATGCTTTGATCAACTTATCAAAGCGTATATTCCAACTCCGAGATGCTTGCACCAGTCCATAGATGGATCGCTGGAGCTTGCATATTTTGTTAGTACCTTTAGGATTGACAAAACCTTCTGGTTGCATCATATACAACTCTTCTTTTATAAATCCATTAAGGAATGAAGTTTTGTTTATCCATTTGCCAGATTTCATAAAATGCGGCAATTGCTAACATGATTCAGACAGACTTAAGCATAGATACGAGTGAGAAACTCTCATCGTAGTCAACACCTTGAACTTGTCGAAAACCTTTTTGCGACAATTCTAGCTTTGTAGATAGTAACACTACTATCAGCGTCCGTCTTCCTCTTGAAGATCCATTTAATCTCAATGGCTCGCCGATCATTGGGCAAGTCAATCAAAGTCCATACTTTGTTCTCATACATGGATCTCATCTCAGATTTCATGGCCTCAAGCCATTTCGCCGAATCTGGGCTCATCATCGCTTCCTCATAGTTCGTAGGCTCGTCATGGTCAAGTAACATGACCTCCAGAACAGGATTACCGTACCACTCTGGTGCGGATCTCAGTCTGGTTTACCTACGAGGTTTGGTAGTAACTTGATCTGAAGTTACATGATCATCATCATTAGCTTCCTCACTAATTGGTGTAGTAGTCATAGGAACAAATTTCTATCATGAACTACTTTCCAATAAGGTAGCAGGTACAGTTACCTCATCAAGTTCTACTTTCCTCCCACTCACTTCTTTCGAGAGAAACTCCTTTTCTAGAAAGGATCCTTTCAAAGCAACAAATATATTGCCTTCGGATCTGTGATAGAAGGTGTACCCAACATTTTCTTTTGGGTATCCTATGAAGACGCACTTCTCCGATTTGGGTTAGAGCTTATCAGGTTGAAACTTTTTCACATAAGCATTGCAACCTCAAACTTTAAGAAACGACAGCTTAGTTTTCTTGCCAAACCATAGTTCATACGGTGTCGTCTCAACAGATTTATATGGTGCCCTATTTAACGTGAATGCAGCTGTCTCTAATGCATAACCCCAAAACGATAGTGGTAGATCAGTAAGAGACATCATAGGTCGCACCATATCTAATAAAGTACGGTTATGACGTTCGGACACACCATTACACTGTGGTGTTCCAGGTGGCGTGAGTAGGGAAACTATTTCACGTTGTTTTTAACTGAAGGCCAAACTCGTAACTCAAATATTTTACTTCTGCGATCATATCATAGAAACTTTTATTTTTGTTATGATGATTCTCCACTTCACTCTAAAATTCTTTGAACTTTTCAAATGTTTCAGACTTGTGTTTCATCAAGTAGATATACTCATAACTGCTCAAATCATCTGTGAAGATCAGAAAATAATGATACCTGCCACGAGCCTCAATATTCATTGGACCACATACATCAGTATGTATGATTTCCAACAAATATGTTGCTCGCTCCATTGTTCCAGAGAACGGAGTCTTAGTCATCTTGCCCATGAGGCATGGTTCGCAAGCATCAACTGATTCATAATCAAGTGATTCCAAAAGCCCATCAACATGGATTTTCTTCATGCGCTTTACACCAGTATGACCTAAACGGCAGTGCCACAAATAAGTTGCACTATCATTATTAACTTTGCATCTTTTGGTTTCAATATGAATATGTGTATCACTACGATCGAGATCCAACGAACCATTTTCATTGGGTGTGTAACCATATAAGGTTTTATTCATGTAAACAGAACAACAATTTATTCTCTTACTTAAATGAATAACCGTATTGCAATAAACATGATCAAATCATATTCATGCTCAACGCAAACACCAAATAACACTTATTTAGGTTCAACACTAATCCCAAAAGTATAGGGAGTGTGCGATGATGATCATATCAATCTTGGAACCACTTCCAACACACATCGTCACTTCACCCTTAACTAGTCTATGTTCATTCTGCAACTCCCGTTTCGAGTTACTACTCTTAGCAACTGAACCAGTATCAAATACCGAGGGGTTGCTACGAACACTAGTAAAATACACATCAATAATCTGTATATCAAATATACCTTTGTTCACTTTGCCATCCTTCTTATCCGCCAAATACTTGGGGCAGTTCCGCTTCCAGTGACCAGTCCCTTTGCAGTAGAAGCACTTAGTCTCAGGCTTAGGACCAGACTTGGGCTTCTTCACTTGAGCAGCAACTTGCTTGCCGTTCTTCTTGAAGTTCCCCTTCTTCCCTTTGCCCTTTCTTGAAACTAGTGGTCTTGTCTACCATCAACACTTGATATTTTTCTTGATTTCTACCTTCGTCGATTTCAGCATTACGAAGAGCTTGGGAATCGTTTTCCGTTATCCCTTGCATATCATAGTTCATCACGAAGTTCTACTAACTTGGTGATGGTGACTAGAGAATTTTGTCAATCACTATTTCATCTGGAAGATTAACTCCCACTTGATTCAAGCGATTGTAGTACCCAGACAATCTGAGCACATGCTCACTGCTTGAGCTATTCTCCTCCATCTTTTAGCTATAGAACTTGTTGGAGACTTCATATCTCTCAACTCGGGTATTTGCTTGAAATATTAACTTCAACTCCTGGAACATCTCATATGGTCCATGACGTTCAAAACATCTTTGAAGTCCCGATTCTAAGCCGTTTAAGCATGGTGCACTAAACTATCAAGTAGTCATCATATTGAGCTAGCCAAATGTTCATAACATCTGCATCTGCTCCTGCAATAGGTTTGTCACCTAGCGGTGCATCAAAGACATAATTCTTCTGTGCAGCAATGAGGATAAACCTCAGATCACGGATCCAATCCGCATCATTGCTACTAACATCTTTCAACTTAGTTTTCTCTAGGAACATATCAAAAATAAAACAGGGGAGCTAAACGCGAGCTATTGATCTACAACATAGATATGCTAATACTACCAGGACTAAGTTCATGATAAATTAAAGTTCAATTAATCATATTACTTAAGAACTCCCACTTAGATAGACATCCCTCTAATCCTCTAAGTGATCACGTGATCCAAATCAACTAAACCATGTCCGATCATCACGTGAGATGGAGTAGTTTCAATGGTGAACATCACTATGTTGATCATATCTACTATATGATTCACGCTCGACCTTTCGGTCTCCGTGTTCTGAGGCCATATCTGTTATATGTTAGGCTCGTCAAGTTTAACCTGAGTATTCTGCGTGTGCAACTGTTTTGCACCCGTTGTATTTGAACGTAGAGCCTATCACACCCGATCATCACGTGGTGTCTCAGCACGAAGAACTTTCGCAACGGTGCATACTCAGGGAGAACACTTATACTTTGATAATTTAGTGAGGGATCATCTTATAATGCTACCGTCAATCAAAGCAAGATAAGATGCATAAAAGATAAACATCACATGCAATCAATATAAGTGATATGATATGGCCATCATCATCTTGTACTTGTGATCTCCATCTCCGAAGTATCGTCATGATCACCATCGTTACCGGCGTGACACCTTAATCTCCATCGTAGCATTGTTGTCGTCTCGCCAATATTATGCTTCCACGACTATCGCTACCGCTTAGTGATAAAGTAAAGCATTACAGCGCGATTGCATTGCATACAATAAAGCGACAACCATATGGCTCCAGCCAGTTGCCGATAACTTGGTTACAAAACATGATCATCTCATACAATAAAATTTAGCATCATGTCTTGACCATATCACATCACAACATGCCCTGCAAAAACAAGTTAGACGTCCTCTACTTTGTTGTTGCAAGTTTTACGTGGCTGCTACGGGCTTAGCAAGAACCGTTCTTACCTACGCATAAAACCTAGGCTCGGATGCCACTGTTGGGGAACATAGTAATTTCAAAAAATTTCCTGCGCACACGCAAGATCATGGTGATGCATAGCAACGAGAGAGGAGAGTGTTGTCTACGTATCCTCGTAGACCAAAAGCGGAAGCGTTGACATAACGCGGTTGATGTAGTCGTACGTCTTCACGGCCCGACCGATCAAGCACCGAAACTACGGCACCTCCGAGTTCTAGCACACGTTCAGCTCGATGACGATCCCCGGACTCCGATCCAGCAGAATGTCGGGGAAGAGTTCCGTCAGCACGACGGCGTGGTGACGATCTTGATGTTCTACCGTCGCAGGGCTTCGCCTAAGCACCGCTACAATATTATCGAGGATTATGGTGGAAGGGGGCACCGCACACGGCTAAGAGATCAATCATCAATTGTTGTGTCTATGGGGTGCCCCTTGACCACGTATATAAAGGAGTGGAGGAGGGGGGAGAGGGCCGGCCCCTACGGCGCGCCCTGGAGGAGTCCTACTCCCACCAGGAGTAGGATTCCCCCCCTTCCAAGTAGTAGGAGTAGGAGTCGAGGCAAGGGAAGGGAGAAGAGAAGGAAGGAGGGGGCGCAGGCCCTCCCCCTAGTCCAATTCGGACTAGGCATTGGGGGGGGGCGCCCAACCTCTCCTCTCTCTTTCCCCTAAAGCCCAATAAGGCCCATATACTCCCCGGCGAATTCCCGTAACTCTCTGGTACTCCGAAAAATACCCGAATCACTCGGAACTTTTCCGATGTCCGAATATAGTCGTCCAATATATCGATCTTTACGTCTCGACCATTTCGAGACTCCTCGTCATGTCCCCGATCTCATCTGGGACTCCTAACTCGTTCGGTACATCAAAACATATAAACTCATAATATAACTGTCATCGTAGCGTTAAGCGTGCGGACCCTACGGGTTCGAAAACTATGTAGACATGACCGAGACACGTCTCCGATCAATAACCAATAGCGGAACCTGGATGCTCATATTGACTCCTACATATTCTACGAAGATCTTTATCGGTCAGACCGCATAACAACATACGTTGTTCCCTTTGTCATCGGTATGTTACTTGCCTGAGATTCGATCGTCGGCATCTCAATACCTAGTTCAATCTCGTTACCGGCAAGTCTCTTTACTTGTTCCGTAATACATCATCTCGCAACTAACTCATTAGTTGCAATGCTTGCAAGGCTTAGGTGATGTGCATTACTGAGAGGGCCCAGAGATACCTCTCCGACAATCGGAGTGACAAATCCTAATCTCGAAATACGCCAACCTAACAAGTACCTTCGGAGACACCTATAGAGCACCTTTATAATCACCCAGTTACGTTGTGACATTTGGTAGCACACAAAGTGTTCCTCCAGTAAACGGGAGTTGCATAATCTCATAGTCATAGGAACATGTATAAGTCATGATGAAAGCAATAGCAATAAACTAAACGATCAAGTGCTAAGCTAACGGAATGGGTCAAGTCAATCACATCATTCTCCTAATGATGTGATCCCGTTAATCAAATGACAACTCATGTCTATGGTTAGGAAACATAACCATCTTTAATCAACGAGCTAGTCAAGTAGAGGCATACTAGTGACACTCTGTTTGTCTATGTATTCACACATGTATTATGTTTCCGGTTAATACAATTCTAGCATGAATAATAAACATTTATCGTGATATAAGGAAATATATAATAACTTTATTATTGCCTCTAGGGCATATTTCCTTCAATACCTTCAAGCGCTAACCTCCCCGAAAACGGCACCAGAAAAGAGCTTGATGTCTACTACACAATATTTTTCTTGTAGACGTTGTTGGGCCTCCAAGTGCAGAGATTTTTAGGACAGTAGCAAATTTCCCTCAAGTGGATGACCTAAGGTTTATCAATCCGTAGGAGGCGTAGGATGAAGATGGTCTCTCTCAAGCAACCCTGCAACCAAATAATAAAGAGTCTCTTGTGTCCCCAACACACCCAATACAATGGTAAATTGTATAGGTGCACTAGTTCGACGAAGAGGTGGTGATACAAGTGGTATATGGATAGTAGATAAAGGTATTTGTAATATGAAAATATAAAAACAGCAAGGTAACTAATGATAAAAGTGAGCGTAGACGGTATTGCAATGATAGTAAACAAGGCCTAGGGTTCATACTTTCACTAGTGCAAGTTCCCTCAACAATAATAACATAATTGGATCACATAACTATCCCTCGACATGCAATAAAGAGTCGCTCCAAAGTCACTAATAGCGGAGAAGGAACGAAGAGATTATGGTAGGGTACGAAACCACCTCAAAGTTATTCTTTCCAATCAATCCATTGGGCTATTCCTATAATTGTCACAAACAGCCCTAGAGTTCGTACTAGAATAACACCTTAAGACACAAATCAATCAAAACCCTAATGTCACCTAGATACTCCAATGTCACCTCAAGTATCCGTGGGTATGGTTATATGATATGCATCACACAATCTCAGATTCATCTATTCAACCAACACAAAGGACCTCAAAGAGTGCCCCAAAGTTTCTACCGGAGAATCACGACGAAAACGTGTGCCAACTCCTATGCATAGGTTTATGGACGGAACCCGCAAGTTGATCACCAAAACATATATCAAGTGAATCACGTGATATCCCATTGTCACCACAGATACGCACGAAAAGACATACATCAAGTGTTCTCAAATCTTTAAAGACTCATTCCGATAAGATAACTTCAAAGGGGAAACTCAATCCATTACAAGAGAGTAGAGGGGGGAGAAAACATGATAAGATCCAACTATAATAGCAAAGCTCGCGATACATCAAGATCGTGCCAAACCAAGAACACGAGAGAGAGAGAGAGAGAGAGAGATCAAACACATAGCTATTGGTACATACCCTCAGCCCCGAGGGAGAACTACTCCCTCCTCGTCATGGAGAGCACCGGGATGGTGTAGATGGCCACCGGAGAGGGATTGCCCCCTCCGGCAGGGTGTCGGAGCGGGTCTAGATTGGCTTTCGGTGGCTACGGAGGCTTCTGGCGGCGGAACTCCCGATCTATTGTGTGTTCTGGAAGTTTTAGGACACGTAGGTATATATGGGTGCAGGAAGTACGTCGGTGGAGCTTCGAGGGCCCCACAAGGCAGGGGGGCGTGCCCTAGGGGGGTGGGCGCGCCCTCCACCCTCGTGGGCACCTCTCTTCTCTCCTGACGTGGGGTCCAAGTCCATCCGGTAGCTTTCCTTCTAAAAATAACTTCTCCAGTTGATTTCGTTCCGTTTCGACTCCGTTTGATATTCATTTTTCTTCGAAACACTGAAATAGGCAAAAAAACAGCAAATCTGGGCTGGACCTCCGGTTAATAGGTTAGTCCCAAAAATAATATAAAAGTGACTAATAAAGCCCAATATTGCCCAAAACAGTAGATAACATAGCATGGAGCAATCAAAAATTATAGATACGTTGGAGACGTATCAGTTTGCTGCTGCTTGTGTTGAAGAAACCAAGCACGTACCTGCCATTTTTGGAGACGAGCTTGTCGTTGACAGTAAGTGCTTGGCCGGCCCAGATGGCGTTCGTCGCGGCAGAATTTGCTTGGGTGCACAGGAAGAGGAGCAAGGTGAAATCTATGAGGAGATGCATGATGAACTGAAGAGGATGGAAAACCTGAGGATGCAGATACTACAGATATAAGTGTTCAAGCCTCAATTGTCTGGTCATAGCCGTAAAGGGCACGGTGGAGGCAAAAGTCAAGAGTTCATGACAACCATACAAACCGGTGGAAAACTGAATAGTATCAGCAGTCTTATTCTGGACTCCTTTTTTGCTTTGGCAGCAGTGAAAAACTTGCTTTGGACTGGGTTTGCTTGGTGGAGACTGGAGAGTGGAGAGGAAAGAGACTTGTGTGAGCATGATCAAAGTATTCGCTATCACAACATGACAAGTATGCAGACACTTCAGGCACTAGCTTGATCTGAAGGTGCCATATTTTTAAGAAAATAAACCTCAATTAATACAAATCATGTTAAGTTTTTGGTTGTATTATACACTTTGCTGTAAAGTTTTGTTTTGGCCACAACTGTTTGTATTCTTTCATGTATTTAAGAGGGCAGCAGCCATGGCATGTTTAGTTACAACAAATAATCTAGTCCTTCTCACGACACTACAACTCTGATCCGATTGCTTTTACTTCTGTACATGTGTTTCACTACGTAATCTCACTAACTTCAGTTGTTTCATTTCCTGTATTTGGCTGCAGCTCGACCCTGATGATCTAAAAAGAAAGCCTTTGTACACATCGTCAGTAGCGTCTGTCTGTCCAAAGAAATCTAGTAATTTTTTCTACATGAACTTTTTGATTTGTAGGATTGCAGTCTATTGAATTATTTTAATATGGGTCTATTTCCACAATATTACTTTTTTTTCATTGGCTGCAACCTCTTCGAAACATTCCTATTTGTTTTATTTGAGGAACCAAATATCTTTTCCATACTGTGGGATTAATGACATTAGAAATCCATGTTTTTTTCTCAGCTTCAGTGTTGTCAGAATATGTCTTCTGTTGTCGCCCTTGTGGTGCAAGCGTTGCACCTGACCTTGAAATTACACACTAAACATTTATGTTTTCTTTTTCCTGTAAACAAGAACACAATATATTTTTCATGTCACAGGAATTCAGACGACATTCTAAACTGTATGAATAGTAGGTAATTCAAGCTAGGCTGCTGTGAATTATATGCTCAGTAAGACCAGTACACCTGAAGTTGTTGTTTTTGTGTTCCTGAGCTGTACAGTTTGGATCTGGACCCGAAATTTCACAACTTGACAAATTCTTGAGAAGAGAAGATAAGGAGACGGGGAGAATTCTCACCGTGTGGTCGGAGCCGTCCCGCTCATGAAGGAGTGAAGATAGCAGATACAGATACAGGTCGCCGGAGCTGAAAGTACAGCAAACACAAAGAGATTTTGTGCATGACAAAATGCCACAGGGGCACAAGAGAAACGAGTAGAAACAATGGAACACCATGTCAAGCATTCTATTCGGTGCAAAATCAAATGGGGGCGAACTGTTGGAAGATGCTCATGGGATGAGTTCTCTTGGTCAAATTTGGAGCTGATCAAGGATATTTTACATTTGCTTGGGGCTGCATCCGGTCTTACGACGGAGTCTTTTTGAGGGGCGTAAGACAGACGGATATTCAGAAGAGTAGTGTTGTACCAATGCTATGTTCTGTCGACGACTTGGCTGTTGTTCAGATGCATTTCCCTTGTGAGGTGAAAGAGCTTCGTTGCAAACATCTTGCCCTGCCTTTGTCCATCAAAAAGTTAATTCCCCTTACTAATTGCCTTCAGCATCATTGTGATTCTGCTGTTTCCCATTAATCACCGGGTCCCACTCGCCAGGCCTTCCCCTGACCTCTGGCTCCTCTATAGCCCCCGCCGCCCCACCGAATCAGCGCCGCCATATCAACCAGCGTCACCGCACAATGAGATCCCGCGGCTTCTATGTGTCGCGTCACCCAGACCTGCAGCGGTCCGCCTAGCCTCCGCCCTCGCCGCACTGGCGCTCGCTCGGGTCGAGCACTTGCCTGTGACCACCCTCTTTTAGGCCAACTCCACCCCACGACCTTAAACGGATGTTCGTTTCATCCGAAATCTGTTCGTTTGGAGTGGCAATGGATGGCAAAACGGACATACACGTTCGGGTATAGTTCGAGGCGCCCAACGCATCAACCAACCCTAAACTGTCCGTCTGGGCCGTGCGTCTCACCCGCCCGCGACCTCGCGCTCTCGCTCCGCCCGTTCCCTGCTGCAGCATGCTGGCCGGTGCGCGCCGCGTCGCGCCCCGCCTCCACACCACGCCCGCGCCACGCGCCCTGCCCACCCGCCGCGCTCGCTGCCGGGCCCCGCCCCGCCCGCGTCCCGCGCCTGCGCCTGCTCCGTGCTGCAGCCGCGCCTCGCCCCGACTCGCGTGCCTCGCACCGCGCGCGGCCGCCTCGTTGCGGCTCGGCCCCGCCTGCCGCCGCGCGCGCTCGCCCTGGCCGCCGCGCCTCGCCCCGCCCGCTCGAGCCCGACTCGCCACGCCTCGTACCGCGCGCGGCCGCCTCGCTGCGGCTCGCCCCGAGCCGCCGCGCGCTCGCCCCCGCCTGTCGCCGCGCGCGCTCGCCCGGCCTCTCCCTGCCGCCGCCGCCGCGCGTGCGTGCTCGCCCCTGCCCGCGCACTCGCCTACCGCCGCGCGCGTGCTCGCCCCTGCTCGCGCCTGCAGCAGCGTGAGCTCGCCGCCCTCCCCCGTAGCCGCCGGCCCGCTTCGGCTCGACGCCCAACGCCGCGCGAAGCCGCTCCTGCAGTCGCGCCCCGCCGCCCGTCGCCCACCACGGCGACCGTGGTCGCCTCGCCTCTCCATGCCGCGCCCCGCCGCACACCGCCCCCAGCTCGCAGCCACGCCGCACGCCGCTCTTCCACGCCCGCGCTCCGGCACGCGTCGCGCTCGCCCACGGCTGCAGCACAGTGGTGTGCACCGGCATGGGGAGGAGGAAAAGATGGTAGGTGGGCATGGTGGGCCACGTGAGAGAGAAGAGGAGAGAGGATGACAGGCGGCCTAGGTCACATGCAAAGGGGACACTGCCGGACGAGGACGACCCAGAAAGCGTCCGCTTGTGTTCGCTTTGGACGTAAACCCAGCTCAAATTTGGGTTCAAGATGAGGGCGAGACGGATCAGAAACGTGAGGTTACACGTTAGGTCGTCTCTTTTGTCCGTTTAATCCCAAACGGACAGACCTGAACGTTTTGGGGTCGCGCGATGGAGATCGCCTTACAAAACCAGATGCCGAGCAACTACCCAGCGACCCTCTCGGATGCCCTGGAGGTGAGGTCGGACCGGTGAGTCTGACTGTGACCCTTTTCCATTCGCGTCACGGTTCGCCATTGGACTTATCTAATTTTCCCCTCATTTAATTTTGCAGTTTCTCGCGCCAGAGATGGAGATAAGCACCGTCTTCCCTACCGCCCACAAAAGTTGCCTCGCGTGATCAGGTGAGCATCTGTGCAACCTCTTCACTGCAGTCTAGCTTGCTATCACCGAGCAAGGATGACACTACCAGATTAGCAGATTGGTGTTGCCATTTTAAGCGGAGAAAAAGGAAAGGAAGAGAAATATCTATGGCGCTGATTACAACATGGACCGAGACAACAATGGTACTGGGTACATTCAAACCATTACAACTTTATTGCATGGAATATAATTGCATCTCCAATCATAGGCACTACATTTGTATAGTACATATGTCCAATATACACAACTCTATTATAACATTTTGGCATGCAACCCACTAGTTTGCCTCATACAAAGGGATTAGGACCACACGGAATGCAAACTTTCAGCCATAGCTTCGAGCACTCTTGGTACCGAGGGCATCCTGATCTCAACTAGCCCTTCGAGAATCTGAACTACCTGTCCCATTGTTGGTCGATCATGCTCATGGTCTTGGATGCACCAACATGCGCAGGGCCGGCCCTGGGGCATGGGCAGGGGGGCGACAGCCCAGGGCCCAGCCCAGGGAGGGGCCCATGATGTAGTGCACATATATAATATAGCCAAGCAAAAATAGGTGAGAAAAAAATTTATGAGAGAAGAAAAACGAGATGAGGCAGGCCCATCAGATAGCAGGTAGCGATTAGCGAAGCGTCACGCACGCCGCGCGGCAGGGCGCTCGTTTCGATTGTGAAACAAATCAATCGAAGATCTCGCGGACGCCTCGCTCGTCTGTTCGCCCACTCGTCGTTGTGGTCGCCTCGGTCACCGCTGTGCGTGTCGCCCGCCGTGCGGCAATCCAGCAGCCGCAGCCCGCAGCAGTACGTATACGTATGTATGTGAGCAGTGAGCGCAGCCCACAGCAGTACGTATACGTATCCATGCATAACTCTCTGTATCATGTTCCTAATCCATCCCTGCAAACCCTAAATTCAGTAATTTCTTTTATTTTTTAGAACGTATTCAACTATTCATCCATGATCCATCCTCTAATTTCAGTGTACACGAAGTCCTAAATTTTAATGTATAATTTTCGAATTCAATCTTTCATAATATGTATTCAACCATCCTTTTTTTTGTCATTCTATGCACATGTCTAGAGTTCCAATCATTCAAATCATCCGATGTATAAATTTCTAATTCCTTGAATAATTTTTTCTTCATAATATTAGGACATTGGCCCGCCATGTTGCCTAAGAAGCATTTGTCAGTTGCTCAAACAAGGAGAAAAAAGATAGAAAGGGATCTGAAGATTCAACAACTGAAGGGTACTTAAGAATTATTGTTGTCGATGGAGTTAGTTGAATTTGGTTCTTATTTGAGGTAATCATATCATGTTACTTTCAATTTTCTATCTTTTTAGTATTTCTGTCGTAATATGGCATTGTCCAACAATTATTATGTTTAAGTTTATGTACCACGCACGCGCATACATATATATGATCTTAGGACATAGGGGCACATGGCATCGAATTCGCCTAGGGCCTCCCGAAACACAGTGCCGGCCCTGAACATGCGACCTTGCAAGCCAATTTAGCCTCGTCTAGATTGACATCACCATGTAGCATGTGATCTATCAAACTCCCAACGTCTCCTTCAAGAAGCTTGTGTGCGGCATGAACAGGGAAATAAACATCACAGTTGCTGCCACCACTAGAACATGATGCACTTGAATTCCTTTTTCCAGATATAATTTCCAGCAACATCATCCCATAGCTATACACATCGACTTTTTGTGTAACAGCAACACCACTGATCCATTCAGGTGCAAGGTACCCAGCAGTTCCTCTCATTGTAGTCAGTACTCGGCTAAATTCCCTTCGGACCCTTCCCAAAAGCTTTGCCATCCCAAAGTCTGCAACTTTGGGAATGAATGAATCATCAAGAAGTATGTTTTCTGGCTTAATATCACAGTGTATGATGCAGTCTCGACATCCCTCATGCAAGTAGGTTAAACCTCGAGCAACCCCTATGGCTGTCTGATATCTAATAGTCCAACTCAATATCGTCGTATTGTTTCAAAATAAATGGACATCAAGAGAGCCATTTGACATGTGTTCATAAGCAAGCAACCTCTTGGAACCCTCACAACAGAAACCGACAAGCTTAACTAAATTGATGTGCTGGACAGCTCCAATCGAGCTCACTTCAACTCTGAATTGCTTCTCTCCTTGATAAGCACTGTCAAGCCTTTTCACTGCTATAGCTACTGAGTCATTTAAAAAACCCTAAAATACAGAACCAAAACTGCCTGCCCCCAACTTATCTTTGAATTTTGTTGTGGCGTGCTGTAAATCAGTGTATCTAAATGCAATGATTCTGTTACAACCTTGAACACCATCCAGTGTATGGCTAGAGCTCTTACTTTTGTTTCTCCAAATCATTACCAGGAGAGAAAGTGCACATAAACCTAGAGCAGAAATGCCTGCACCAGTTGCAACTCCAATAACAAATTTCCTTTCTGTTGTTTGTCAATCTGTGGAAATCTTTAGCAGAAACACGAAGATTAAGAGTTTCTCCGATTGAACATGTAGTACCACTACATTGTAGTTCTCTTATGTTGAGCAATTCATTATGCCAGATAGAACATTTTTCATCATTGAAGGAATATGCCATGCAAGAGCAATTATTCAGGCAAATTTGTGCGCACTCATTCGGGCTTGCAGGAGCTTCGACTTTTGGGGCATTCTGCGGCAACTCAACATATGGCACAGAGTAGAACTTGTCTGTTGTATGAGTTGTGCTTTTATTGCTAATGCATTCTAACAGAGTAATTCTTGAGCAGCCACTGGTTCGATCCTCTAGCTCCCAATCCTCGGGGGATGTTATGGTGAAGCCCTCCATACAATTGCAATATGGAAGCTCATTATCATTGCAAATTGTGAAAGGTCCACAGATTGCATAGACATCACACTGAAGTTTTGGTTGGGCATAGATCATTGTCCAATCCTGTGAACTCTCCAACCAAATGGATTGTTTTAGTCGACCTGAGACGTCAACTGCAAAATGAGTAACCATAGATTCATCGACTAAGTTAAATACCATGTACTTCTCTTGGTCGTTGTGGACAAATGTTGTGTTCGAAACTTGGTTGCTGCTTGTCATCTCTGCTATTGAGAGAAAGTATTTGTTGTTCCATACACCGCTCGACCAATATGGTATGGAGGAGTTCAATGGTGTAAGCAATAACTGATTGACACCACTGGGGTCTAACCTATGACAGTACACACCGGTAGCTGGGCCAATCAAGTTCTTCCAAGAGACGAGCTTACGGTTCAGGCCAGTGACCTTATCCCATCCAAGCTTTGCCCCAGGGAAAAGTGTATCTCTGGGGTGATCAAAGCTCTGCCACAGAACCTCTGCTGAGTTTGAAGAGTCTGTCAGGATGAGATTTCCACTACTCAAAAGCATAGCAGTGGTGCTATTTCTTGTGATGTTTGCTTGTGTGCTCCAGATTATAGACTTGGTGGACCCGTTTAAGATGACAAGGTTGCCATCATGGGAGATTGTGAGCTCTAGTGCGGTGGTGCTCTTGATTGGTGTATCCCTATTTGCGACCCATGCGGAAGTAAACTTGGGGACTGTATTGAACCATATGCCAAGGTACCAGTTGGTGGTGTCTTGGCTGCTGCTTGTGTTGAAGAAGCCAAGCGCGTACCTGCCATTTTTGGAGACGAGCTTGTCACTGACAGCAAGTGCTTGGCCGGTCAAGATGGAGTCCGTCGCGGCAGAATTTGCTTGGGTGCACAGGAAGAGGAGCAAGGTGAAATCTATGAGGAGATGCATGATGAACTGGAGAGGATGGCAAACCTGAAGATGCAGATACTGCAGATATAAATGCCCAAGCCTTAATGGTCTGGTCATAGCAGTAAAAGGCACGGTGGAGCCAAAAGTCAAGAGTTCATGACAACCATACAAACCGGTGGAAAACTGTGTAGCATCAACAGTCTTTTTCTGGACTCCTTTTTACTTTGTCAGCAATGAAAAACTTGCTTTAGACTGGGTTATGTGGCGGAGAGGAAAGGGCTGAACAACGAAAAATGCGTGGGCGTGACCGTATGAGATCAAAGTATTCGCTATCACAACATGATAGGTATGTGGACACTTCAGGCGCTAACTTGATCTTAAGGTGCCATATTTTGAAGGAAAAATAAACGCCAATTAATACAAATCATGTTAAGGTTTTGTTGGTATTATACACTGCTGTAAAGTGTTCATTTGAGCACACTGCACACTATTGGTATTCTTTTGTGTATTTAAGAGGGCAACAGCCATGACATATTTCAGTTTAGTTACTAGAAATAATCTTGTACGTCTCATAAGGCTACAGCTCTGTAGCTGATCTGATTGCTTTTACTTCTGTATATGCACTTCACTATGTAATCACACGAACTTCTGTTATTTCCTTTTCTGTATTGGCACTTATCATTTGGGAAAAAGAAAGCCTTATACCTATTGTCAGTCTTGTCTCTCTGTCCAAAGAAATCTATTAATTTTTTTCTATATGAATGAACATTTTTTTGGTTTGCCGGGTTTTGCAGTCTATAGAATTATTTTCGTACGAATCCATTTGCACAGTTAGTTTACACTATTGCTTTGTGCATTGAGTGCAACCTCTTCAGAATATTCCTTTACTTTTTATTTGAGTAATGAAATATCTTTTCAATACTGTTGAATTTTAAAGGGATTTAAATTAAAGTGACATAGTACTAGAAATATATGTTTTTTTCTTTCCGTGCTTTGACTGAGTGCATCCCTGTAGGCATAGAAGACTATCTTGTGGCCTCACTCAGTGTGGTGGTGCTACCGTTGTGGCCTCACTCTGAAAATCTGTTTCTTTAGACATGGTTGCGATTTTTTGTCATGTCACAGAAATTCAGATGCCATTTAAAACCCCATCTTGATATTGAAAAGAAGTTGCAAAATATAGTATGGATAGTAGTTAGTTCAAACCAGGTTGTGGATAAAACTATCGCAACTGAATTTGCTGTTTTGTTTCATGAGCTGCGCTCTGAATCTGGACCTAAAACATCGCAAGATGATAAATCCTTGTGAGAACAAGAGAATAACAAGACGGGAATGCGTCACCTACTCACTTTGTGTCTTTTCACTGGAGTTTGCCGCTCATCTCATAAATTCGGGAAAATAACAGATACAGGTCACCGGAGTCGAGAATATATAAGACACAGAGAAGATTGGTGTATTTGGACATCGTGAAAATCAATGTTGATGCTAGTTTTCAACAAGTTCCTATGAGGATACTACAGGGTGTCTGATGACGGATGGAAATGGAGGACTCCAGACTGCTGCAAATGTCTTTGCGATGTGGTGTTCAGATAGAGGTTGATGTAAAAATGACCAAGGTAATGCTAGAGAGTGATGCCCATGTGACCATGTCCCTTTGAACTTATGGAGCAATGATGGTGATGACATATCGGAAGTTGCATAGTCCTGAAGGAAGAAGTTGAGGACCTCAGCAGCAGCAGGTTTACTGGTTTTCAGTTCAGTTTTGTTCATAGGGCAGCTAATGTAGCAGCCCATTTACATGTGAAAAGAATGCTTCCGCTTCTTTATTGCAACTTAAATAGAGATAGATCGTTTGTGACATCCGGAAAGATGAAACTAGGGGGTCATAGTCCCAAAATATAGAAGAGTTCAAAGCAAAAAACATGTATATCTAAATTCTGCGCCATATAATTAGCCTCCCGGTTGCAATGCTGCAATGATATTTCTCCAGACCGGGTCCAGATTGTTTTCAGATAGCACAAGCCCATACTCAGCGGTTCTTACAGACCGGGTCCCACTAGCCAGGCTTTTCTTTGGGGGCAGTATTAAACAAAATTGAAATGAATTCAAGTAATCCTCAAACTTTTTGTGGCAGTGCTAAATAATGTATGATATTTATATGTCAAAGCTCCACATTTTTGAAAAGTCATTTAGTGCAAGATTTAAATACTGTTCACTTGTATAGTCCATGTTGCAATGATATTTTGCCAGTCCTTGTATAGTCCCGCCGCCGCCGCCGCCAGCGTCGACCCCTTGCCCTCCTTGTTCCGTCGCCCAGATCTGCCGTGGCCCTCCTCCCTCAGGCATCGTATTGGCCTAGCTTCCGGCGCGCTCGACCCCGCTGCTAGACAAGCGTACAGGCCGGCCGAGCACCTCAAATCCCCAATGAGTTGGCCTCAGCCCTCTCTTATCACTTTGCCAACTCCCATCCGCTCTCGGATGCCCCGGGTGCGAGGCCTCGCCCATTTCCATTCCCCCGAAGGCTCAGTCGTCAAATGAAATCGATAAAGAAAAGGATCAAGTCTGTCTTGTGGGGAAGAACTGCTTTGAGATTCCAAAAGACACGTGGCGGCTTCTACATGCCTATATAGTCCATCGACATCATGGCGAATCTACAATGGTCGACTCATTTCACAGTCCAATAATAGTGGGCAGTACATAATCTTTTTGTGATTCATGGTCTTTATTTAACCCCGATCAAATCCTTGCAAAGCAGTAGGGCGGCTCTGCATCATCAACTTCTTTCTTTTTGAGGCAACTCTGCATCATCAACTGGAAAGGCAAAATATGGTCTTATTCTGGATCGTGTGTGTCTTGGGCTCTTGGGCCTTCCAGCCTAGCTCCAAATTTAATTTCGCCATGTTTTTCTTCTTCTCGTTCTTGTTCCATTGTTCGTCACTTCAAACGGAACGGAGGCAAGAGATGACCTGAATTCCTGCAAAAAGAGATGAAGAAACAGAAACGGAGATGGCCTGAATCATCTGAATTTTGCTCTCGTTCTTGTTCTCTTTCCTCCCTCCCTGGCTTGAGTTCTTCGTTTTGTATCACGGCTCACGAGTGACGAGCAACCCGGAGACAGATAGCGGAGCAAATCGGCAAGTACCAACTGTATTGGCGTGTTCAAACTTCAAACTGTTGTATACCAGTCAAGTTCAGTAGATAGATAGATATACTATGATGGTGGTATTATTTTTTGCCGATTTGTGGTTTTCTGCCCGCTACTTCTTCCTATCCCGTTTCTGACCTGCAATCATGTAATGTAGTACTCCCTCCGTTCCAAAATAAATGACCCAATTTTATACTAAAGTTAGTATAAAGTTGAGTCATCTATTTTGGAACGGAGGGAGTAATAAGTAAAGGCTGTAGCTCCATGATTAAACTGAATCAATCAGTCCGTAACCGCTATGCAGATGATTGCAGCTCTCGACCACATTCCATAATCGCAGGAGTCGGACGAGTTTACAACTGAAATGTCGGTACAAACAAAAAAAAATGCGGGTTGAACTGAGCAACTGGCCTTGCTGGATACTGAGATACAACAGATCACTAGACTGTAGACTCACACCCAAACTGGTTGAAGCTCATGAACTGTTGTCACCAAATAATTAAATCTCTGAACTGAAGAAAAATGTAGTTTCAGACTGCCAAAGCTATCATAGCACTGATGCCTGCGGAGTTCCGATGTGATGTAGTACTTACTACGTATGCATGGCTCTTCATTATATACTGTCAGGCTGGATAAGTATAGTATAATGCACACACGTACGCCTTGGTTGGTTGTTGTTGCTGCGGCAGCCGCAGACGAGCAGGGCGATGCAGGCCGCGACGATGTACAGCTTCGCCTTCTGCCGCTGCGCCGCGCTCCGCAGCTTCTCCAGCTTCTTCTTCTCCTCTGGATTCTCCTTCCCCGGCGTGTTCCCCATGGCTGGCTAATTAGTTCCGTTTAGCTGCTGCAAGTACCACGCAGCTTCCGCGGCCATAACTTATAGGCGCGGATCAGATTCAGAGGGATAAAGGTGCATCTCCTCCGCGATCTGTATCGCGTCGTCGCATCGGCTGCCGGAGGACAGCGACGGCGCCGATCATCTACAGGACATGTCCACAGTCCGCCTCCCACTGCTTCTGGTTAAGCTCGCGCGCAGTGGCGTTGTTACTGATCGGCGAACAGGAGGGAGGGCTGTCCTCCGGCAGCCGATCATCTACAGGACATGTCCACAGTCCGCCTCCCACTGCTTCTGGTTAAGCTCGCGCGCAGTGGCGTTGTTACTGATCGGCGAACAGGAGGGAGGGCCCAAAACTCGTTGTCACCCTTTATGGCGACGTGGCGTGTCTCGTAGCCGCTGGGACGTTTCCCGCGCAGGATGGAGACTGGCTGAAGCGGGACGTCCGCAAAGTTTTATGCCCCCTAAACGTTAGACAATACTCCCTTCGTTCCTAAATATTTATCTTTTTAGATATTTCAATAAGTGACTACATACGAAATAAAATGAGTGAATCTATACTCTAAAATATGTCTATATACATCCGTATGTGATAGTTCATTTGAAATCTCTAAAAAAACAAATATTTAAGAACAGAAGGAGTATATGTTTAATTTGTGGCAGCCGAAATTGAGGTTATGTACTGTTCTTGACTGAATTCCATGATAACGTACAGCATTTTTTTTTTGCGGGTTAACGTACAGCATTGATATCCCCCTGCCGAAATGCAGCGAGCGAATGGGCAGCTCCTGTTGGGTGCCCTCAGGGCCGCTTAGTTTTTTTCTTTCTTTTTCTTAGGATTTACCACGGTCTTTATTAATCAACGACAATGGGTAAAGTTATTACATCCCAAGGTTCCAGGAGCCAAACATACCGACCGTGATCTAGAGACAGAAAAAACACTTAACGAAATTATGCGCATGTGTATTGAACTCTCTGCCTTCATGGACAAATTCCACGACTTGGAAGTCCCGCCGCCTGTCAGCGCCGCTTAGGTAAGTTGGCGCTCGAAGGCGATCCCTACTGGGCCAGCCCAGCATCACTCGTGTCCAGCGAGAAAAAAAATAATCAATGATTATTTTTGTGCAAGATCCGGGGATCGAACTCGCATGCCATCGTCTACCAAATTAGCGCAATAACCACTGCACCACGGCGATATCCGAAAAGAGCGCTATTTGACCCTTGTTTTCAGTCCAATTATGAATAAGTTGAAAAAGAAGACATATTTTTTAAAAATAATTCACAAATTTTAGAAAAGCTCATCGATTTTGAAAAAGAGAATATAGATATGATAAAAATATTCACAAGTTCGAAAACAATTATTAATTTTGAAAAATGTTCACCGGATTTGGGAAAAAGGTCACTGGATTTGAAAAAAAGTTCATCGATTTTAATAAAAAAAGTTCATGAATTCAAAAAATGTTCATCAAATTTGTTTTTTTTTCACAATTTTCAAAAAATTCACTGGATTTTGAAAAAAAGTTCATGGATTTGCAAAAAGTTCATCAATTTTGATTAAAAAAAGTACGTGCATTTTGAAAAAAAGTTCAACGAATTTTGAAAAATAGTTCATGGATTTGGAAAAAGTTCATCAATTTTGATAAAAAAGTTGACGAATTCAAAAAAAGTTCATCAAATTTGATTTTTCATTCACAAAATTTGAAAAACGTTACTAGACTTTGAAAAAAAATTCATCAATTTTGATTAAAAACTTCGCTCACTTTGAGAAAAGAAAGAAAAAAGGAACAAGAAATAAAGAAAAAAGAACAAGGAAAAGTAAAAGTAAAAGTAAAAGAGGAAGGAAGAAAAGAGGAAAGAGAATGTAACAAATCACATCAAGGTGGCTACCGTAGTGAACTGTAACGTGGAGGTCATATGTTCGAGTCACAATCATGCGCTTGGCTTTTGAAGTTTAAAACAAAAAGGAAATAAAGGATAAACGGGCCGACCCAGCACGGAGTTGTAGTGTGTGTCCGTTTGCAGGAAACTAGATGGCTTAAAGCTTTTGATTTATATCGTACCTAGGCGAAGTTGCATGGCCTGAATCCTCTTTTAATATCTGTGTCTCGTCTGCATACTTCTCTGAGAGAATACAAATAAACGAAAGTAAGATCACATAAACATCAGTGCATCTCCAGTGCCAACGTTGCATTTTCACCATGTGATCTCTACTCCTATAAAAATGCAAGTTGATGATGATGGTGTGTCTGCCTTCGGGTCATATGAACCATCCGATCTTGAATCAAAGGTTGAGATTGAGTTGAGACATGTTTGTCTGGAGGTTTCTCCTTCTCTCTAGAAACAGACAGATCTCTAGCGCCGCCAGAGCCCATCCTCTCCCCGCCGTCGGAACACTCCCACTGCGCCGGTCGTGCCCCCATCCCCCACCCTACCGACGTGAGATGCCGGGTCGAGCCCAGCACCGCCGCCTACTTGCCGCCCCAATCCAAGCACCAACGAATTTTTAATCTGCAACTCAACTTTGTTGCGCCCCCCATGCAAGCCCGCACGAGGCGGAGCCATTGGATCGATAGTGCGCGTGCTATATGTGCGTGCGCCTGAACGCTAGGGTGGCGTGCAGGAGCTCCCCCTTCTCTTCCCTTTTCCTCTCTCCCCACGCACGCAGTGGAGCTTGAGCTGAGCAGGAGTTCTTGGGGGCAGAGGAACAAGACGGTCAGGTAGAAGGCATGGACGTTGGGGATGGCTGCATGCGGAGGAGGGCGTGAACGCTGGGACAAGTGCATCAAGGTTGATAAGTGTATAATGCTATTAACTTTGCTGCTCTGCCCTGATATACTGCTATTGCATATATATATATATATATATATATATATATATATATATATATATATATATATATATATATATATATATATATATATATATACCATAGAGGAAAGCAGCAGCCTACTGCTGCGATTTTCTCATGCTGCTACTGGTTTTCTTCATGTTGTTACTTGTTTACTGATTGCAATTGGTGCTACTACTACTAGGTACTCGCTTCATGATATGTAGAGATGTATGTTGCTGCTAGGTACTTGTGAACATGGTGACGAGGGATCGGTGCTGCAGCGGTAGTCGTCTGGCGGCCATGCAGTTGCAGCTGCTACTTAGATACATAATCTAGCCGGCAATGGTGAGAAGACTTTGATCTTGATATATTATATGTAAGCCTCATAAACCATAGGAGGTCCTCCTTTTGGTGATATCAGCCGGTGAGCTTTCTCCATCACCACCCTCTAAAATAGATTGGTTCTACATTATGCATCTGTGACTTAAATAAGAACGGAATGTTTCTATCTGAATATTATCAAGTTATTCTTTCTATGTCTAAATCGTTTTAGGAGACGAGATAGAGAGAAGAACAAGTTACTGGTGTGGTTCAATTCGGAAATTCAGTACTTTGTTTATACTACTTTGTTTTATGGGATGAAATAAAGAGAAGAAAAATAAATCCTGTGATGCATCTCTATGAAAGTTGTTACATGAAATATTTTATCTAGGAACATCTACTTTGAATACCTGCTACCTTTTGTGCATGCGTTGGTTTTCCCTTAAAGAGGAAAGGGTGATGCAGCAAAGCAGCATAAGTATTTTCCTCAGTTTTTGAGAACCAAGGTATCAATCCAGTAGGAGACCACGCGCGAGTCACCTCGTACCTATACAAACAAGTAAGAACCTCGCAACCAACGCGATAAATGGGTTATCAATCCCTTCACGGCCACTTGCAAGAGTGAGATCTGATAGAGATAATAATAATAAGATAAATATTTTTGGTATTTTTATGATATAGATTAAAAGTAAAGATTGCAAAATAAACGGTGCCAGAAATAGCTAGTTGACGGAAGATTAATATGATGGAAGATAGACCCGGGGGCCATAGGTTTCACAAGTGGCTTCTCTCAAGATAGCATAAGTATTACGGTGGGTGAACAAATTACTGTCGAGCAATTGATAGAATTGAGCATAGTTATGAGAATATCTAGGTATGATCATGTATATAGGCATCACGTCCGTGACAAGTAGACCGACTCCTGCCTACATCTACTACTATTACTCCACACATCGACCGCTATCCAGCATGCACCTAGAGTATTAAGTTCATAAGAACGGAGTAATGCTTTAAGCAAGATGACATAATGTAGAGGGATAAACTCATGCAATATGATATAAACCCCATCTTTTTATCCTCGATGGCAACAATACAGTACGTGTTGTTTCCCTTACTGCCACTGGGATCGAGCACCGCAAGATTGGACCGTGTAGGGATTGACAACCCCTTATCGCGTTGGTTGCGAGGATTTATTTGTTTTGTGTAGGTGCGAGGGACTCGCGCGTAGCCTCCTACTGGATTGATACCTTGGTTCTCAAAAACTGAGAGAAATACTTACGCTACTTTGCTGCATCACCCTTTCCTCTTCAAGAGAAAACCAACGCAATGCTCAAGAGGTAGTAAGAAGGATTTCTGGCGCCGTTGCCGGGGAGGTCTACGCAAAAGTCAACATACCAAGTAACCATCACAAACCCTTATCTCCCGTATTACATTATTTGCCATTTGCCTCTCGTTTTCCTCTCCCCCACTTCACCCTTGCCGTTTTATTCGCCCTCTCTTTTCCGTTCGCCTCTTTTCTGTTTCCTTGTCGTTATGGCTAGTCCCTTATCTGCTCCTTTATCTCCCGAGTTTGAGGTTCTTCACTTCAAACAAAGACAAGGAGAAAACTTAAAAGATGCTTGGTTTAGAATGATGGAATCTTATCGTAATTGTACCCTAGAGGTGAATTTTAGAGTTTTGCTTCGCAACTTTTATGTTGGACTAAATATGTCTCATAGACAATTCTTGGATTGCATTGCCAAAGGCAATTTTATTGAATTTGATCCCAGTATTGCGCATGAAATTATAGAAGGTATAGTAGGAACTCTACCTCAACAAAAAGGGCCTCATCATACCCAAGAGGAAACGCAAGTTTTTGAGAAAATTTGCGAAGTAACTAAGATTTTACAAAAGTCTCTTGAACCTCTTAAGAGCGTTAGCGGGAATCTCCACCGCATGAATATGTTGATTACCCTTTGCAATAAGCAGTTGGACTCTTTAGATCTCAAGAGTTCCGAATATGAAGGGAAACATAAAGAACCTCCCGGATTCGAGCATAACTCCGCTAAAAGAATTAAGAATAAAGATGACAATACCTAGATCTATCATTGTTTTTATTCCTAGCTAGGGGCGTTAAACGATGGCGCTTGTTGGGAGGCAACCCAATTTTATTTTTATTCCTTGATTTTTTTCTCCTGTTAGTAATACATAATTTATCTAGCCTCTGTTTTGGTTGTGTTTTTTGTGTTTAATTAGTGTTTGTGCCAAGTAAAACCGTTGGGAAGACTTGGGGAAAGTCATATTAATCTTGCTGTAAAAAAACAGAAACTTTAGCGCTCACGAGAACTGCTGCCATTTTTATTTGGAAAGTTCTACTTAGTTAATTATTTTTGCAGATGATTAATAGATAAATTCCTCACGTCCAGCAATTTATTTTAGAATTTTTGGGGTTCCAGATCTTGTGCTAGCTACAGATTACTACAGACTGTTCTATTTTTGACAGATTCTGTTTTTCGTGTGTTGTTTGCTTATTTTGATAAATCTATGGCCAGTAAAATAGTTTATAAACCATAGAGAAGTTGGAATACAGTAGGTTTAACACAAATATAAATAAAGAATGAGTTCATTACAGTACCTTGAAGTGGTGTTTTGTTTTCGTTCGTTAATGGAGCTCACGAGATTTTCTACTTTAAGTTTTGTGTTGTGAAGTTTTCAAGTTTTGGGTAAGGATTTGATGTATTATGGAACAAGGAGTGGCAAGAGCCTAAGATTGGGGATGACCATGGCACCCCCAAGATAATCTAAGGACACCAAAAAGCCAAAGCTTGGGGATGCCCCGGAAGGCATCCCCTCTTTTGTCTACTTCCATCGGTAACTTTACTTGGAGCTATATTTTTATTCACCACATGATATGTGTTTTTCTTGGAGCGTCTTGTATGATTTAAGTATTTGATTTTAGTTTACCACAATCATATTTGCTGTACACACCTTTTGAGAGAGACACACATGATTCGGAAATTATTAGAATACTCTATGTGCTTCACTTATATCTTTTGAGTTATATAGTTTTGCTCTAGTACTTCACTTATATCTTTTAGAGCACGGTGGTGGATTTGTTTTATAGAAACTATTGATCTGTCATGCTTCACTTAGATTATTTTGAGAGTCTTAAATAGCATGGTAATTTGCTTAAATAATTCTAATATGCTAGGTATTCAAGATTAGTAAAAACTTTCTTATGAGTGTTTTGAATACTAAGAGAAGTTTGATGCTTGATGATAGTTTTGAGATATGGAGGTAGTGCTATTAAAGTTGTGCTAGTTGAGTAGTTGTGAATTTGAGAAATACTTGTGTTGAAGTTTGCAAGTCCCGTACATGCACGTATGGTAAACGTTATGTAACAAATTTGAAACATGAGGTGTTCTTTGATTGTCCTCCTTATGAGTGGCGGTCGGGGATGAGCGATGGTCTTTTCCTACCAATCTATCCCCCTAGGAGCATGCGCGTAGTGCTTGGTTTTTGATGACTTGTAGATTTTTGCAATAAGTCTGTGAGTTCTTTATTACTAATGTTGAGTCCATGGATTATACGCACTCTCACCTTTCCATCATTGCTAGCCGCTTCGGTACCGTGCATTGCCCTTTCTCACATTGAGAGTTGGTGCAAACTTCGCCGGTCCATCCAAACCCCGTGATATGATACACTCTTTCACACATAAACCTCCTTATATCTTCCTCAAAACAGCCACCATACCTATCTATTATGGCATTTCCATAGCCATTCCGAGATATATTGCCATGCAACTTTCCACCATCACGTTTATCATGACACGTTCATCATTGTTATATTGTTTAGCATGATCATGTAGTTGACATAGTATTTGTGGCAAAGCCACCGTTCATAATTGTCAGGACCCTGATTCCAAGTCACGTCGATCTAGCCGGTAACACCTCATATCACTTTGCGGCCTCACGCACGGTATTCCCACGGGTGTCGCCTTACCATGGCCCGGGACCGTTTGCGTCTTTTGGCTCACGTATATGATAGTGTCGCTAGCATCCATATGACAGAGAACCCGGGCCGACATGGCTAGTCATGAACCCAAAGCGGCACTAACCTATGGGGACATGCATACATGAATCACATCGAGCATGTCGGTCAGGAGCGTGTAAATCCGGGCTATAGCATTGGGCTAACAGGACTCCCGAAACCCGGGCTGTAGCAGGCTAGGCAGGACTCCGGATGTTACCGCATGACATTTCCTCGAAGGGACAGACACAGGATCAAAGTGAAACACATGCCGGCCAGTCAAGTGTCTTGAGAAGTAGTGCTGGGCTAACAGGACTCCGGTGAACCGGGCTGTAGCGGACTACTATGGCTCATGGAAGCACAAGACTACATTTCCCCATAAGAGAGGCTGCCAAGGATAAACAACTAGATTGTCGGATCCCACACATACCAAGCATTTCAATCATACACACAATATGCTCGACATGTGTAAATACAACATGGCATCATAACAAGACTCTACGACTCAAACATTTATTCATTAGGCTCCGAGGAGCGAGAAATACAAACATGGTTCTCATGACCCAACATTCAAAGCATACAAACCAAAGCACATGCGGAAGCTTAACATGTCTGAGTACAGACATCTACAAATGAAAAGGGCTAAGAAGCCTGACTATCTACCAGATCCTGCCGAGGGCACAAGATCGTAGCTGAGGTATCAAGCTAAACGTCGAAGTCCACACGGAACTACTAGCGAGATTGACGTCTCTCTGCAAAACATAAAATAGGCAAACGTGAGTACAAATGTACCCAGCAAGACTTACATCAGATCTAACTACATATGCATCATTATCAATGAAGGTATGGTGGAGTTTAACTACAGCAAGCCAGCTTTGACTCGGTGGCTATTCTGAACCACGACTACAAGCAACTCTTTGAGGTGGCGCACACGAGTCCACATATTCACCATCCAATACACCACTATGGATCCGCTCCCGTCTCCCTACGAGAAGGCCATCCATAGCACTCACACTTATCTTGCGAGTTTTAGAGTATCCACTTTCACTTGTCTATGAACTATTATAGGCAACCCAGAAGTCCATTACCGCGGACACGGCTATTCGAATAGATGATGTTAACCCTGCAGGGGTGTACTTCTTCACACACGCTCTCACCACTTACCGCCGTTTACACGACATGTACTCGGCAACCTTCAAGCGGAAGCTCAACGAGGGTGTCGGCCACGACCTACCTAAACACTCAAGTCTCTAGTCCAGGTTTATCGTCTATCCAGGTTCCATCCGCAGGGAGTCCGACCGAGGTTTCCACATACGGCCCCGGACGATGTGTACAGGGTTCCGAGACACCAAACGGGCGCCCGGCATGCCCAACCACGGTGTATCTACCGCATCATAGCCCACCCCTAGGGTCAGCGCTACGCACGGCCGCCAACACATATCCTATAAACACCAGAAACTAGTTGCAACTCCTGGACAGAGGACAAGGGTGATCAAGAAGCCGAGAGGGTCCATTGGTTTCGTGCCCAATGCATGGTAGTAACTGTTCCATGGATCACAAACATAGAACTCAGTTCCTGAGGACGGCTTCAATGAGACAACCTACCATGTACTCCTACATGGCCTCTCACCGCTACCTTTACCAAAACGTGTTCACACACTTAGCTCACACACAGTAGGACATGTTCACACACCTCCGATTCATTCCCGATGAATCATACCTGACACGACTCTAGGCATTAGCAGGCATGACAAACAAGCATGAATGAGTAGGCACATCAGGGCTCAAACAACTCCTACTCATGCTAGTGGGTTTCATCTATTTACTGTGGCAATGACAGGTCATGCAGAGGAAAGGGGTTCAACTACCGCAACATGTAACAGTTGAATCGTTGTTGTCCTAATGCAGTAAAAGAGAGCAGGAGCGAGAGAGTGGGATTGTATCGGAATGAACAAGGGGGTTTTGCTTGCCTGGCACTTCTGAAGATAGCATTGAGTCTTCATCAGTGTCAACGATCACAACGTCTATCGAGAGGGGACAAATACCGGCAACAGAGAAAGAAACACAATCAATGCAATGCACAATATGATGCATGATCATGACATGTCAATATGCTGTGGTTTGAGCTAATGCAACTAGCAACATGTTAAATGGAGTTGGTTTGAACCCTAGGTTCAAATTCAAACTCCATATGTGAGAGTTTAAATTCCATTTATGTGAATTGGCCTAAACAGCAGCCATAAGTTGTTCTAACATGCATGAAAATGCCATAAATAGATTCCTTGAATTTTTCTGATAATTTTTCATATATAAATTATTTCATTTGGAGTTACAGTTTAATTTCTATGATTTTTTGAAGTTTAAGTCATTTTCTAGAATTTCTGGATTATTTTAAACCCAGAAAATGATTAACTGCGTCAGCATTGTGTCATGCTGGCGTCAGCAGGTCAACAGGCCTGTCCAGGTCAAACCTGACGGCTGGGCCCCACTAGTCAGTCTCACAGTTAACTATTTGGGTTAACTAAACTAACTAAACAACACTGGGCCCACTGGTCAGTGACTAACTTAACTAACTTAATTAAGTTTAGCTCTAACTAACTGGTTAGCTAGGCGAGGCCCGCATGTCAGTGACTCAAGGGTCAAACAGAGGTCAACCTTGGGTCAAACCCGGCGCTAACTAGGCTTTGACCCACTGAGGGGCCTGCTGTCAGTGACTAGGTGCGGTCCAGCTGGCGGGGATTCACACTAATGACCCCGCCACGTCGGCTGTCGCCGGAGTTGGCCGGCAGCGACCTCAAGCCGCGGCGGAGTCCGCTCGGGATTGAGCTACGGGCGACGGTTTCGGGCGAGGTTTGTGGCTATGGGTTGCTGGCACACGCGCGCATCCAGTGGTGGCAGCGACTAGAGCTGGGGTGGCCTGTAGCGGCGGCGGCGACGAGTTGGGCGGTGGCCGGAGTTCAGCCGGCAATGGTTTGGGTGATGCCGAGCAAGGGAGGAGCCGTGGTTAGTCGTGTTCGACTCACGGAAGTGCGGTGAGTGCAACGGTGAGCTCGAACGCCAGGTTTCGCGGCTGTAGCTACGATGGCGACATGGCCGGCGGCGGGGAGCTTCGGGCTCGATCGGAAGACGGGGCTAGGGAATAGGAATGGAGGGGGAGAGCGAGGCGGAAACAACAGGAGCTCACAGGGAGGTCGAAGAACAGCTCAGCGGGCTTGGGGCGTCTTCGGTGGCGCGAATCGACCGGCGGTGACCCACGGTTCCGAGGAGGAAGAAGAGCTCGGGGTTGTCGTCACAGAGCTCCTGGCGGCGCCTGGATTGGTGCAGAGGACGCGGGGGTCGAGGCGGTTCCTCTAGACCCATCGGGGAGGCACGGGATGGACGGTGGCCGCGGTAAATTGCGTCGGCGACGACGAGCTCCGCTCGGGTGTGCTCGGGAGAGGGAGCAGAGGCGAGGGGGAGAGCAGAGAGTGAGGGAGAGGAGCGAGGGGCCACGAGGCATCTCCGTGGCGTCGCTAGAAGGCCCAGGGAGGAAGAAGGAGGTGGCCAGGGCGGCGTCCGCGCGCTCCAGCGAGCTGCTTCATGCGCTGGCGCGGGGAAGAAGACGCCCGTGCCCCTGGTGGGCTGGCTGGGCCAGCTGGGCCGCCAGGTAGGCTGAGGTAAGTCTCTTTCTCTTTTTCTAATTCTGTTTCTGTTTTCTATTTATGTTATTTTGTTTTGATTTAGCTTATAACCCAAATCATTTTAATAAATCCTGAAAATAATTGTGGGCATTAAATGAATTATTAGAGAGGCCCTTAACTATTTTCAGAATTATTGGAGCATTTAAAAATATTAATAGTATTTAAATGCCCCAATTCAAATACAATATGGGTTATTCAAAAATCTAGAATGGCCTAAAAATATGTGCATCATTTTTGGCAGAGGTTTTCACCTTTATCAAAAATAATGAACTTTTCTAAAGTGCATTCTGGGTTCATTGAAAATATTTTTATTTTGATCCTAATTGCATTTCATTTAGTTCTAGGGCTTGTCATCCCCATTTCAAATTTCAAACAAATATAGACATGATGCATGGATGCTTATGATACTAATTGCAATCAAATTCTAGGGCTGTGACAATAATTCTTTCATACATGTCACTCTTGGTTCATTGCATATCCCGGTACACCGCCGGAGGCATTCATATAGAGTCATACCTTGTTCTAGTATCGAGTTGTAATCATTGAGTTGTAAATAAATAGAAGTGTGATGATCATCATTTAATAGAGCATTGTCCAATAAAAAAAGAGAAAGGCCAAATAAAAAAAAGAAGGCCCCAAAAAATGAAAAGGGACAATGCTACTATCTTTTTTTCCACACTTGTGCTTCAATGTAGCACCATGATCTTCATGATATAGAGTCACCCACTAGTTTCTTTTGTTGAGCTTTCGTACATTTATAGCTCTAGTGCATCCGTTGCATGGCAATCCCTACTCCTTGCATTAACATCAATCGATGGGCATCTCCATAGCTCATTGATTAGCCTCGTTGATGTGAGACTTTCTCCTTTTTTGTCTTCTCCACATAACCCCCATCATTATACTCTATTCCACCCATAGTGCTATATCCATGGCTCACACTCATGTATTGCGTGAAGGTTTATAAAGTTTGAGATTACTAAAGTATGAAACAATTGCTTGGCTTGTCATCGGGGTTGTGCATGATGAGAGCATTCTTGTGTGACGAAAATGGAGCATGACTAAACTATATGATTTTGTAGGGATGAACTTTCTTTGGCCATGTTATTTTAGGAAGACATAATTGCTTAGTTAGTATGCTTGAAGTATATATTTCTATGTCAATATTAAACTTTTATCTTGAATCTTTCGGATCTGAATATTCATGCCACAATTAAGAAGAATTACATTGAAATTATGCCTAGTAGCATTCCACATCAAAAATTCTGTTTTTATCATTTACCTACTCGAGGACGAGCAGGAACTAAGCTTGGGGATGCTTGATACGTCTCCAACGTATATATAATTTTTGATTTCTCCATGCTATATTATCTTCTGTTTTGGACATTATTGGGATTTATTATTCACTTTTATATTATTTTTGGGACTAACCTATTAACCGAAGGCCCAGCCCAGAATTACTGTTTTTTTGCCTATTTCAGAGTTTCACAAAAAAAGAATATCAAACGGAGTCCAAACGGAATGAAACCTTCGGGAACGTGATTTTCGGAACGAACATGATCCAGGAGACTTGGACCCTACGTCAAGCAACCAACACGGAAGCCACGAGGTAGGGGCGCGCCTACCCCCCAGGCGCGCCCTCCACCCTCATGGGCCCCTTGTTGCTCCACCGACGTACTCCTTCCTCCTATATATACCTACGTACCCCAAACGATCAGAAACGGAGCCAAAACCCTAATTCCACCGCCGCAACTTTCTGTATCCACGAGATCCCATCTTGGGGCCTGTTCCGGAGCTCCGCCGGAGGGGGCATCGATCACGGAGGGCTTCTACATCAACACCATAACCTCTCCGATGATGTGTGAGTAGTTTACCTCAGACCTTCGGGACCAGAGTTATTAGCCAGATGGCTTCTTCTCTCTTTTTGGATCTCAATACAAAGTTCTCCCCCTCGCTCATGGAGATCTATTCTATGTGATCTTCTTTTGCGGTGTGTTTGTTGAGAGCGAAGAATTATGGGTTTATGATCAAGTTTATCTATGAACAATATTTGAATCTTCTCTAAATTCTTTTATGTATGATTGGTTATCTTTGCAAGTCTCTTTGAATTATCAGTTTGGTTTGGCCTACTAGATTGATCTTTCTTGCAATGGGAGAAGTGCTTTGCTTTGGGTTCAATCTTGCAGTGTCCTTTTCCAGTGACAGTAGGGGCAGCAAGGCACGTATTGTATTGTATTGTTGCCATCGAGGATAACAAGATGGAGTTTTTATCATATTGCATGAATTTATCCCTCTACATCATGTCATCTTGTTTAAAGCGTTATTCTATTCTTATGAACTTAATACTCTAGATGCATGCTGGATAGCGGTCGATGTGTGGAGTAATAGTAGTAGATGCAGGCAGGGGCCGGTCTACTTGTCTCGGACGTGATGCCTATATACATGATCATACCTAGATATTCTCATAACTATGCTCAATTCTGTCAATTGCTCAACAGTAATTTGTTCACCCACCGTAAAATACTTATGCTCTTGAGAGAAACCACTAGTGAAACCTATGGCCCCGGGTCTCTCTTCCATCATATTAATCTTCCAACACTTATTTATTTTTATTGCCTTTTATTTTACTTTGCATCTTTATCATAAAAATACCAAAAATATTATCTTATCATATCTATCATATCTCACTCTCGTAAGTGACCGTGTAGGGATTGACAACCCCTTATCGCGTTGGTTGCGAGGACTTATTTGTTTTGTGTAGGTGCGAGGGACTCGTGCGTAGCCTCCTATTGGATTGATACCTTGGTTCTCAAAAACTGAGGAAAATACTTACGCTACTTTGCTGCATCACCCTTTCCTCTTCAAGGGAAAACCAACGTAGTGCTCAAGAGGTAGCAGTAGGCGCCCTCCTGCCTCGTGGCCTTCTTGTTGGTTGCTTGACGTCCACTCCAAGTCCTCTGGATCACGTTTGTTCCAAAAATCACGCTCCCGAAGGTTTCATTCCGTTTGGACTCCATTTGATATTCTTTTTCTGCGAAACACTGAAATATACAAAAAAACAACAATTTGGGCTGGGCCTCCGGTTAATAGGTTAGTCCCAAAAATAATATAAAATTGTATAAATAAGCCCATTAGACGTCCAAAACAGAATATATAATAGCATGGAGCAATAAAAATTATAGATACGTTGGAGACGTATCAAGCATCCCCAAGCTTAATTCCTGCTCGTCCTCGAGTAGGTAAATGATAAAAACAGAATTTTTGATGTGGAATGCTTCCTAACATATTTCTCAATGTAATTTTCTTTATTGTGGCATGAATGTTCAGATCCAAAAGATTCAAGATAAAAGTTTAATATTGACACAAAAATAATAATACTTCAAGCATACTAACTAAGCAATCATGTCTTCTCAAAATAACATGGCCAAAGAAAGTTCATCCCTACAAAATCATATAGTTTGGACATGCTCCTTTTTCGTCACACAAGAATGCTCTCATCATGCACAACCCCGATGACAAGCCAAGCAATTGTTTCATACTTTAGTAATCTCAAACTTTTTTCAACTTTCACACAATACATGAGCGTGAGCCATGGATATAGCACTATGGATGGAATAGAATATAATGAAGGGGGTTATGTGGAGAAGACAAAAATGAGAAAGTCTCACATTTATGCGGCTAATCAATGGGCTAGGGAGATGCCCATCAATTGATGTCAATGCAAGGAGTAGGGATTGCCATGCAACGAATGCACTAGAGCTATAAATGTATGAAAGCTCAACAAAAGAAACTAAGTGGGTGTGCATTGAACTTGCTTGCTTACGAAGACCTAGGGCACTTGAGGAGGCCCATTGTTGGAATATACAAGCCAAGTTCTATAATGAAAAATTCCCACTAGTATACGAAAATGACAAAACAAGAGACTCTCTATCATAAAGATCATGGTGCTACTTTGAAGCACAAGTGTGGAAAAAAGGATAGTAGCATTGCCCCTTTTTATTTTTATATTTTTTTGGGCCTTCTTTTTTTATTTGGCCTTTCTTGTTTTTGGGGCGGACAATGCTCTATTAATGATGATCATCACACTTCTATTTATTTACAACTCAATGATTACAACTCGATACTAGAACAAGATATGACTCTATATGAATGACTCCGGCGGTGTACCGGGATGTGCAATGACTCATGAGTGACATGTATGAAAGAATTATGAACGGTGGTTTTCCACAAATAAGATGTCAACTACATGATCATGCAAGGCGATATGACAATGATGATGTGTGTCATAATAAACGGAACGGTGGAAAGTTGCATGGCAATATATCTCGGAATGGCTATGGAAATGTCATAATAGGTAGGTATGGTGGCTGTTTTGAGGAAGATATAAGGAGGTTTATGTGTGATAGAGCGTATTGTATCACGGGGTTTGGATGCACCGGTGAAGTTTGCACCAACTCTCAAGGTGAGAAAGGGCAATGCACGGTACCGAAGAGGCTAACAATGATGGAAGGGTGAGAGTGCGTATAATCTATGGACTCAACATTAGTCATAAAGAACTGACATACTTATTGCAAAAAGTCTACAAGTCATCAAAAACCAAGTATTACGCGCATGCTCCTAGGGGGATAGATTGGTTGGAAAAGACCATCGCTCGTCCCCGACCGCCACTCATAAGGAAGACAATCAAATAACACCTCATGTTTCAAATTTGTTACACAACGTTTACCATACGTGCATGCTACGGGACTTGTGTTCGCACACGAACACGTCACGTGTACCCTCGACGCCGGGGGTGATGCACCACAGCTCACGTCGAAGGAGTCTCACCAGAAGCGTGATTCGTAAGTCGACCGGCGAGAGCTTTTGAGGACCCGAAACCCTACACTCCCGGGAGGGACCCTGTTGAGGAGTGCAACGGCTATGGGCTGCCCTAGGTCGGCCAAGCCGCCCCTAGATCCTCGCGATTCGCAGCTCTCCAACACGAAGAACGTGGGAGCAAGAACGAGGGAAGGACAAGACGTAGATGAAAAAGCTGTAGATGTGTTTGCGATTGTGTGTTGTTCAATCGGCCGTCACCCCTTAGGTATATAAGATGGGGCTGGACTTCCCGTGCAAGGAAAAGGCTTGGATTCACGTCCAAAACCCTAGTCAAATTCAGATTGGTTTTGTCCGAACTTTCCAAAGCTGTTCGGTCTAAAATTGGCTGCACATTGTGGGTCTTTTTTGAGGTGGTGAACGACCTCAGATGGAAACGAGCCCAAAAGCAATATTGATCGTTTCGACGAGAGGAACAACTTTCATGTTGAACATTTTTTAATCAGAGATCATTTCGAAGGTCAAATCGCTCGCGCAAAACAGCTAATTATTCACGCAGCTCATCAGACATACCCACATATGTGTCTGGTTCCGGGCGTCATATTTTGCTCACTGGAGGGTCGCGCTGTGCGGGCTCTAACTTTTGCATAAGACCTCGGATTGGGACGATCTTTATATGAAAAAATCGACGTTTCGACGAGACGCACAACTTTCTTGTTGAAACTTTCTCCATTTGAAGCCATATTTATTGGGTTACTGGACATTCTTTAATCTGGTGTCGACATGAGGATCTCTGAACTTGTCATAACTTTTACATCCAAGCTCCGTTTTAGACCATCTTCATATTCATCTTCATCTTCTGAAAAAGAGCCATTTCATGATGACTTTCAATAGTAAGTTTGAATTAATCTTGACATAGCTTCAAGCCACTCTTTATAAACGTGCCACTTTTGAGCGTCAACACATGCCCCCCTATTTTTTGCCAAAGCTAGCGTGCCAAAAAATAACTTGTACCAAGTTTGTTCTAAGGACGATGTCAACACTCCATCGGCCATTTATATGTTCTTAGGGCAATAGGTATATATCAGCCATGTTTATGCTAAGGGCGATAGTTATTTATCGGCCGTTGCCTATCTAGGCTTCTTGCCACACACTTGGGTGGCACTTCTTTAAATATTTTCCATTGAGAGCTCGAGGTAACAATGCCCCTTGTATGGATTCCACCAAATATGAATTTCCAGGAACTACTCTTGTAATCCTAAAAGGACCTTCCCAACTTGGAGACCACTTCCTGAATTTTCTGTCTTTCGAACCAATTGGTAGAATCATCTTCTACACGAGATCGCCAACTTGAAAAGTCTTCAACTTGAACTTTTTATTGTAAGCTCTTGCCACCCTCAACTTATCTCTCTCTATGGCCTCCAGAGCAGCCAAACATTTATCAGCGACTTCATCAATATTGTCCATCATCAAGTTATAAAAGTCCACCACCGATAAATCATTCGGTTTGGCTATTCTCAAAGCATTCAAATTCACTTCCACTGGTAAAACGACCTCTTGACCATATACGAGCTCATATGGAGTTACCTTTGTAGCACCATGCCTTGAGATTCTGTGCGCCCACAAAGCTTCGGACAGTAGCTCATGCCATCTCCTTGGATTATCCTCAATCTTCTTCTTGATGAGTTTGATTAAAATTTTATTACTAGACTCAACCTGTCCATTGGCTTGGGCATAATATGGAGAGGAATTGAGCAACTTTATGTTACAAGATTCGGCAAATTCTCTGACTTGGTGTGACATAAAATATGAGCCTTGATCTATAGTCAACATTTGAGGAATGTCGAATCTATGAATAATGTGCTCGGTTATGAATTTAATTACCTCCACATGTGTCATGTTCTTGAGAGGTAATGCTTCAGACCATTTAGTGAAATAATCGGTTGCCACCAATACGAACCGATGCCCCTTTGAGGAAGACGGATGAATTTGTCCAATAAAGTCTAAACCCCATCCTCTGAAAGGCCACTGCTTGATAATGGGATGTAACATAGCAGCAGGAGCCAACTGAATATCACCAAATTTTTGACAAGCTTCACACCCTTTGTAATATCTGAAGCAACCATTAATCATAGTCGGCCAATAAAATCCAGCACGTCGTAGCAACCATTTCATCTTGGGAGCCGACTGATGAGTGCCACAAATACCTTCATGGACCTCCCCCATAGCAACTCTCGCTTGGTCCTCGTCCAAGCACTTTAGAAGAACGTCATCAACCGTTCGGCGATAGAGACCATCATATCTCATTGTGTATTTAAAAGCCATACGCCGAACAGCCCTGTCCACCCTTCTACTAGGATCACGCAAGTAATCAACAATGGGTTTCCTCCTGTCTTGATTTTCTCCTGCATTGAATATTTCGTTAGTGGCCGAAACGGTGGGCTCTGGTTCGGCCTCCCCTCTGTTGGCAAGACTAGACATGGGCCTTTGAGAAATATGAAACATGCCATGATCCACATGATAGCCGGATGCTTGTTGTGCCAACCCATTTGCTTTCCAGTTGTCATGTCTAGATATATGAGCAATGCTAAAATAATCCAAAGTAGAAATTATATCTAGACACTTATCAAGATAAACATTAAGTGATTCGTCAAAACACTGGAAAACTTTGGATATTTGCTGCACTACTAATAACAAATCACCAAAAGCCTCAATATGTGTAGCACCTATGGCAAGCAACATCTCTAATCTGAATAACAATGCTTCATATTCGGCTTGATTATTTGTGCAAAAATATTCTAAGCGGCACGAGGCTTCAAAAACAGCACCATGAGGAGATATATAAACAATACCAACACCTTGGCCATTGGTAGGAACCGAACCATCAAAATATAATCTCCATGGTACTAACGAGACAAGGTTTATATCAATATCATGCTTTTCATCAATCCGATGCTCAACAATAAAATTAGCAATGATTTGGCCTTTCATGGATTTTAGAAATTCATAAGCCAAATCATATTCAATTAAAGCATAAGCCCACTTGCCAATTCTACCACTAATAATTGGGCTATGCAACATGTACTTGATGACATCGGTTTGACAAGCTATAATGCAAGTACTAGGCACTAGGTAATGTCTCAATTTTGTACAAGCATAATATAAGCATAAGCATAATTTCTCAATAAATGTATACCTTGTCTCAGCGTCCAATAAGACTCGGCTTAAATAAGTAACAACATGCTCCTTCCCTTCGGTCTCTTGAGTTAAAACAACACCAATAACACCTTCTTCCGCTACAATGTAAAGTCTAAATGGCTTCCTGTGCCTGGGCGCTTTCATAACCGGAGGAGTGTACAAATATTTCTTAATTATATCAAATGCCTCTTGCTGTTTTGCCCCCCAAGTAAAATCAACATCATTCTTTAACCGAAGGATAGGAGTAAATGCATCAACCTTCCCTGATAGATTGTCTATGAACCTCCTCAAATAATTGACCTTGCTAAGGAATTTTTGCATATCTCTCTTGAATGTTGGAGCCTCTACTTTTTGTATAACTTCTATCTTTTTGGGATCAATTTCCATGCCATCTTCATGAATAATGAAACCCAGAAACTTCCCAGCCGATACACCAAAGGCGCACTTCAAAGGATTCATTTTCAGCCCATATTTCTTCATTCTTTCAAAAGCTAAGCGCAAATCGGCTAGATGAGATTCAAAAGCATCTGATTTGACAATGATATCATCAATATAAACCTCAAGTATAAAACCAAGTAAATCATGAAAAATTAAATTCATAGCCCTTTGATATGTGGCACCGGCATTTTTTAATCTAAAGGTCATCACTGTCCACTCAAATAAACCAAGGAAACCGGGACATCGAAAATCTGTTTTGGACATGTCCTCTTCGGCCATAAAAATCTGATTATACCCCGCATTACCATCAAGAAAGCTAATGACCTTATGTCCAGAAGCATCATTAATAAGCATATCGGCTATTGGCATAGGATACTCATCTTTAGGTGTAGCTCTATTCAAATCTCTGAAATCAATGCACACCCTCAACTTGCCAGAGCCTTTCTTCTCTACTGGTACAATGTTATAAATCCACTCAGCATACCTGCAAGGTCTAATAAGATTACCTTTAATCAAACAACCGATCTCTTCCTTGATCCGATCATACGTTTTTGGATGAAACTTTCTGGCCGATTGCTTATATGGCCTAAAACCGGCCTTTATAGGTAACCGATGCTCCACTACCTCTCGGCTTAAACCTGGCATCTCATGATATTCCCGTGCAAAGCAACAAACATATTCTTTTAATAGCTCGATCAACTTAGCCTTATGATTGGCTCTTAAATTTTCGTTTACAAATGTCGTCCTGGACTCATACATATCGTTCTCATCGGACCGATATTCTACAAGACGTTTCTATAACCACTCTGAGTTAGGATCCATTTAAATACATCATACCTTGGAGCCGATTACCGCCAACCGGCTTTAAAGAAACGGGCACAAAACCACTTTTCGTGGCGATAAGAAAATCATATTCTGATAAGTCGCGCCCCGTCAGGCAAGTAGCATTGGGATGTTGCCAATCCATCGATGCATCAGCCAAAGCAACACAAGCCGAATTATCCGCATGAATGACTTCTACTTCATCATCAACCCATTGAATTAAAAACTGGTGCATAGTAGATGGCACACATTGGTTTGCATGAACCCAATCGCGGCCTAATATCACATTGTAGTTACCTTGCACCTCGGCGACAAAGAAGGCGGTAGCCAAAGTTTTGCTTCCCACCGTAAGCTCCACATACATTACACCTTTGGCTTCAGTTTTCTCTTTGCCTTCAAATCCATTAAGCACCATGTTGGTCTTTATTAACTCTTCATCACGCAGCCCCAATTTTTTGAAAACCGAATATGGCATAAGATTAACCACAACACCACCATCGACAAGCATTCTAGCAACCGGCGATCCATTAATATGACCTTTAAGGAACAATGGCTTCAAGTGCGTCACCGGTTCTTTTGGCTTCTCGAATATAGCATTTTTAGGACCAAAATCTAGCTGAGCTACTTCCCTTCTTCATCTATAGCACGAAATTCAGTGGGTAAGTAATACACCATATTAATATCCATACCTTCATGAACCAGTGTAGACTCATAATCAAGCATTTCATCTTCTTCCGCAAGCATGTCCACTGACTCCGAAATATCTTCAAGGGAAGAGGAAGTAGTAGGCAAAGTGGATGATGTAAGAGTAGCCGCATTGTCCTCCGTTGGTGGTGTAGGTGTTGCTATGATCAATGCAGAAGCTGCTATGTTTTCCTTTTGCTTTGGCCTCCACACTTGTTTTGGGGGTACCATGGGACGGCTTTCATTGAAAAATTTATCCCTTGGCTTTTCTGCTTCTTGTTCCTCCTTCTCATGACTCCTCATGCACTGCAATCTCCTTTTTTGCGCCTTGGTCAGACTGGAAGGACACCACTTAGGCTGAGTATATTTTGGATCCCTCGACTTGGCCTTGCTTGTGCTAGCTTTATGATCATTAGCCATGGGACCCTGCTGGACAGCAGCCACATCTTTATTAGAACCAGCCGGATTATCACCAATAATCGGCTCTTTGATTGTTAATTCTTTAGTGCCTATCATAATAGTTTCATCACTAGTATTCTTCTCCTTTTTCTTGCCAGGCTCTGAAATTTCAGCACTTGGTGATTTAGCACGCCACACTTGCTTGCCAACCCTTCCATGATTATCTTGCATTGGCCGATTGACACCGTTGTTCAAATGACCACGTGTGGGATAAAAAGCCTCTCATGAACGGGACTCCTTGGTTCAGCCCAACCCGGATGAAAAGCATAAGGGGCCATTGGGGGCTGCCCCATCCTCCATTGTAGCCTCCCATGTAGTATGGCGCATAGGGGGGTGGCGCCATCCATGGTCCCGGTGCCCATGACCCATATGGCCTTGCGTGAATGCTGAAATTCTTCCCGAGGAGGTGACCTTGAGTGCTTCAAATTTAATGCCCGGCCAGAGCTAGAACCGGCCGCTTGATTGGCATACTTGGACACCAGCATATCAAAAGTTGGCTTGATTCTCTTGCACTGCACTTTAGCTTCATTCGTCTTCCACTTGCCAACCTCTGGACTCTTGGGCTTAACAAATTTGACATGAGTGTTCTCTTGCACTTGTGGTTGCCCCGCGAGTGTAGGATTCTTGATGGTGATCTTGATTATCTCCTTTCCACCGGGTTGCTTGTCAAGCACAACTTGTCTCCCCAAGACCTTGTCGCTGTCCTTATTTTTCCTGGGCTCACCAATGACAATATTATTTTTATTAGATGATTCGGCTATGTTGGGCCGAATTAACATCTTCTTCCCCTCCAAATCCATGGTGTTCATTGGGAAAGACTGCTTATCAACTTGCATCTCAGAAAAATTCAATCGTCCGTCATTAATGGCCGATTGTATCTGTCGTCGAAAAACATTACAATCATTAGTATCATGAGAAAAAGAATTATGATACTTGCAATAAGCACGCTGTTTCAGCTCTTCAAACGGCGGTAAAGTATGAGATATTCTAATAATCTTGGCTTGCAACAAAGCATCAAATATTTTATCACACTTAGCAATGTTGAAAGTAAATTTCATCTCTTCATCACGATTCTTACGAATCGGCTTTAAATCATTGCAAGTAAACGGATTCGCCTTAGATGGCCAAACAAATTCAGTAGCATAAATATCACCCTCATCGTCCGAGTGATCACTATCATACTCAACCATATTCATCTTAGGACGATCAATTCTATATCTACGCACCTCTTTAAGATCTTTGCTTCGGCTTTCCTGAGCCAAAGCCCTTTGTAATACTTGGTTGATATTTAAAAACTCATGTCCTTCTAGCCTTTCTCTAATGTGAGTTCTCAAACCACTAAGCACAAGATTAGCCAAATCTCTCTCAGCTATCACCAAACTATAGCCCCAGTTTTTTGTATCTCTAAATCTTTTGACATAATCGGAGACTGATACGTCTCCAACGTATCTATAATTTTTGATTGCTCCATGCTATATTATCTACTGTTTTGGACATTATTGGGCTTCATTATCCACTTTTATAGTATTTTTGGGACTAACCTATTAACCGGAGGCCCAACCCAGAATTGTTGTTTTTTGCCTGTTTTAGGGTTTTGAAGAAACGGAATATCAAATGGAGTCCAAACGGAATGAAACCTTCGGGAACGTGATTTTCTCAACGAACAAGACCCGGGAGACTTGGACCCTACATAAAGAAAGAAAAGAGGAGGCCACGAGGTATTTCTCCACCGACGTACTCCTTCCTCCTATATATACCTACGTACCCCCAAACGATCAGATACGGAGCCAAAAACCTAATTCCACCGCCGCAACTTTCTGTATCCACGAGATCCCATCTTGGGGCCTATTCCGGAGCTCCGCCGGAGGGGGCATCAATCACGGAGGGCTTCTACATCAACACCATAGCCTCTCCGATGAAGTGTGAGTAGTTTACCTCAGACCTACGGCTCCATAGTTAGTAGCTATATGGCTTCTTATCTCTTTTTGGATCTCAATACAATGTTCTCCCCCTCTCTTGTGGAGAACTATTCGATATAATCTTCTTTTTGCGGTGTGTTTGTTGAGACCGATGAATTGTGGGTTTATGATCAAGTCTATCTATGAATAATATTTGAATCTTCTCTGAATTCTTTTATGTATGATTGGTTATCTTTGCAAGTCTCTTCGAATTATCAGTTTGTTTTGGCCTACTAGATTGATCTTTCTTGCAATGGGAGAAGTGCTTAGCTTTGGGTTCAATCTTGCGGTGTCCTTCTTAGTGACAGTAGGGCCAGCAAGGCACGTATTGTATTGTTGCCATCGAGGATAACAATATGGGGTTTTCTTCATATTGGATGAGTCTATCCCCCTACATCATGTCATCTTGCTTAAGGCGTTACTCTATTTTTTAACTTAATACTCTAGATGCATGCTGGATAGCGGTCGATGAGTGGAGTAATAGTAGTAGATGCAGGCAGGAGTCCGTCTACTTGTCTCGGACGTGATGCCTATATACATGATCATACCTAGATATTCTCATAACTATGCTCAATTCTGTCAATTGCTCAACAGTAATTTGTTCACCCACCGTAGAATACTTATGCTCTCGAGAGAAGCCACTAGTGAAACCTATGGCCCTCGGGTCTATCTTCATCATATTAATCTCCTACTACTTAGTTATTTCCTTTGCTATTTACTTTGCCTTTATTTTACTTTGCATCTTTATCATAAAAATGCCAAAAATATTATCTTATAATATCTATCAGATCTCACTCTCGTAAGTGGCCTTATAGGGATTGACAACCCCTATTTGTGTTGGTTCCGAGGATTTATTTGTTTTGTGCAGGTATGAGGGACTCGCGCGTAGCCTCCTACTGGATTGATACCTTGGTTCTCAAAAACTGAGGGAAATACTTACGCTACTTTGCTGCATCATCCCTTCCTCTTCGGGGAAAACCAACGCAGTGCTCAAGAGGTAGCAAGAAGGATTTCTAGCGCCGTTGCCGGGGAGCTCTACGCAAAGGTCAACATACCAAGTACCCATCACATACCCTTATCTCCCGCATTACATTATTTTCCATTTGTCTCTCATTTTCCTCTCCCCCACTTCACCCTTGCTGTTTTATTTGCCCCCTCTCTCTCTATCCTCCCTCTCTTTCTCTATTTGCCTCTTTTTGCCCGCTTGCTTTTTGTTTGCTTGTGTGTTAGTTTGCTTGCTTGTCACGATGGCTCAAGATAATACTAAATTATGTGACTTCACCAATACCAACAACAATGATTTTATTAGCACTCCGATTGCTCCTCTTACCGATGCTGAATCTTGTGAAATTAATACTGCTTTGCTGAATCTTGTCATGAAAGATTCGTTTTCCGGCCTTCCTCGTGAAGATGCCGCTACCCATCTAAATAGCTTCGTTGATTTGTGTGATATGCCAAAGAAGACATATGTGGATAATGATATTGTCAAATTGAAGCTATTTCCTTTTTCGCTTAGAGACCATGCTAAAGCTTGGTTTTCGTCTTTGCCTAAAAATAGTATTGATTCATGGAACAAGTGCAAAGATGCTTTTATCTCTAAGTATTTTCCTCCCGCTAAGATCATCTCTCTTAGAAACGATATTATGAATTTTAAGCAACTTGATCATGAACATGTTGCACAAGCTTGGGAGAGAATGAAATTAATGATACGTAATCGCCCTACTCATGGTTTAAATTTGTGGATGATTATACAAAAATATTATGCTGGATTGAATTTTGCTTCTAGAAATATTTTAGATTCGGCCGCGGGAGGCACTTTTATGGAAATAACTTTAGGAGAAGCTACTAAACTCCTAGATAATATTATGGTTAATTATTCTCAATGGCATACTGAAAGATCTACTAATAAAAAGGTGCATGCGGTAGAAGAAATTAATGTTTTGAGTGGAAAGATGGATGAACTTATGAAATTATTTGCTAGTAAGAGTGTTTCTTCTAATCCTAATGATATGCCCTTGTCTACTTTCATTGAGAATAATAATGAATCTATGGATGTGAATTTTGTTGGTAGGAACAATTTTGGTAACAACGCATATAGAGGAAATTTCAACTCTAGGCCTTATCCTAGTAATCCCTCTAATAATTATGATAATTCCTACAACAATTCTTATGGAAATTATAATAAGATGCCCTCTGATTTTGAATCTAATATTAAAGAATTTATTACTTTGCAAAAGAATTTTAATGCTATGATTGAAGTAAAATTGCTTAAGATTGATGATTTGGCTAGGAACGTTGATAGAATTGCTCTTGATGTTGATTCTTTGAAACTTAGATCTATTCCACCTAAGCATGATATCAATGAGTCTCTCAAACCCATGAGAATTTCCATTGATGAGTGCAAAGAAAGAACCGCTAGGATGCGTGCTAAGAAAGATGCCTTTATAAGAGCGTGTTCTTCTAGTTCCTATGAAAATAAAGATGAAGATCTAAAAGTTATTGATGTGTCCCCTATTAAATCTTTGTTTTGCAATATGAATCTTGATAATGATGGGACTGAATATGATCCACCTTTACCTAGAAGGCGTTCCAAGAATTCAGAATTTGTTGATCTTGATGCTAAATGTGATAAAAGTGGGATTGAAGAAATTAAAACCCTAGATGCTGCTAAACCCACTATTATGGATTTCAAGGAATTTAACTATGAAAATTTCTCTTTGATTGATAGTATTTCCTTGTTGCAATCTGTGCTAAATTCTCCTCATGCTTATAGTCAAAACAAAGCGTTTACTAAACATATCGTTGATGCCTTGATGCAATCTTATGAAGAAAAAATTGAATTGGAAGTTTCTATCCCTAGAAAACTTTATGATGACTGGGAACCAACTATTAAAATTAAAATTAAAGATCATGAATGCTATGCTTTATGTGATTTGGGTGCTAGTGTTTCCACGATTTCAAAGACTTTGTGTGATTTGTTAGGTTTCCGTGATTTTGATGATTGGTCTCTAAACTTGCACCTTGCGGATTCCACTATTAAAAAACCTATGGGAAGAATTAATGATGTTCTTATTGCTTCAAATAGGAATTATGTGCATGTAGATTTTATTGTTCTTGACATAGATTGCAATCCTTCATGTCCTATTATTCTTGGTAGACCTTTCCTTAGAACGATTGGTGCAATTATTGATATGAAGGAAGGAAATATTAGATTCCAATTTCCATTAAGGAAATGCATGGAAAACTTTCCTAGAAAAAAATTAAATTACATTATGAAACTATTATGAGAGCCACTTACGGATTGCCTACCAAAGATGGCAATACCTAGATCTATTCTTGCTTGTTATGCCTAGCTAGGGGCGTTAAACGATAGCGCTTGTTGGGAGGCAGCCCAATTTTATTTTTATTCCTTGATTTTTGCTCCTGTTTAGTAATAAATAATTTATCTAGCCTCTGTTTTGGTTGTGTTTTTTGTGTTTAATTAGTGTTTGTGCCAGGTAGAACCGTTGGGAAGACTTGGGGAAAGTCTTGTTAAACTTGCTGTAAAAAACAGAAACTTTAGCGCTCACGGGAACTACTGCCATTTTTATTTGGAAAGTGATATTTAGTTAATTCTTTTTGAAGATTATTAATAGATAAATTCCTCACGTCCAGAAATTTATTTTAGAATTTTTGGGGATGCAGATCTTGCGCTAGCTACAGATTACTACAGACTGTTCTGTTTTTGACAGATTTTGTTTTTCGTGTGTTGTTTGCTTATTTTGATGAATCTATGGCTAGTAAAATAGTTTATAAACCATAGAGAAGTTGGAATAAAGTAGGTATAACACCAATATAAATAATAATGAGTTCATTACAGTACCTTGAAGTGGTCTTTTATTTTCTTTCGCTAACGGAGCTCACGAGATTTTCTACTTTAAGTTTTGTGTTGTGAAGTTTTCAAGTTTTGGGTAAAGATTTGATGGATTATGGAACAAGGAGTGGCAAGAAACTAAGCTTGGGGATGACCATGGCACCCCCAAGATAATTTAAGGACACCTAAAAGCCAAAGCTTGGGGATGCCCCGGAAGGCATCCCCTCTTTCGTCTATTTCTATCGGTAACTTTACTTGGAGCTATATTTTTATTCGCCACATGATATGTGTTTTGCTTGGAGCATCTTGTATTATTTGAGTCTTTGCTTTTTAGTTTACCACAATCATCCTTGCTGTACACACCTTTTGAGAGAGCCATACATGATTTGTAATTTGTTAGAATACTCTATGTGCTTCGCTTATATCTTTTGAGTTATATAATTTTGCTCTAGTACTTCACTTATATCTTTTAGAGCACGGTGGTGGATTTGTTTTATATAAACTATTGATCTCTCATGCTTCACTTAGATTATTTTGAGAGTCTTAATAGCATGGTAATTTGCTTTAAATCCTAATATGCTAGGTATTCAAGAATAAAAAAATTATCTTATGAGTGTGTTGAATACTATGATAAGTTTGATACTTGATAATTGTTTTGAGATATGGAGATGGTGATATTAAAGTCATGCTAGTTGAGTAGTTGTGAATTTGAGAAATACTTGTGTTGAAGCTTGTGATTCCCGTAGCATACACGTATGGTGAACCGTTATGTGATGAAGTCGGAGCATGATCTATTTTCTGATTGCCTTCCTTATGAGTGGCGGTCGGGGACGAGCGATGGTCTTTTCCTACAAATCTATCCCCCTAGGAGCATGCGCGTAATACTTTGCTTTGATAACTTGTAGATTTTTGCAATAAGTATATGAGTTCTTTATGACTAATGTTGAGCCCATGGATTATATGCACTTTTCTCACCCTTCCACCTTTGCTAGCCTCTCTAATACCGCGCACCTTTCGCCGGTATCATACACCCACCATATACCTTCCTCAAAACAGCCACCATACATACTTATTATGGCATTTCCATAGCCATTCCGACATATATTGCCATGCAACTTTCCACCGTTCCGTTCATTATGACACACTCCATTATTGTCATATTGCTTAGCATGATCATGTAGTTGACATCGTATTTGTGGCAAAGCCACCATTCATAATTCTTTCATACATGTCACTCATGAGTCATTGCATATCCCGGTACACTGTCGGAGGCATTCATACAGAGTCATATTTTGTTCTAAGTATCGAGTTGTAATTGTTGAGTTGTAAGAAAAATAAAAGTGTGATGATCATCATTATTAGATCATTGTCCCAGAGAGGAAAGGATGATGGAGACTATGATTCCCCCACAAGTCGGGATGAGACTCCGGACGCAAAAAAAGAAGGGAGAAAGAAAAGAGGCCATAAAAAAAGGGAAAAGGCCCAAATAAAAAATGAGAGAAAAAGAGAGAAGGGACAATGTTACTATCCTTTTACCACACTTGTGCTTCAAAGTAGCACCATGATCTTCATAGTAGAGAGTCTCTCATGTTATCACTTTCATATACTAGTGGGAATCTTTCATTATAGAACTTGGCTTGTATATTCCAATGATGGGCTTCCTCAAAATGCCCTAGGTCTTCATGAGCAAGTAAGTTGGATGCACACCCACTTAGTTCCTTTTTGAGCTTTCATATACTTATAGCTCTAGTGCATCCGTTGCATGGCAATCCCTACTCACTCACATTGATATCTATTGATGGGCATCTCCATAGCCCGTTGATACGCCTAGTTGATGTGAGACTATCTTCTCCCTTTTGCACTACAAAAAAAATACACATCTGTGACATTTTGGGCCGAACGAATTTTTTTTTCTGTCATACATATGCCACTTCTATGACGATAATTGTGACAAAACCCGGTATCATCATAGATGTGGTGGGCTCCTACTTCTATGACAAAAAATCATGATAGAAAATGGGCTTTTCGTCCTAGGCGGGCCGGAGACGCAGCTGCATGACATTCTTTGGGCCGTCCATGACGGAAAAAGCATGGTAGAAGCGAGGAGGAGGAAATTTCGGGGAGTTCCCGGTTATGGTGGGAGGTCGGGGCCGAGCAATGCGTGTTTCTCTCATACACGTACGCGCGTGTGTGCGAGGCGTTGGCTCTAACTGAACCCGAGCGAGGCGTTGGGCTCTAACTGAACCCGAGCGATTGCACTGCAGGCTACGCGTTACTGAACCCGAGCGATCAATCGATGGCTGTTAACTGAACCCGATCAAGCGATTCCTTTGCTACTGCTGCTAACTGAAGCCGATCGATGCTGCCTCTAGGATGAACAGTGAGTGTTGCGGGGGGTTTGGATGAACAGTGAGCGGTGGCGTTGCCTCTGGATGAACAGGACCCCGTGGTGTGGTGGAGGGCTGGATGAACAGTAGATGGTGGAGGGGTGCCCGTGGAGGGGTGGTTGAACAGGACCCCGTGGTGTGGAGGTCTGGATGAACAATAGAACGTGGAGGGGTGGTTGAACAATAGCCGGTGGAGTAGCGCGCGGTGGAGGCTGGATGAACAGGAGCCCGTGGAGGCTGGAGGAGGTCGACGGTGGAGATGAACAGTATCCCGTGGAGTCCCGTTTTGCGGTACGCCACACCCTTCCCGATGAACAGGACCCCCGTTTCGACCGTAGGAGGTCCGTTTCATCCGTTTTGCGGTATGCCACACCCCTTCCGATCAATAGGACCCCTGTTTCGACCGTAGGAGGTCTGTTTCCTCCGTTTTGCGGTACGCCACACCCCTTCCGATCAACAGGACCCCCGTTTCGACCGTAGAAGGTCCGTTTCCTTCGTTCTGTGGTACGCCAGGCCTCGTTTTCATCGCCTGTTCCGTCCAAGCCCTCCCGATGAACACGACCACGCATTCTGTTCCGACCCAGCCGGTTGGCTCCCACACGTTCCATTGCCTCCCGATGAACACGACGCATTCCGTTGCCTCCCCATGAACACGACGACGACGCTGTTTCTCCGTTCCGACCCAGCCATGTACACAAGCCCTGGCCGTACGTATGCGCGAGTAGGCGTTCAAGACCCCGCCCGTATGTACACATACGTGGCCGTATTTTCTTTCTTGCACCCTGGCCGCTGTACATACGTGTACATGCTACGTGCGCGCCTCTACTACGACACGTGCGCGCCTCTACTACGACACGTGCGCGCCTCTACATCGACCACTATGTATGTACACGTCCGCGACCAGAATGACAACGCTATGTACGCTTCGACCAGATGGGTCCCGACTGTCAGGAACTTCCTTGCGTGCGAAGATGTAGCTGGTGGGTCCCAGCAGTCAGGGGGGCGAATCGTTTTGTTTTGTTTTTGCCCGGACGCGCTTCCTTGCGTGCGAAGGTGTAGCTGGTGGGTCCCAGCAGTCAGGGGGGAAATGTTTTTTTCACGAAATACGATGGCCCGTCCGGTGGGTCCCCACTGTAAGGTGGAGGAATAATTATTTTGCACGTAATAAGGAGGCACTTCCTTGCTGCGGCCGTGGACCCAGCTGTCAGCCTCTCCACGTACAGTCCATGTCCGATGGAAGCCGTTCCTTGACCACGTTGACCACACCGCGCTGAGAGCACCAGGGTGGTGGACGACGACGAGGCCTAGGAAGGGGACGACGCGGAGCCGGGGAAGACGCGGCAGTGGATGCCCATGCGTAGAGGAGTACGAGGGTTCACTGGTTCGCTGCAGTGTGAGGCTGCCGTCGCCGCAGAATAACAGGGGGTATGGGTGAGTAGAGGGATGGCCTGGCCAGCGGTGGGAGTAGTAGGGGGCGGTGAGGCCTCCGCCGCATCGCAGCCGGCCACGGGAGGCAGGAGCATGAGGCACGATCAGCGCTGGTTTGGGCGGCTGGAGCAAGAAGACCAGAGGTTGAAGAAGCACTACGGCCGTTGGATGGACATCGTACGGTCACTGGAACTAGAATCGTGCATATTGACTAAGTTGACAAAGCCCTCCGTCCCCGTCAACTTAGTAGGCCCACAAGTCAGCCCGCCACTATACTGGGTCCCAGCTAACAGGGGGAGTATTCAATTTTTTGCGTAATAAGGAGGCACTTCCTTGCGTGCGAAGATATAGCTGGTGGGTCCGAGCTGTCAGCGGCGGTAACGTTTTTTTTTGCGAAATACAGAGGCCCTTTCGGTGGGTCCCTGATGTCAGGTGGATGAATCATTATTTTGCGCGTAATAAGGCGGCATTTCCTTGCGTGTGGCCGTGGACCCAGCTGTCGGCCTCTCCACGTACAGTCCATTTCAGATGCATGTCGGTCATTGACCACGTTGACCAGGCCGCGCCGAGAGAACCAGGGCGGTGGACGACGGCGAGGCCTAGGAAAGGAACGACAGGGAGCAGGGAAGACTCGGCAGTTGTTTCCCATGCGGAGGGGAGTACGAGTATACGAGGGTTTACTGGTTCGTCTGCCCTCGCCGGAGAATAACAGCAGGTGTGGGTGAGTAGAGGGATGGCTAGGCCAGCGATGGGAGTACGGTGGGGCGGTGAGGCCTGCGCGGCAGCACAGCCGGCTGCGGGGAGGAGGGAGCAGGCAGTCCCGCCGGCGCTTGTTTGAGCAGCTGGAGCAGGAAGAGCAAAGATTGAAGAAGCACGACGGCCGTTCGATGGTGATCGTACGGTCACTGGAGCTAGAATCGTTCATATTGACTAAGTTGACAAAGCCCTCCGTCCCCGTCAACTTAGTAGGCCCACAAGTCAGCCTCCCACCATGGTGGATCCCAGCTAGCTGGGGGAGTATTCATTTTTCTGTGCGTAATAAGGAGGCACTTCCAGTGGGTCCGAGCTGACAGAGGGGGGAACATTTTTTTTGCGAAATACGGTGGTCCGTCCGGTGGGTCCCAGCAGTCATGGGCAAACGTTCTTTTCGCGAAATACGGTGGCCCGTCCGGTGGGTCCCAGCAGTTAGGGGGGAAACGTTTTTTCCGCGAAATACTGGTGGCCCGTCCGGTAGGTCCCTGCTGTTAGGTGGAGGAATAATTATTTTGCGCGTAATAAGGAGGCACTTCCTTGCGGCTGCCGTGGACCCAGCTGTCAGCCTCTCCACGTACAGTACTCTTCCGATGGAAGTCAGTCGTAGATCACATTGACCACGCCGCGCCGAGAGCACCACTGCGGTGGACGACGGCGAGGCCTAGGAAGGGGACGACGCGGAGCCGGGGAAGACGCGGCAGTGGATGCCCACACGGAGAGGAATACGAGGGTTCACTGGTTCGGCTGCGGTGTGAGGCTGTCGTCGCCGCAGAATAACAGGGGGGTGGGTGAGTGGAGGGGTTCCTTGGCCAGTGGTGGGAGTAGTACGGGGACGGTGAGGCCTCCGCGGCAGCATAGCCGTCCACGGGAGGCAGGAGCATGCGACATGACCGGTGCTGCTTTGGGCGGCTAGGGCAAGAAGACCAGAGGTTGAAGAAGCACTACGGCCGTTGTATGGACATCGTTGACCACGCCGCGCCGAGAGCACCAGGGCGGTGGACGACGGCGAGGCCTACGAAGGGAACGACACGGAGCCGGGGAAGACACGACAGTGGCTGCCCACGCGGTGGAGAGTACGAGGGTTGACTGGTTTGGCTGCCGTCGCCGGAAAATAACAGGAGGTGTGGGTGAGTAGAGGTATAGACAGGCCAGGGATGCGAGTATGATGGGGCCGTGAGGCCTGCCTGGCAGCACTGCCGGCCACGGGAGGCGGGAGCAGGCGGTTCCGACGGCGCTGGTTTGGGCGGCTGGGGCAGGAAGATCAGAGACTGAAGACGCACGATTGCCGTTAGATGTCAATCTAACGGTCTAACACTGGTAGAGTCGATTGTTGACTAAGTTTCTTTTTTGAGAAACCTTGTGTACGCATGAACTTAGTAGGCCCACAAGCCAGCCTCCAAATCTGTGGCAGACAACATAAAGCCCATTTGCTATTTTTTATAATTTGCAGTCCATTTGCTAATTCTTAAGTAATTTATTACAACCATTTTCTGCCCAGGACCACGGTCAAAAAGTTCAACCTTATTTTGCATATTTTGGTGGAGTCTGAACTGTTGTAATCCCGAAATGATAAACATTTTTTTAAGAACTTATTGATTTGCCAAAAAATTGTTTTGTTTTTGTAAGCAAATAAGACGTGGGACAATTGAGTTGGTTTAAGGGAAAACCAGTGGTAAAAAATTCAGCGCTGGGTGGGAAAAACAACAAAAATAAGGATGTAAATATGAAAAGGGAATTTTACGTGTTTTCAATATAACGATACGTGTATATGAACTAGTAAAACTATAGGTAGAGATTAGAAAACAGATGTAGGACATGCGTTTCAAGAGGATAATAGAACTGGGCTGTGTATTTGATTCAGTAAAAAAACTGCTTGCGGATGTTGTAAGACAAAATATAACTAACGATGGCGGGCCAGAGGCCAGTAGATACCTGCTGGATCTTTGTGCCCCGTTGTCGTCATGGGCTAAGCCTGTTAAAAACAAAACCAACCTTGGACAGTCTACAACCCAGTTGAAACTTGCTTGACCTGTAAAAACAATATACGTGCTCAATAAACGAGAGAATTCTGCAAGTACAGACTCATAACTGGGATGCAGCACGGATATTGTTTTTTATCGTGATAATAAGTGCATGCACTTGTTTCGAAAAAATTGGAGAACTGGGAATTCGAATGGCGGGTGCTTATGCTACCCATCAAATAAAAATCATGTGCCTGAAAATTCGTTTCGAAACAAATGATTCAGCTTTATATCCACGTCGACCCTCGGCATGATGGTTGGAAGCAAATGCAAGTTCATACCAAAAGATTGTTAACAACAATACCAACTTGCGGACGACAAGGTAGTACAACTACCAATACCAAACTAACTTATAATCTTTTTACTCCTGGCCCTAGTGTTCGTGTGGTAGAAAATCTTGCAGAGGACCAGCTCCCGCTTCTTCTCTTGCTCCAGGTCCCCGAGGTGGTACTAGTGCATCACCCAGTTGGTCCTCTGCTGGTCGAAGTTCTTGTTGGTGTGCAGCACCAGAACCTTTTTTGCTGCCCGTCTGCCGGCCGTTGACCATCACCGGCAAGGTATTGCTGGTCTTGTGCCACATCGCGTGCATGCCGCACTCCGACTGTATCTTGCGACGCGTCCACGTGCCCCTTTTGAACGCCCTGAAATTGCGCTGGAAGAAATGCTTCCTTAGGCCACTCAGTGTGATACCTGCAGTATTGTGGAATACAGGGTTTAGTATACCTAGTTGGCATTTTCATAACATCTTTGGCATGTTGCAGTCACTTGTTTCACTTTTTATTAACTATCAAATTTTAATTGCTTCACCAGGTCTATGTCTAAAAAGAAAAATAGAGCTATAAACAAAGCAATATGTTTGTGCAAGTAGACGGCTGATCGGTGTCTTACTTGGAAGTTTCTCAGGTTGGGTGTAGCATATGTCGTGCTCGCTGTCGATGGTTGGTATGAACAAATCGATGAGAGATTAAAATCTTGCGCTGTCCGCACTCACTTTGGCCTCAAGGTGCTCGATCAGCTTTTGATCCGTGGGATCGAACTTGACGCCAGCCGACAGCACCGACTAATCTTTCTTCGACTTGCATCAGTAATTCCAGTTATATGGTACTCAATGTATGATCAATCGACTGTTTTAAGTGAATGATGAAAGATTTCGACAGATAAGTGGTACTCTAAATCTGAAGTCCAGAATACCCGAACACGCCGTTGGGATTCTTGTGTCACCTCACGCGCAGCGTGTTGTCACGTCAGTACAATGTGTGGACATGATGAATAATTTGACCGACGTATACTAGTACCGCTACTGTACTGGAGTGCTTACTAGTCGTATTTAGTGTCACAATTTATACATAGATTTAACTAACAAGTATGCACTTGAAGCCTAACTGATATATATATAGGGTGGGTCTATTCTAATAACACCCCTTAAGACCTTATTCTAATAACACTAAAACCTTATTTTGATAACACCGGACCCGCCCCGAACCTAACTGAGGGAGTCCTGGATTAGGGGGTGTTCAGATAGCCGAACTATACCTTCAGCCGGACTCCTGGACTATGAAGATACAAGATTGAAGACGCTGTCCCGTGTCCGGAAGGGACTTTCCTTGGCGTGGAAGGCAAGCTTGGCGATACGGATGTTCAGATCTCCTACCATTGTAACCGACTCTATGTAACCCTAACCCTATCCGGTGTCTATATAAACCGGAGGGTTTTAGTCTGTAGGGCAACATACACATCAACAATCATACCATAGGCTAGCTTTTAGGGTTTAGCCTCTCTGATCTCGTGGTAGATCTACTCTTGTACTACCCATATCATCAATATTAATCAAGCAGGACGTAGGGTTTTACCTCCATCGAGAGGGCCCGGACTTGGGTAAAACTTCTTGTCCCTTGCCTCCTGTTACCATCCGGCCTAGACGCACAGTTCGGGACCTCCTACCCGAGATCCACCGGTTTTGACACCGACATTGGTGCTTTCATTGAGAGTTCCTCTGTGTCGTCGCCGTCAGGCCCGATGGCTCCTACGATCATCAATGGCGATGCAGTCCAGGGTGAGACCTTCCTCCCCGGACAGATCATCGTCTTTGGCGGCTTGGTACTGCGGGCCAATTCACTTGGCCATCTAGAGCAGATCGAAAGCTACGCCCCTGGCCGTCAGGTCAGATTTGGAAGTTTAAACTACACGGCTGACATCTGCGGGGACTTGATCCTCAACAGATTCGAACCACTGCCGAGCACGCCGCACTGTCACCACGAGCATGATCTAGCTCTACCGCCGAACAGTGCCCTGGAGGCCGCACCCGCATCGGCTCCGACCCTTAGTTCGGAGCCGACCGCGCCGATCGAGGATGGGCGGTTGGAGCCACCTCGGGGGCTGCAATCCAAACGGCGATTGAGCCGAACACCAGCCCCGTACTCTGCGAGGCTCGTGACTCCAAGGAGCCGGACTCCTCTCCGGACTCCGAACCCTCCGCGCCCCTGCCAGTCGAATCCGATTGGGCGCCGATCATGGAGTTCACTGCCGCAGACATCTTTTAGCACTCGCCTTTCGGCGATATCCTGAAGTCACTGAAGTCTCTCTCTTTATCAGGAGAGCCCTGGCCGGACTATGGTCAGCAAGGTTGGGGTACAGACGATGAAGAAATTCAAAACCCACCCACCACCCACTTTGTAGCCATTGTCGACGACTTAACCGACATGCTCGACTTCGACTCCGAAGACATCGACGGTATGGACGCCGATGAAGGAGATGATGAAGAGCCAGCGCCTACTAGGCCCTGGAAAGCCACCTCGTCATATGACATATACATGGTGGACACCCCAAAAGAGGGAGAGGGCGATGGAACAGCGGAGGATGACCCCTCCAAGAAACAGCCTAAGCGCCGACGTCAGCGACGCCGCTCAAAATCCCGCCAGCACAAAAACGGCGATTCCAGCACGGGAGATAATAATACTCCGGAGAGTGCCGAAGAAAACCCCCTCCAGCAAGACTTAGCACAGGAGGATGGAGAAACCAGCCCTCATGGGAGAGCGACAGACAAAGAGGTCGAGGACGATAATTATATGCCTCCCTCCGAAGACGAGGCAAGCCTCGACGACGACGAATTCATCGTGCCAGAGGATCCCGTTGAGCAAAAGCGTTTCCAATGCAGGCTTATGGCCACGGCAAGAAGCCTGAAGAAAAAATAGCAACAGCTCCGAGCTGATCAAAATTTGTTGGTCGACAGATGGACCGAAGTCCTTGCGGCCGAAGAGCATAAACTCGAACGCCCCTCCAAGAGTTACCCAAAGCACATGTTGCTACCCCAATTAGAGGAGGAAGCACTTGATGCGGCCGAACGGCCACCTCGTGGCCACGACAGAGAGGCCTCCCGGCCCTCCACTCAAGCCGCACCCCGTACCAAGGCACAGGAATATGCGCCGGACTTACGAGACATATTGGAGGACAAGGCAAGGCAGACACGTTCGATCTACGGATCGCGTGGGCATCCCACGGCTCGAGACGGTAAACGTCACGCCGGCCACACATTCAGCAGGGCCGAACACAGTAGACAAAGCTCATCGCAGCTACGTCATGATATCGCCCAGTACAGAGGCGCCACACACACACACTGTGCTTTACAGAAGAAATAATGGATCATCAAATCCCCGAGGGTTTCAAACCCGTAAATATCGAATCATATGATGGCACAACAAACCCTGCGGTATGGATCGAGGATTATCTCCTTCATATCCACATGGCCCGCGGCGATGATTTTCACGCCATCAAATACCTCCCACTCAAGCTTAAAGGACCAGCTCGGCATTGGCTCAACAGCTTGCCAACAGGATCAATCAGTTGTTGGGAGGACCTGGAAGCCGCATTCCTCGACAATTTCCAGGGCACTTATGTGCGACCCCCAGATGCCGATGACCTAAGTCACGTAATCCAGCAGCCAGAGGAATCGGCCAGACAATTCTGGACACGGTTCCTAACAAAGAAAAATCAAATAGTCGACTGTCCGGACGCTGAGGCCCTAGCAGCCTTCAAGCACAATATCCGTGACGAGTGGCTGGCACGGCACCTCGGACAGGAAAAGCCGAAATCTATGGCAGCACTCACGACACTCATGACCCGCTTTTGCACGGGAGAAGATAGCTAGCTTGCTCGTAGCAACAACATGACCAAGAACCCTGGTAGTTCGGACACCAGGGACATTAGTGGCAGGTCGCGTCGCAACAAGCAGAAGCACCGCATTAACGGTGACAATGCAGATGATACATCAGTTGATGCCGGATTCAGAGGCTCTAAATCCGGTCAGTGAAAAAAGCCATTCAAAAGGAATCCTAGGGGCCCGTCCAGTTTGGACCGAATACTCGACCGCTTATGCCAGATACATGGCACCCCCGTAAAGCCGGCCAATCACACCAAAAGGGATTGTTGGGTGTTCAAGCAGGCAGGCAAGTTAACTACCGAAAATGAGGACAAGGGGCTGCATAGCGATGACGACGAGGAGCCCCGGCCGCCGAACAACAGTGGACAGAAGGGTTTTCCCCCACAAGTGTGGACGGTGAACATGATCTACGCAACCCACATCCCCAAGAGGGAGCGGAAGCGCGTGTTAAGGGACGTATACACGATAGAACCGGTCGCCCCAAAGTTCAACCCATGGTCCTCTTGCCCGATCACCATTGATCGAAGGGACCATCCCACTAGCACCCGTCACGGCGGATTCGCCGCATTGGTTCTAGACCCAATTATTGACGGATTTCATCTCACTAGAGTCCTTATGGACAGTGGCAGCAGTCTGAACCTGCTTTACCAGGATACAGTGCGAAAAATGGGCATAGATTCCTCGAGGATTAAGCCCACCAAAACGACCTTTAAAGGCGTAATATCAGGTGTAGAGGCCAACTGCACAGGCTCAGTCACACTTGAAGTGGTCTTCGGATCTTCGGATAATTTCCGAAGCGAGGAGTTAATCTTCGACATAGTCCCGTTTCGCAGTGGCTATCACGCACTGCTCGGGCGAACCGCATTCGCCAAATTCAATGCGGTACCGCACTACACATACCTTAAGCTCAAGATGCCAGGCCCTCGTGGAGTAATTATGGTCAATGGAAACACCGAACGCTCCCTCCGAACGGAGGAGCACATGGCAGCCCTTGCAGCGGAAGTACAAAGTAGCCTCTCCAGGCAGTTCTCCAGTCCGGCCATTAAACGTCCGGACACCGTCAAGCGCACCCAGAGTAACCTACAACAAGACCATCTGGCATGTTCCAAGCAGGCGTAGCAATGTGGCCCCAACCCCAACCCTTGCAAAAAGGCGATGCCAGTACTTCGCGTCCATAACTACGTTCTGGAAATAACATGGGCATAGGGGGAGGGGCACCATCACGGCACGCCCAAAACACGGCTTAAACCGCACCAGGGGCTGCCGCTTTTTTACTTTTCTCTTACTTCCAGGACTCTACTCTTCGGAAGGCTGGTTCGGCAGTTCAATTGCCGCATAAACGATGCAAGGACCAGGGAAGCAGACAAGCCATGCCGCATTAAGGAAATCCCAGGTGGTCTCTATCACGAGCAGTATACCTGTTTCGCATACTATTCCGCAGCTTGCCCCTGAAGCAGACATGTTAAATAGTCCAACTTCTCGTTTATCGCATTACTTGTATCGTTCTGCTTTGATCGCAGCTATTTTAATAAACAATGCATAGCTTTTGTCTATTTTTTGCATTACCTTTTCTTATATATATGTTCCTTAACGACATGTTGCACCCGTACACTTTGGTACGGCCAAAATACGCCAGGGGCTTTAGTACCCCTCAACATGGTGTGAGAAGTCCGAACAGTTTAACAAGTGCGGCACCCCGAACTTATAGCATTATATGCATCGGCTCCGAATCATGTCTTGGGTCAATAGTTGGGTTTGCCCGGCTCCTATGTTTTGGTGCCTTACGTTCCGCTATATCGGCTAAGGTAGCACTAGGAGAACCACTGCGATTGTGCCCCAGTTGAGCTGGGTCGAGCACCTTAGTGGAGAAAGCTAAAACTGGCCGTCATGATGAGGCGAGAGGTGGTCGCTGTTCGAGAGGTTTTTTCGAGTCCTTAAAGACTTATGCCGCTTAGGGCGAGGAGTCGGCTCTGTCCGGCCAAGGTGTGGATAGCGCCCTGAACTCGGTCTTCCGAATACTAGGGGCTTCGCCGAAATTTCAAATTATAGAATTCTATGGCTAAGTGAGAGTGTTCACGCATTATAGTCCGATTGCCTCGTTCGTTGGGCTAAGCGCCTCCCTCGAAGGACCCAAATATGGGAAAAAGAGCGCCCAGGTTTATCCCCGAACACCCCAGCACTAGCGGCAAGGGGGCAGAAGCCGACGACTCGCCATCTCTTAGTATTGATAAACAGCCGCACAGAAGGTAATATTTTAAATTCAAGTAGCATTGCTTAGCGCATATGAACAAGTTTTTAGCGCACAGGATAACACGAGCGGGTTTTACTCAAAAAATACATCCTTGGTACATTCATCTGCAACAAGGCGGGCACCCTTCAGAACATCCTTATAATAATTCTCGGGCTAACGATGCTCTTTCCCCGGCGGTGGCCTGTCCTTCACAAGCTTCTCCGCATCCAGCTTGCCCCAGTGCACCTTAGCACAGGCAAGGGCCCTACAGGCACCTTCAATGCAGACGGAGCGCTTGATGTCTTCAAGCCTCGGACAGGCCTCCACCAGCCGCCGCACCAGCCCGAAATAGCTCCCAGGCAGAGCCTCTCCAGGCCACAGCCGAACTAGGAGGCCCTTCATGGCTTGTTCGGCCGCCTTGTGGAGCTCGACCAGTTGCTTCAGCTGGTCGCTCAGGGGCACGGGGTGTCCGGCCTCAGCATACTGAGACCAGAACACCTTCTCTGTCGAGCTGCCCTCCTCTGCTCAATAGAATGCGGTGGCATCGGACACACTCTGGGGGAGATCTGCGAACACTCCTGGAGAGCTCCGGATTCGGGTAAGTATCAAGTAGCTCACGTTTATGTGTTTACTCTGCATAAAGAATGCCTTACCCGCCGCTATCTTCTTCACCTCATCCAACTCTTGGAGGGTCTTCTGGGACTCGGCCTTGGCAGATTTGGCACTTTAAATAGCCACCGCAAGCTCGGACGCTTGCATCTTCGAGTCACGCTCCAAACTCTCATGTTTTTCCATGAGAGCCTCGAGCTCTTGCCACACCTTGCCAACCTCGGCCTCATACTTCTCCCGCTCAGTGTGCTCCAAGGCCGAATTCTTCTTGGCCTCGTCCAGCGCTTGCTTAAGGGTCGCCACCTCAGACGTGGCCCCTACAATAGCCATGATAATCCTGTCATTTTTCGCAATTGCACCTTATATATATATATATATATATATATATATATATATATACTTTTAACAAGGTAGTTCTTACCTTCATTGTCCTCGAGCTGCTTCTTGGCACGCTCGAGCTCTTGCTCGGACCTTTCGAGGTCCTGCTTTAGCGTGTCCACTTCCGCAGTTAGTGCGGCGGACGCAAGCAGGGTAGCCTGCACATGCATATTGACTCATTTTTGTTAGACTCCGGTGAATTCTATTTGATCCTCTATTCGGCTTTTCTTCCGGAACGCCAAACAGAGCATCAGGGGCTACTGTCTATGCGGTACTATTATTTATGCATTCGTTACTTACCTCAAAACCTGTTAAAAGGCTTGTACAAGTTTCAGTCAGTCCGCTCTTGGCAGACTGGACCTTCTGGATCACCGCACTCATAATAGTACGGTGCCCCTCATCGATGGAGGCACCTTGGAGCGCCTCCAACATATTGTCCGGCGCCTCCGGTTGGACAGGGGTCACCGGCACGGCGGGCTTGCTCCTCTTGGAACGAGGTCCCCCGCCGGACTCTGGAACCTTTAAAGATTCTGGAGCGGTGTCCGGCCTAGGGCCGGACTTGGAGCCCTGGGGGGTTTCATCCCCCTTACTCCTGGAGTCTGGGAGGTCGCCTCGCGGCGCCTCCAGGACCACCTCCTCCCGGATTGGAACCTGTTGGGACAACACCTGGTGTCGTCCGTAGGGCGGGGGGAGGAAGCCGTCGAAAGTGAGTTCACGTCCGACGAGTCCAGTGAGCCGCTCGATGACGCGTCGAGCCGGTCTTTGGGTGGGCTGTGTTGGAAATATGCCCTCGAGGCAATAATAAAAGTGTTATTATTATATTTCTTTGTTCATGATAATAGTCTTTTATTCATGCTATAACTGTATTATCCGGAAATCGTAATACACGTGTGAATACATAGACCACAATATGTCCCTAGTAAGCCTCTAGTTGACTAGCTCGTTGCGATCAATAGATAGTCATGGTTTCCTGGCTATGGACATTGGATGTCGTTGATAATGGGATCACATCATTAGGAGAATGATGTGATGGACAAGACCCAATCCTAAGCCTAGCACAAAGATCGTGTAGTTCGTATGCTAAAGCTTTTCTAATGTCAAGTATCTTTTCCTTAGACCATGAGATTGTGCAACTCCCGGATACCGTAGGAATGCTCTGGGTGTACCAAACGTCACAACGTAACTGGGTGGCTATAAAGGTGCATTACAGGTATCTCCGAAAGTGTCTGTTGGGTTGGCACGAATCGAGACTGGGATTTGTCACTCCATGTAAACGGAGAGGTATCTCTGGGCCCACTCAGTAGGACATCATCATAATGTGCACAATGTGACCAAGGGGTTGATCACGGGATGATGTGTTACGGGAACGAGTAAAGAGACTTGCCGGTAATGAGATTGAACAAGGTATCGGTATACCGACGATCGAATCTCGGGCAAGTATAATACCGCTAGACAAAGGGAATTGTATACGGGATCGATTGAGTCCTTGACATCGTGGTTCATCCGATGAGATCATCATGGAACATGTGGGAGCCAACATGGGTATCCAGATCCCGCTGTTGGTTATTGACCGGAGAACGTCTCGGTCATGTCTGCATGGTTCCCGAACCCGTAGGGTCTACACACTTAAGGTTCGATGATGCTAGGGTTATAAAGGAAGTTTGTATGTGGTTACCGAATGTTGTTCGGAGTCCTGGATGAGATCCCGGAGGTCACGAGGAGTTCCGGAATGGTCTGGAGGTAAAGATTTATATATGGAAAGTTGTTGTTCGGGTTCCAGAAAAAGTTCGGGTTTTTTCGGTATTGTACCGGGAAGCTTCCAAAAGGTTCCAGAGGATTCCGGAGGGGTCCGGAGGTCCGGAAATTGTTCCACCACGTCCAATACAGTAGCATGGGCTGTAGGGGGGCGCCCTAGCCTTAATGGGCCAAGGGCACCAGCCCCCCCAAGGCCCATGCGCATGGGAGGGGGGAAACCCTAAGGGGGAGGGCCTCCACTTGACTTGGGAGGCACTCCTCCCCCCTTGGCCGCACCCCTTCCTTGGAGGAAGGGGCAAGGCTGCGCCTCCCCCCTCTCCCTTGCCCCTATATATAGTGGAGGGGAGGGAGGGCAGCCGCACCTGAAGCCCTGGCACCTCCCTCCCTCCCGTGACACCTCCTCCTCTCCCGTAGGTGCTTGGCGAAGCCCTGCAGGATTGCCACGCTCCTCCACCACCACCACGCCGTTGTGCTGCTGCTGGATGGAGTCTTCCCCAACCTCTCCCTCTCCCCTTGCTGGATCAAGGCATGGGAGACGTCACCGGGCTGTACGTGTGTTGAATGTGGAGGTGTCGTCCGTTCGGCACTAGGATCTCCGGTGATTTGGATCACGACGAGTACGACTCCTTCAACCCCGTTCTCTTGAATGCTTCCGCTTAGCGATCTACAAGGGTATGTAGATGCACTCTCCTTCCCCTCGTTGCTGGTTTCTCCATAGATAGATCTTGGTGACACGTAGGAAAATTTTGAATTTCTGCTACGTTCCCCAACAGTGGCATCATGAGCTAGGTCTATTGCGTAGATTCTTTGCACGAGTAGAACACAAAGTAGTTGTGGGCGTTGATTTTGTTCAATATGCTTACCGTTACTAGTCCAATCTTGTTTCGACGGTATTGTGGGATGAAGCGGCCCGGACCGACCTTACACGTACTCTTACGTGAGACAGGTTCCACCGACTGACATGCACTTGGTGCATAAGGTGGCTAGCGGGTGCCAGTCTCTCCCACTTTAGTCGGAACGGATTCGATGAAAAGGGTCCTTATGAAGGGTAAATAGCAATTGGCATATCACGTTGTGGTTTTGCGTAGGTAAGAAACGTTCTTGCTAGAAACCCATAGCAGCCACGTAAAACATGCAAACAACAATTAGAGGACGTCTAACTTGTTTTTGCAGGGTATGCTATGTGATGTGATATGGCCAAGAAGAATGTGATGAATGATATGTGATGTATGAGATTGATCATGTTCTTGTAATAGGATTCACGACTTGCATGTCGATGAGTATGACAACCGGCAGGAGCCATAGGAGTTGTCTTTATTTATTGTATGACCTGCGTGTCATTGAACAACGCCATGTAATTACTTTACTTTATTGCTAACCGGTAGCCATAGTAGTAGAAGTAATAGTTGGCGAGACAACTTCATGAAGACACGATGATGGAGATCATGATGATGGAGATCATGGTGTCATGCCGGTGACGATGATGATCATGGAGCCCCGAAGATGGAGATCAAAAGGAGCAAAATGATATTGGCCATATCATGTCACTATTTGATTGCATGTGATGTTTATCATGTTTATGCATCTTGTTTACTTAGAACGACGGTAGTAAATAAGATGATCCCTTACAACAATTTCAAGAAGTGTTCTCCCCTAACTGTGCACCGTTGCTAAAGTTCGTCGCTTCTAAGCACCACGTGATGATCGGGTGTGATGGATTCTTACGTTCACATACAACGGGTGTAAGACAGATTTACACACGCAAAACACTTAGGGTTAACTTGACGAGCCTAGCATGTACAGACATGGCCTCGGAACACAGAGACCGAAAGGTCGAGCATGAGTCGTATAGTAGATACGATCAACATGAAGATGTTCACCGATGATGACTAGTCCGTCTCACGTGATGATCGGACACGGCCTAGTTGACTCGGATCATGTAATCACTTAGATGACCAGAGGGATGTCTATCTGAGTGGGAGTTCATAAGATGAACTTAATTATCCTGAACATAGTCAAAAGACCTTTTGCAAATTATGTCGTAAGCTCGCGCTTTAGTTCCACTGTTTAGATATGTTCCTAGAGAAAATATAGTTGAAAGTTGATAGTAGCGATTATGCGATCAGTAGAAAGCTTATGTCCTTAATGCACCGCTCAGTGTGCTGAACCCCAAACGTCGTTTGTGGATGTTGCGAACATCGGACATACACGTTTTGATAACTACGTGATAGTTCAGTTAAACGGTTTAGAGTTGAGGCACCAAAGACGTTTTCGAAACGTCGCGGAACATATGAGATGTTTCGAGGGCTGAAATTGGGATTTCAGGCTCGTGCCCACGTCAAGAGGTATAAGACCTCCGACGATTTTCTTAGCCTGCAAACTAAGGGAGAAAAGCTCAATCGTTGAGCTTGTGCTCAGATTGTCTGAGTGCAACAATCACTTGAATCGAGTGGGAGTTGATCTTCCAGATGAGATAGTGATGTTTCTCCAAAGTCATTGCCACCAAGCTGCTAGAGCTTCGTGATGAACTATAACATATCAGGGATAGATATGATGATCCTTGAGGTATTCGCGATGTTTGACACCGCGAAAGTAGAAATCAAGAAGGAGCATCAATTGTTGATGGTTGGTGAAACCACTAGTTTCAAGAAGGGCAAGGGCAAGAAGGGATACTTCATGAAACGGCAAATCAGCTGCTGCTCTAGTGAAGAAACCCAAGGTTGAACCCAAACCCGAGACTAAGTGCTTCTGTAATAAGGGGAACAGCCACTGGAGCAGAATTACCCTAGATACTTGGTAGATGAGAAGGCTGGCAAGGTCGATAGAAGTATATTGGATATACATTATGTTAATGTGTACTTTACTAGTACTCCTAGTAGCACCAGGGTATTAGATACCGGTTCGGTTGCTAAGTGTTAGTAACTCGAAATAAAAGAGCTACGGAATAAACGGAGACTAGCTAAAGGTGAGCTGACGATATGTGTTGGAAGTGTTTCCAAGTTTGATGTGATCAAACATCGCACGCTCCCTCTACCATCAAGATTAGTATTAAACCTGAATAATTGTCATTGGTGTTTGCGTTGAGCATAGACATGATTGGATTATGTCTATCGCAATACGGTTATTCATTTAAGGAGAATAATGGTTACTCTATTTATTTGAATAATACCTTCAATGGTCTTGCACCTAAAGGAATGGTTTATTGAATCTCGATCGTAGTGATACACATTTTCATGCCAAAAGATATAAGATAGTAATGATAGTACCACTTACTTGTGGCACTGCCATGTAAGTCATATTGGTATAAAACGCATGAAGAAGCTCCATGTTGATGGATCTTTGGACTCACTCGTTTTTGAAAAGTTTGAGACATGCGAACCATGTCTATTGGTGTATACGCATGAAGAAACTCCATGCAGATGGATCGTTTGGACTCACTTGATTTTGAATCACTTGAGATATGCAAATCATACCACATGGGCAAGATGACTGAAAAGCCTCGTTTTCAGTAAGATGGAACAAGATAGCAACTTGTTGGAAGTAACACATTTTGATGTGTGCAGTCCAATGAGTGCTGAGGCATGCAGTGAATATCGTTATGTTCTTACTTCACAGATGATTCGAGTAGATGTTGAGTATATTCACTTGATGAAACACAAGTCTGAATTATTGAATGGTTCAAGTAATTTCAGAGTGAAGTAGAAGATCATTGTGACAAGAGGATAAAATGTCTATGATATGATCACAGAGATGAATATCTGAGTTACGAGCTTTGGCACGCAATTAAGACATTGTGGAAATTGTTTCACAATTAATACCGCCTGGAACACCATAGTGTGATGGTGTGTCCGAACATCATAGTTGCACCCTATTAGATATGGTGCTTACCATGATGTCTCTTATCGAATTACCACTATCGTTCATGGGTTAGGCATTAGAGACAACCACACTCACTTTAATAGGGGCACCACGTAATTCCGTTGAGACGACACCGTTTGAACTATGGTTTAGAGAAACCTAAGCTGTCGTTTCTTGAAAGTTTGGGGCTGCGACGCTTATGTGAAAAAGTTTCAGGTTGATAAGCTCGAACCCAAAGCGGATAAAATGCATCTTCATAGGACACCCAAAACAGTTGGGTATACCTCCTAATTCAGATCCGAAAGCAATAGGGATTGTTTCTTGAATCGGGTCCTTTCTCGAGGAAAGGTTTCTCTCGAAAGAATTGAGTGGGAGGATGGTGGAGACTTGATGAGGTTATTGATCCATCACTTCAACTAGTGTGTAGCAGGGCACATGAAGTTGTTCCTGTGGTACCTACACCAATTGAAGTAGAAGCTTATGATAGTGATCATGAAACTTCGGATCAAGTCACTACCGTACCTCGTAGGGTGACAAGGATGTGTACTGCTTCAGAGTGGTACAGTAATCCTGTCTTGAAGGTCATGTTGCTAGACAACAATGAACCTACGAGCTATGGAGAAGCGATGGTGGGCCCAAATTCCGACAAATGGTTAGAAGCCATGAAATCCGAGATAGGATCCATGTATCAGAACTTTGGTGGACTTGCCCAATGATCAGCAAGCCATTGAGATAAATGGATCTTTAAGAAGAAGACGGACGTGGACGGTAATGTCACCATCTATGAAGCTCGACTTGTGGCGAAGAGTTTTTCACAAGTTCAAGGAGTTGACTACGATGAGATTTTCTCATCCGTAGCGATGCTTAAGTCCATCGGAATCATGTTAGCATTAGCTGCATTTATGAAATCTGGCAGACGGATGTCAAAACGAGTTTCCTTACCAGTTTTTGTAAGGAAAGGTTGTGTGTGATACAATCAGAAAGGTTTTGTCGATCCTAAGGATGCTGAAAGGTATGCTGGCTCCAGCGATCCTTCTAAGGACTGGAGTAAGCATCTCGGAGTTGGAATATGCACTTTGATAGGACGATCAAAGATTTTGGGTTTATACAAAGTTTGTGAGAAACTTGTTTTCCAAAGAAGTGAGTGGGAGCACTATAGAATTTCTGATGAGTATATGTTGTTGACATATTGATGATCAGAAATGATGTAGAATTTCTAGAAAGCATATAGGGTTATTTGAAAGGTGTTTTCCAATAGAAAACCTGGATTAAGCTACTTGAACATTGAGCATCAAGATCTATGAGGATAGATAAAAAAACGCTTAATGGTACTTTCAAATGAGCACATACCTTGACATGATCTTGAAGGTGTTCAAGATGGATCAGTCAAAGAAGGAGTTCTTGCCTGAGTAGTAAGGTACGAAGTTAAGACTTAAAGCTCGACCACGGCAGAAAAGAGAGAAAGGACGAAGGTTGTCCCCTATGCTTTAGACGTAGGCTCTACAGTATGCTATGCTGTGTACCACACCGGAAGTGTGCCTTGCCATGAGTCAGTCAAGGGGTACAAGAATGATCCAGGAATGAATCATTGGACAGCGGTCAAAAATTGTCCTTGAAGTAAATAAGGACATGTTTCTCGATTATGGAGGTGATAAAGAGTTCGGCGTAAAGGGTTACGTCGATGCAAGCTTTAACACCTATCCAAATAACTCTGAGTAGCAAACCGGATACGTATAGTGGAACAACCATTTGGAGTAGCTCCAAGTGGAGCGTGGAAGCAGCATTTACAATATGACCTAGAGATTTGCGAAGTACATACGGATCTGAATGTTACAGATCTGTTGACTAAAACCTCTCTCACAAGCAAAACATGATCAAACCCCAGAACTCATTGAGTCTTATCACATGATGATGTGAACTAGTTTAGTGACACTAGTAAACTCTTTGGATGTTGGTCACATGGTGATGTGACCTGTGAGTGTTAATCACATGGCGATGTGAACTAGATTATTGACTCTAGTGCAAGTGGGAGACTATTGGAAATATGCCCTAGAGGCAATAATAAAAGTGTTATTATTATATTTCTTTGTTCATCATAATAGTCTTTTATTCATGCTATAACTATATTATCCGGAAATCGTAATACACGTGTGAATACATAGACCACAATATGTCCCTAGTAAGCCTCTAGTTGACTAGCTCGTTGTGATCAATAGATAGTCATGGTTTCCTGGCTATGGACATTGGATGTCGTTGATAACGGGATCACATCATTAGGAGAATGATGTGATGGACAAGACCCAATCCTAAACCTAGCACAAAGATCGTGTAGTTCGTATGCTAAAGCTTTTCTAATGTCAAGTATCTTTTCCTTAGACCATGAGATTGTGCAACTCCCGGATACCGTAGGAATGCTTTGGGTGTACCAAACGTCACAACATAACTGGGTGGCTATAAAGGTGCATTACAGGTATCTCCGAAAGTGTCCGTTGGGTTGGCACGAATCGAGACTGGGATTTGTCACTCCGTGTAAACGGAGAGGTATCTCTGGGCCCACTCGGTAGGACATCATCATAATGTGCACAATGTGACCAAGGGGTTGATCACGGGATGATGTGTTACGGGAACGAGTAAAGAGACTTGCCGGTAACGAGATTGAACAAGGTATCGGTATACCGACGATCGAATCTCGGGCAAGTATAATACCGCTAGACAAAGGGAATTGTATACGGGATCGATTGAGTCCTTGACATCGTGGTTCATCCGATGAGATCATCGTGGAACATGTGGGAGCCAACATGGGTATCCAGATCCCGCTGTTGGTTATTGACCGGAGAACGTCTCGGTCATGTCTGCATGGTTCCCGAACCCGTAGGGTCTACACACTTAAGGTTCGATGACGCTAGGGTTATAAAGGAAGTTTGTATGTGGTTACCGAATGTTGTTCGGAGTCCCGGATGAGATCCCGGACGTCACGAGGAGTTCCGGAATGGTCCGGAGGTAAAGATTTATATATGGAAAGTTGTTGTTCGGGTTCCAGAAAAAGTTCGGGTTTTTTCGGTATTGTACCGGGAAGCTTCCAGAAGGTTCCGGAGGATTCCGGAGGGGTCCGGAGGTCCGGAAATTGTTCCACCACGTCTAATACAGTAGCATGGGCTGTAGGGGGGCGCCCTAGCCTTAATGGGCCAAGGGCACCAGCCCCCCCAAGGCCCATGCGCATGGGAGGGGGGAAACCCTAAGGGGGAGGGCCTCCACTTGACTTGGGAGGCACTCCTCCCCCCTTGGCCGCACCCCTTCCTTGGAGGAAGGGGCAAGGCTGCGCCTCCCCCCTCTCTCTTTCCCCTATATATAGTGGAGGGGAGGGAGGGCAGCCGCACCTGAAGCCCTGGCGCCTCCCTCCCTCCCGTGACACCTCCTCCTCTCCCGTAGGTGCTTGGCGAAGCCCTGCAGGATTGCCAAGCTCCTCCACCACCACCACGCCGTTGTGCTGCTGCTGGATGGAGTATTCCCCAACCTCTCCCACTCCCCTTGCTGGATCAAGGCATGGGAGACGTCACCGGGCTGTACGTGTGTTGAACGCGGAGGTGCCGTCCGTTCGGCACTAGGATCTCCGGTGATTTGGATCATGACGAGTACGACTCCTTCAACCCTGTTCTCTTGAACGCTTCCGCTTAGCGATCTACAAGGGTATGTAGATGCACTCTCCTTCCCCTCGTTGCTGGTTTCTCCATAGATAGATCTTGGTGACACGTAGGAAAATTTTGAATTTCTGCTACGTTCCCCAACAGGCTGCATAAACACATTCGACATAAGGGAAAGCTGTGCAATAAACGAATACTATGAATTACTTTGGTATCCGGATACTTACGATTTTGCCAGGGGCTTGGCCCTGGGCACCCACTCCTCTCTGTCGTCGTCGGCATCGGTGGAGTAGTCCAGAGAAAGGGTTTTCCCCTTCTTGGACCCTTCGGCCTCCCTAGTTGGGGCGGCCTTCCTTTTCTTCCCTTCCCCCGCTGGAGGGGGAGGGGTCTCTTCTTCCTCCTCCTCGTCTTCATGGGAGGAGTGCGCCTCGGATTCGTCGGATGGTGAATCCGACACCTCCGGGCGTCGGGCACTCTTTCGAGTCCCCGTGGCCTTCTTCTTGGCCCTCTTCTCCGGCACCACATAGGGTGCTGGAACCAGCAGCTTCGCCAGGTGAGCGTCCGCTGGGCCTTCGGGCAAAGGAGCCGAACAGTTGATCTGTCCAGACGTCAGCTGCCAATCCTGTCAGAGGAAAGGGAGCTTAGATCCCGCATAGAATCAAGCTATGTAAAACTGATACCCTGTAAAAGGAAAAACAACTTACCGCGAGCGTGTGACGCTGCGCGCTGAATCTGCGATCCTTGGTAGCGGATGTAGGAGCCTCGGCGCCCTTGAAAAGCATCCTCCTGGCATCTTCGTACGTCGTGTGGAAGAGCCTGTTTAGAGTTTGATGCTGCGCTGGGTCGAACTCCCAAGAATCGAAGGCCCGTCGTTGACACGGGAGGATCAGGCGGATGAGCATAACCTGGACTACGTTGACAAGTTTGAGCTTCTTGTTCACCAGGGTTTGGACGCATGTTTGGAGTCTGGTCAGCTCTCCTTTTTTACCCCACGACAGGCCGGTCTCCTTCCAGGAGGTGAGCCGCGTAGGGGGTCCGGACCGAAACTCGGGGGCTGTGACCCATTCGGGGTCGCACGGCTCGGTGATGTAAAACCACCCCGATTGCCACCCCTTCAGGGTCTGCACAAAGGAGCCCTCGAGCCACAGGACGTTGGCCATCTTGCCAACCATGGCACCGCCGCACTCCGCCTGGCTGCCACGCACCACCTTCGGCTTGACGTTGAAAGTCTTAAGCCATAGGCCGAAATGGGGGCGGATGCGGAGGAACGCCTCGCACACGACGATGAACGCCGAGATGTTGAGGACGAAGTTCGGGGCTAGATCGTGGAAATCCAGGCCGTAGTAGAACATGAGCCCCCGGATAAATGGATGCAGAGGGAAGCCCAGTCCACGGAGGAAATGGGGGAGGAATACCACCCTCTCATGGGGCCTAGGAGTGGGGATGAGCTGCCCCTTTTTGGGAGGCCGGTGCGCGATATCGCTAGCCAGATATCCGGCCTTCCTCAGCTTTTTGATGTGTCCCTCCGTGACGGAGGAGACCATCCACTTGCCTCCCGCTCCGGACATGACTGGAGAAGGTTGAGGTGGTAGTGCAGACTTGGGCGCTAGAGCTTGAGTGTGCAAGAATGGATAGGCAAAGGAGGAAGAAGGCGTGGGTGAAAAGGTGGATCCTTGTCCCCTTATATGGGTGGACGCAACTACGTGTCCCCACCAGCCAGGTAAAACTCGCTTATCTCCAAACGCCGTAATCGATGGCACGGTTGGGTTACCCATGCCCGTATTGATGAGAATCCCGGAATAAGGGGACACGATCTCTGCTTTAACAAGACGTGCCAAGGAGACCACCTCGCGTAACGCGCTAAGATGGGACAGTAAAACGGTTCGAATAAAAGCTTGTCCATGGTGTGATGTCACACTATGGAATATGTCAGCAGATTAGATTTGTGTAAATATTATTCTCTCTATGGAAATATGTGGAAACTTATTTTGCAGAGCTGGACACTATCTTTGTGTTCAAAATCTTCTATGAAGTACTTGGAGGAGGAACCCACCTTGCAATGCCGAAGACAATTTGCGCGCCGGACTCATCGTCATTGAAGCCTGGTTCAGGGGCTACTGAGGGAGTCCTGAATTAGGGGGTGTTCGGATAGCCGAACTATACCTTCAGCCGGACTCCTAGACTATGAAGATACAAGATTGAAGACTCCATCCCGTGTCCAGAAGGGACTTTCCTTGGCGTGGAAGGCAAGCTTGGCGACATGGATGTTCAGATCTCCTACCATTGTAACCGACTCTATGTAACCCTAACCCTATCCGGTGTCTATATAAACCGGGGGTTTTAGTCCGTAGGACAACATACACATCAACAATCATACCATAGGCTAGCTTCTAGGGTTTAGCCTCTCTGATCTTGTGGTAGATCTACTCTTGTACTACCCATATCATCAATATTAATCAAGCAGGACGTAGGGTTTTACCTCCATAGAGAGGGCCCGAACCTGGGTAAAACTTCGTGTCCCTTGCCTCCTGTTACCATCCGGCCTAGACGCACAGTTCGGGACCCCCTACCCGAGATCCGCCGGTTTTAACACCGACACTAACACTAAAAAAAACAACCCGCCAGCCCATACAACCCGGAACCCACCCGTGGATCCCCACCCACCCCCACCACTTTCCCCCTCCCGGCCGACCACCACCTCCCTACGCGCCGCCAGGCCGGCCGCCCACCCCCTCTAGATGCGCCGCCCGGCCGCCCACCCACTCCCAATGCGCCACCCGGCGGGCAACCCACCCCCTCCCGAAGCGCCGCCCGGCAGGCCACCCACCCCTTCCCGACGCGCCGCCCGGCCACCCCACCCCCGCCTCTCCACGGGCCAGCAGCCGATCTGCACCGCCACCGCACAGGACGGCCAGAGCAACTCCGGCGGGCCGCCCTCCTCTCCTTCTTCCTCCTCACCGCGCCGCCACACCGACCCCCTGCCTCGTGCCGACGCACCACTCCTGCGCGGCGCTGCCCCACCTCCATGCCCCGCGCGGCCGCACAACCCCCCCCCCCGGGCCGCCGCACCACCCTCCCGCCCGATGCCGCCCCACCCCCTCTCCCACGCAGCCGAACCACCTCCTTCCCCATGCCTCCTCCCAGCAGATCCAACCCGAGCAGGCCACCCCTCTGCCTCCCTTCCCGGATCTGCCTCTACCTCGCCACCACCTACCTCGACAGCGGCCCACGTGGGTGCAGTTCGCCCCGCTTCTCATCGGGGTTCGGTTGCCCTGATGCTGCAGTGCGCCTGGAGGTTTCCTCCTACCCCATCCCACCCCGTTCGGGGTGAGGTCGCTGTGCTCATCATGGTGAGGAGGGGCGATGGAGGTTAGGACATACCGGATCAGGGCGCCCAAACCACCAGATCTCATCTAGGCATGGAACATGAGATTTGCGACGATGTTTACCATCAAGGTGCCCTCTTCCTTCTATTCTTCTTCGAACAACAAAGCATCTGTTAGTGCCCCCGATTCTCTCTTCCTTTCCTGTAGTTCACTATGTGATTCACTGAAAAAATCATTTTCTAATGCAGGGAGCAGGGCGAGGGAGGCCACGACGACCATGGCTGGGATCCCTCTGCCACCGCTGTGCCAGGGGACGGATCTGTGTTCTCTCCCCCGCCGCTGACAAAATCCACCCCCAGCGGTGACTACACGCGCCGGCATTGGGGAGGCTCTGCTCCTCGGGCTAGCACCTACAAGAGGGAGGTGCTCTGCTTCTCCACCAACGGGCGAGCAGACTACAGACGACTCCCAGGCAGTTCGGTGGCCACGTGCTTCAGTCCGTTTCATTCCAAAAAGGAAACTGGAAAAGTTTGCTGTTTAGCTCTTGTTTTTGACAAGAATTTAGTGCTTTTCACTTCTATTAATAAAACCACAAGCAGTATTCTTTCTTTTTCGATGCGGTTCACTTGTACTTTTGTATGTGCAAGAAAAAGGAAGCATCATGTGCATGCAGTTCCTTTTGTATATGCCTGCAATGCGGTGTGTGTATGTCTGCAATACACCCCATCGGTCATGTGTTTTTTAGAAGACAATTTGTATTGTCGCATGTGGCCCGTTTCACTTGTTTTCTGTATGCTTGCAATGTGGTGTATGTACGTTTGCAGTGCACTCCCGTGGTTCCCTTTGTAAAAATATTCCCTTTGTAGAACAATAAAAAATCAACACAGAAAGAAGTTCGTTTCTTTTTAGATGAAGTCCACTAGTTTCTGCCCTGTGATTCACTTACACCAACCGAAACAATGCAGTTCTCTAGTCTGGGCCACGCGGTTCACTAACTTTGACCATGAGGTTCACAAATAAAGCGTAAAAAAGTTAGAAAAAAGAGAAAACTTACGGGGTTCACTTGCCCGTCCGATGCAGTGCAGTTTTCATTCTGAAGCAGTGTGGTCGGCCGTATGATGTTGTTCATCCCGTAAGTGCAAAATAATTGTTACGGAAGCAAAAAAAGTAATACGGTTCACTTCTTGGTAGTGTTCACTGGTAGAAAAAGGGCCTATAGTCCCGGTTCGTAAGGGCCTTTAGTCCCGGTTCCTGAACCGGGACTAAAGTGTCGGTACTAATGCCCCGACCCTTTAGTCCCGGTTCAATCCAGAACCGGGACTGATGGGCCTCCACGTGGGCAGTGCGCAGAGCCCAGTCAGGAGACCCTTTGGTCCCGGTTGGTGGCACCAACCGGGACCAATAGGCATCCACGCGTCAGCATTTCTGTGGCTGGGGTTTTTGTTTTTTTTGAAGGGGGGGGGGGGTTGGGGGTTTTGGGGGGTTAATTTAGGTGTTTCATATATTGTGTTAGCTAGCTATAATTAATAGAGAGAAGTGTCCTCTCTTATGTCCGTGCTTGGTCGACGCTACATACTATACATACGTATAGAGAGGACTAGACACGCTGGCTAGCTAGTAAGCAAACGAAGGAAACAGAAGATCGTGATGAACATATATGCATACAGAGAGAAGTGATATCGACCACCTCTCTTCTCCGAGAGATTGGTCGAACAACAAGTTCTCGTATATCTATCTGACACTACCGGCTACATATATACAATAATTATCTCTTACAAATATAATCATACGGACTCAGGGTCCACATAGAATTCTCCGTTTTCAGGGATCACGTGGTCAAGAAAGAATGCCGCCAATTCCTCTTGAATTGCTCGCATGCGAGCTGGTGCTAGGAGTTCATCCCGCTTCCGAAACATCTAATTTAAAGAAGGGGGTCAATACATATATATATGAATGAATGAAACTCAACACAAATGATGGTAATAAAATAAAATTGTGAATGTTGTTATTTACGTACTTCATATTGTTCTTCAGTGTAGCCCCGCTCACAGGTCGTGTGGCGGATGGACTCGCAAACATAGTATCCACAGAAATCATTCCCTTGTTCCTGCCACAACCACTTTACAAGAAATAGAGGTTAATCAAACTGATAAGCAAGAATGCCAAATGGTATTGATGAAACTAGCGCTTGAATGACTAGTAGATGCGCTTAAAATGCTACTATAGTACTTACTTTCGGGTGTCTAAATTGCAGCTCCTTCGGCAGTCCCGGAGCTTTTCTGGTGAATTTTCTCCAAACCCTGCCGGAGAAAGAAAACAATTACTTGATATATCAGGAAATGAACAAAGTTGCTGATATGGTGGATAATGATCGATTTAACTTACTTCTCGAGTATTTGAGTCATGTCTGCATAGTCCTGGGGATCTTTTCGTCTTGAGTCTAAGACGGTTACTAGTCCCTGCTCAAGCTTAATATGTAGGAGAATATAGTGGAAACTGCACACGCATGCATAACTCATCAATTACATTACTATAACCTTGACTAATATATAAGGGAAACCGAATACGCACAAGACAGTAACACTCACTTGAAGTTGTAAGGAAAGAGTATTATATCTTTGTTTTGATTTATTACCAACGATCGTAGCAAGTTGGCCTCGGTATCTGCGGCATGAATTTAACCTGAGTTGCATCTATGAGATATGTGTTAATGAACCCAATATCACCGACTTGTCTTTTCTTCAATTCGGCGATCTTCAATCTGCATAATATAGTGAGGATGATTATAAATACATGCAATGAAAGAGCTAAGCTATATAGAGAAACTTAATGACAGAAGTAGTACTACTTACAGACAGTAGCAGGCGACCGTTGTTTTATCGAGGGCCAATTGATTGAAAAACTGATAGAACTCCTCAAATGGAACAGGCAACAGATCAATTCCAACGAGGTCATGCTCCTTTTTAACTTTCACATACAAAGTACTCCTCCCCCCAGAGTCTCTGCAGATTTTCAAGTACCAATCATGCAATCTTCGCATCATCCTTGATAGAGATCTTTCATCTTTGATGAGAGGCTTCCCGTACTCGTATCTTTGTATCTGGATGTCCATGGGTTCATAATGTACTTCATCAGGCAGGTAATCTGCAAGATTGCTATAACTGGGCACCATCCTCGGATCATTAGCGACGTTGTGGCTAGGCACCTTGAGCGGGGGGCACGATTGCTTCGCTTGTTCGCCGAGCTGGGCAATTTGTTTCCCAGCTCGTCGTTCTTTCAGCCTTTGATCACTGACAGTACTTCCCGACCGCTCCGCTTCGGCAAATTCCTTTCCAATAATGCGGTCATAGTTTCCTTTCGGCGGATCAGACTTCGGTGGTTTTGTCAGGGCAGCCAGAGTGCGCTTCACTTTCACCCGATCTACCTTCTCCTCCGGAGGTGGATGTTTCTTTGCTTTCACCCCTTCAAAGAAGTTCCTCACTTCTTCTCGCGCGATCTCGGCGTTCTCCTCCAGGGTCCTCTCATATGGTAACTTCTCTGGAGTCTTCAGAGAAGGACCGAATCTGTATGTCCTCCCGCCTCTGGTTGTACTGCTAGACGCCGACCGAGCAGACGGAGCGGTTGTCTTCTTTACTTGCTTAAGAGGCGGAGGAGAAGGACTACGACGCGCCGGAGCAGCTGGAGCGGCGGCAGGTCTCTTCCGCCCTTGCTGACGAGGCGGAGAAGGAGGAGGCTGGCTGCTCGGGCGCGTCGGCGCAGGCGGAGAAGGAGGCGGAGTGCCGCCACGCGCCGGAGAAGGAGCCGGCCGAGGGCCCTGATCGTCACTCGCCGGAGGAGGAGGCGGTGGAGGCGGAGTGCCCTGACTTGCCGGAGGAGGAGGAGGAGGCGGAGGCGTCCAGTTCGGAAGGTTGATGAGCTCCTTCCGCCATAGGCATGGAGTCTTCAGAGCAGACCCCAGCCGAGTCTCCCCTTCACCGGTAGGGTGGTCAAGCTGGAGGTCCTCAAATCCCTCCGTTATCTCATCCACCATCACCCTAGCATATCCTTCTGGAATCGGCCGGCAGTGAAAAGTTGCGCCGGGTTCAGTAGGATAAACAGAGCCAACAGCCGCCTTGACCTTCAAATTCATCCATTGCGTCATAAGGTGGCAATTTTGAGACTCCGTTATAGCATCCACGGGATAGCTGGCAGGAGCCGTCAAGGCATGCTCCGGCTGAAGCAGCTCGGTGGAAGCCACGCTGCTTCTGCGCTGAGATGGCGGGGTAGCTTCGGGGGAGGCTTCGGCAGTACGTTTGCTGCGATTTGCTTCTCGTTCCTCTATCGCGTCTACCCTTGCTTGCAGCGCCTGCATTTGGGTCTGCTGCACTTTTTTCCTCCTCTCATGGGATTTGTAACCGCCTGCGTCCGGAAACCCAACCTTCCACGGAATGGAGCCTGGCGTGCCTCGTGTCCGTCCAGGGTGCTCAGGATTCCCGAGGGCCATTGTGAGCTCGTCGTTCTCTCTGTCTGGAAAGAACGTCCCTTCCTGCGCTGCTTCGATATACTGCTTAAGCTTACTGACTGGTATGTCCATTTGATCGTTCGTCCAAATGCACTTCCCTGTTACAGGGTCCAAGGTTCCGCCAGCCCCGAAGAACCAAGTCCGGCAACGGTCTGGCCAGTTAATTGTCTCTGGTTCGATCCCTTTATGAACCAGATCATTCTCAGTCTTGGACCACTTAGGCCGGGCTACGAGGTAGCCACCTGACCCCGTGCGATGGTGAAGCTTCTTCTTCGCAGCATTTTGCTTGTTTGTCGCCGACATCTTCTGACTCTTTTCCGATGTCTTGTGGGCCACAAATGCGGGCCAGTGATCTCTGATCTTCTCATATCTGCCCTTGAATTCTGGTGTCTCATTATTTTCGACAAACTTATTCAGCTCTTTCTTCCACCTCCTGAATAGTTCTGCCATCCTCTTCAGAGCAAAAGACTTGATTAATTTCTCTTTAACTGGGTTCTCTGAATTATCCTCAGGCGGTAGGGTGAAATTTGACTTCAGCTCAGTCCAAAGATCATTTTTCTGCATATCATTGACATAAGACACCTCAGGGTCTTCTGTAGCCGGCTTAAACCATTGCTGGATGCTTATCGGGATCTTGTCCCTAACCAGAACCCCGCACTGAGCAACAAATGCGCTCTTTGTCCGGAGGGGTTCAATAGGTTGGCCGTCGGGCGCGATTGCTATGATCTCAAACTTTTCATCCGAGCTCAACTTTTTCTTCGGGCCTCGTCTCTTTACCGAAGTTGTGCTCGATCCGGAGGGCTAGAAAAAAGAACAAAGACTTAATTAATATGTGTACATACCAAAACAATGAATGCATCAATCAGCTAGTCAGCATAGGCTTAACTAATATATATACCTGGCCAGACTCGGTTCGGTCACCGGAGCCGTCATCACGGTCTCCTTCTTGCACCGGCATTGGGTCACCGGAGCCGTCCTCATGTTCTTCTTCTTGCACCGGCATTAGGTCACCGTAGCCAGCTTGTTCACCCTCTCCTTCCAGACCATCGGTTTCGTTGAGAAACAACGAGATGGCATCACTTCCTTCTGCGATTATGTCCCTCAACAACGCTTCTTTTGTTGCTTCGTCTAGGGCGGTGTCCATAGTTTCTACAAATATTTACAACATGGCAATTATTATTCAAACATGACAGATGGATATATTAGTGCCAAACGTAGAACTAGCTACCTAATCATAGTAAGCTATCGGGAGGGGGTATATATCGACAACGACGACACTACATCTATGTCCCTCGACGACCCTCGTTCCCGATAAAAAAAGAGGAAGAAGAAGAAAAAAAGAGGAGAAGAAAGAATAGAGGAGAAGAACCCTCGAACCCTCGAACCATCGACGACCCTGGAACCCTCGACCCCTAGACGACCCTCTTCTTCCTCTCATGTTCGAGAGGATCGCCGAGGGGTCGGGAGGTTGCCTAGTGTCAAAGGATTCAACAAAACCATGTCTTCATCATTAGGCGAAAGTAACATGTGCATGATGGTACGAAGCTCTTCAAAGTTGTTCTGGAACGGAGTCCCAGATAGGATAATTCGCTTTTTGGTACAAAGTTCAGAAAGAGCCTTCCGAATATCGCTATTTGGAAGGCCTTTGCTGAATTCGTACCAAAAGGCGGATTATTCTATCCGGGACTCCATTCCAGAACAACTTTGCAGAACTTCGTACCAACATGCCCTGGTTACTTCCGGCTAATGATGAAGGCATGGATTTATTCAATACTTTGACACTAGGAAACCTCTCTCGACCCCTCAGCGATCCTCGACCCCTCGAACCCTCGACGACCCTGGAACCCTCGACCCCTAGACGACCCTCTTCTTCCTCTCATGTTCGAGAGGATCGCCGAGGGGTCGGGAGGTTGCCCAGTGTCAAAGGATTCAACAAAACCATGTCTTCATCATTAGGCGAAAGTAACATGTGCATGATGGTACGAAGCTCTTCAAAGTTGTTCTGGAATGGAGTCCCAAATAGGATAATTCGCTTTTTGGTACAAAGTTCAGCAAGAGCCTTCCGAATATCGCTATTTGGAAGGCCTTTGCTGAATTCGTACCAAAAGGCGGATTATTCTATCCGGGACTCCATTCCAGAACAACTTTGCAGAACTTCGTACCAACATGCCCTGGTTACTTCCGGCTAATGATGAAGGCATGGATTTCTTCAATACTTTGACACTAGGAAACCTCTCTCGACCCCTCGGTGATCCTCGACCCCTCGAACCCTCGACGACCCTGGAAAACTCGACCCCTAGACGACCCTGCTGGAACCCTCGACCCTCGAACCTATAGAACCCTCGAACCCTCGACCCTCAAACCCTCGACCCTTGACCCCTTAACGACCCTCGACCCTCTACCTATATTCTATTTTCTCTTCTTCTCCACTATTCCTTTCTTCCTTCTCCTCTTCTTTTTCTTCTTTTTTCTTCTTCTTATTTATTTCTCCTCTTCTTTTCCTCTCCTCTTCTTCTTTCTTTCCTCTTCTTATTTTCTTCTTTCCTATCCTTCTTTTTCTAAAATTGTAATTTTTGCATATAGAAAAAAAAGAGGAGAAGAAGAAAGGAATCGAGTTTTCTATTTTTTCTTCTTCTCCTCTATTCCTTTCTTCTTCTCCTCTTCCTTTTCTTCCTCTCCTCGTCTTCTCCTTCTTCTTCTCCTTCTTTCTCTACTTATTTTCCTTTTCCTTATTTTACTTTTTCCTCTCCACTAACATAAAATGCACTAACCTAAAATGCAACAAACATAAAATGCACTAAAGAGGCTCAACTAACCTAAAATCAGTGATAAAATGCACTAACCTAAAATCGATATCTACTAACAACTTAAAAAAATTAATACATATATGAAAAAATGCATATATGAAAAAAAACATCATCATATCATCAACAGAAAAAAAACATCATCATATCATCAATAGAAAAAAACATCATCATATCATCAACAGAAAAAAAACATCATCATATCATCAACATCATCATATCATCAACCTCAAGGGCGCTGGCGCGGGGCGACGACGGGCTCGGGGCGGCGACGGGGCGGGGCGACGGCAGCGGGCTCGGGGCGGCGACGGGGCGGGGCGACGGCGGCGGGCGCGGGGCGACGACGGGCTCGGGGCGACGACGTACGGGCTCAGGGCGGTGACGGGGCGGGGCGGGGCAACGGCGGGGCGGGGCGACGGCGGCGGGCGCGGGGCAACGGCGTGGGGCGACGACGGGCTCGGGGCGGCGACGACGACGACGAACGGCCTGGGGGCGTCGGGGAGGATGGGAGCGGTTGGCCAAAATTTCACAAGTGGTGGCTTATATAGCCAGAGCAATGGTCCCGGTTCGTGCTACGACCCGGGACTAATGCCCCTTTAGTCCCGGTTGGTGCGACGAACCGGGACCAAAGGCCAATTTTCGGCAGCCGAAAGGGCGGGAAGCGAAGGCCATTGGTCCCGGTTGGTGGCACCAACCGGGACTAAAGGGGGGCAATGGTCACGGTTGGTGCCACGAACCGTGACCAATGCCCCCTTTAGTCCCGGTTGGTGCCACCAACCGGGACCAATGGCCTTGTGCTGCATCGCTAGCTGAAGTTTAGTCCCACATCGCTAGCTGAAGGCCGCCGACACTTGTTTATAAGCGCTGCTGTGCCTCCCCATTCGAGCTCCTCTCTAATGCAGGCTTTCGGGCCTAAACTTGTTACTGCCTGTGGGCCTATTGGGCCTCTGCGGGCCTGAATCCTGGCCCATGTAGGGTTTCTAGTCGTATTCAGGCCGTGGAGGCCCAGTAGGTGGCATTTTTTTGGTTTTTTCTTTTTTATTTCTACATTTTTTTGGTTTTTTATTTTTTTATTTCTACTTAAAACTAAATACTTACAGTTTTTTAGTGATTTCTTTTTGCTTTTAGGTCACAAAAATTATAAACTTTCTGTTAGTGCCATTAGTTTTAAATTTTGAATAGTTTTAATTTGAATTTTTAAAAATTTGTGTGAATCACTAGTTTATGAATAACTTTACTATAAAAATAGAATTTTTTTCTATTTATTTTTTATTTATACTTACAACTAAATACTTATAGTTTTTTAGTGATTTCTTTTTGATTTTAGGTCACAAAAATTATAAACTTTCTGTTAGTGCCATTAGTTTTAAAATTTTGAATAGTTTAAATTTGAATTTTATAAAATTTGTGTGAATCACTAGTTTATGAATAACTTTACTATAAAAATAGAATTTTTTTTTTTCTTTGCTATTTATTTTTTATTTATACTTACAATTAAATACTTATAGTTTGATTTTAGGTCACAAAAATTATATTCTTTTTGCTATTGAAGAATATTATAGTTTTATTTTAGTTGATCATAACATAATATTTTAATTGATTGTTTTTATTTTCATAAAAGTTTTGTAGTTCATTCTGTTTGCTATTAATTCATTATTTGAGCTAAATGACTCTGAAATTGGAAAGCATTTCAAAATGAACTCTGAAAAGGTTGAAAGTTGGCATGGTATCATAATTTCACCCACATAGCATGTGCATGTACAAAACGGACAATGGTAGCATGTTCGTCTGTTACAAATTTGGCATGGTATCATCATAATAGTTGCGGGAGAAAGTCTTCACTTTTTCTTCGCTTGTGTCATTTGCTTATTGCGCCGTAACCATGGATAATCTTCATTGTTTATCAGGATGCTTGGGTCAGCCTTGACATTGAAGGGAGGAATTTCATGAAACTTTTCATAATCTTCAGACATGTCTGTCTTGCCGTCCACTCCCAGGATGTCCCTTTTTCCTGAAAGAACTATGTGGCGCTTTGGCTCATCGTATGATGTATTCGCTTCCTTATCTTTTCTTTTTCTCGGTTTGGTAGACATGTCCTTCACATAGATAACCTGTGCCACATCATTGGCTAGGACGAACGGTTCGTCAGTGTACCCAAGATTTTTCAGATCCACTGTTGTCATTCCGTACTGTGGGTCTACCTGTACCCCGCCGCCTAACAGATTGACCCATTTGCACTTAAACAAAGGGACCTTAAAATCAGGTCCGTAGTCAAGTTCCCATATGTCCACTATGTAACCATAATATGTGTCCTTTCCGCTCTCGGTTGCTGCATCAAAGCGGACACCGCTGTTTTGGTTGGTGCTCTTTTGATCTTGGGCGATCGTGTAAAATGTATTCCCATTTATCTCGTATCCTTTGTAAGTCAATACAGTCAAAGATGGTCCCCTGGACAACAAGTACAACTCATCACAAACAGTGTTGTCACCTCTGAGACGTGTTTCCAACCAACTGCTGAAAGTCCTGATGTGTTCACATGTAATCCAGTCGTCGCACTGCTCCGGGTGTTTGGAGCGCAGACTGTTCTTGTGTTCATCGACATACGGGGTCACCAAGGTAGAGTTCTGTAGAACTGTGTAGTGTGCTTGAGACCAAGAATATCCGTCCCTGCATATTATTGAGTCTCTTCCAAGAGTGCCTTTTCCAGTCAGTCTCCCCTCATACCGCGATTTAGGGAGACCTATCTTGTTAAGGCCAGGAATGAAGTCAACACAAAACCCGATAACATCCTCTGTTTGATGGCCCATGGAGATGCTTCCTTCTGGCCTAGCGCGGTTACGGACATATTTCTTTAGGACTCCCATGAACCTCTCAAAGGGGAACATATTGTGTAGAAATACGGGCCCCAGGATGACAATCTCGTCGACTAGATGAACTAGGACGTGCGTCATGATATTGAAGAAGGATGGTGGGAACACCAGCTCGAAACTGACAAGACATTGCGCCACATCACTCCTTAGCCTTGGTACGATTTCTGGATCGATCACCTTCTGAGAGATTGCATTGAGGAATGCACATAGCTTCACAATGGCTAATCGGACGTTTTCCGGTAGAAGCCCCCTCAATGCAACCGGAAGCAGTTGCGTCATAATCACGTGGCAGTCATGAGACTTTAGGTTCTGAAACTTTTTCTCTGGCATATTTATTATTCCCTTTATATTCGACGAGAAGCCAGTCGTGACCTTCATACTGAGCAGGCATTCAAAGAAGATTTCTTTCTCTTCTTTCGTAAGAGCGTAGCTGGCAGGACCTTTATACTGCTTCGGAGGCATGCCGTCTTTTTCGTGCAAACGTTGCAGGTCCTCTCGTGCCTCAGGTGTATCTTTTGTCTTCCCATACACGCCCAAGAAGCCTAGCAGGTTCACGCAAAGGTTCTTCGTCACGTGCATCACGTCGATTGAGGAGCGGACCTCTAGGTCTTTCCAGTAGGGTAGGTCCCAAAATATAGATTTCTTCTTCCACATGGGTGCGTGTCCCTCAGCGTCATTCGGAACAGCTAGTCCACCGGGACCCTTTCCAAAGATTACGTAGTGTAAATCATTGACCATAGCAAGCACGTGATCACCGGTGCGCATGGCGGGCTTCTTCCGGTGATCTGCCTCGCCTTTGAAATGCTTGCCTTTCTTTCGACATTGATGGTTGGTCGGAAGAAATCGACGATGGCCCAGGTACACATTCTTCCTGCATTTGTCCAGGTATATACTTTCAGTGTCATCTAAACAGTGCGTGCATGCGTGGTATCCTTTGTTTGTCTGTCCTGAAAGGTTACTGAGAGCGGGCCAATCGTTGATGGTCACGAACAGCAACGCCTTAAGGTTAAATTCCTCCTGTCTGTGCTCATCCCACGTACGTACACCGTTTCCATTCCACAGCTGTAAAAGTTCTTCAACTAATGGCCTTAGGTACACATCAATTTCGTTGCCGGGTTGCTTAGGGCCTTGGATGAGAACTGGCATCATAATGAACTTCCGCTTCATGCACATCCAAGGAGGAAGGTTATACATACATAGAGTCACGGGCCAGGTGCTGTGATTGCTGCTCTGCTCCCCGAAAGGATTAATGCCATCCGCGCTTAAAGCAAACCATACATTCCTTGGGTCCTTTGCAAACTCATCCCAGTACTTTCTCTCGATTTTTCTCCACTGCGACCCGTCAGCGGGTGCTCTCAACTTCCCATCTTTCTTTCGGTTCTCACTGTGCCATCGCATCAACTTGGCATGCTCTTCGTTTCTGAACAGACGTTTCAACCGTGGTATTATAGGAGCATACCACATCACCTTCGCAGGAACCCTCTTCCTGAGGGGCTCGCCGTCAACATCACCAGGGTCATCTCGTCTGATCTTATACCGCAACGCACCGCATACCGGGCATGCGTTCAGATCCTTGTATGCACCGCGGTAGAGGATGCAGTCATTAGGGCATGCATGTATCTTCTCCACCTCCAATCCTAGAGGGCATACGACCTTCTTTGCTGCGTATGTACTGTCGGGCAATTCGTTATCCTTTGGAAGCTTCTTCTTCAATATTTTCAGTAGCTTCTCAAATCCTTTGTCAGCCACAGCATTCTCTGCCTTCCACTGCAGCAATTCCAGTACGGTACCGAGCTTTGTGTTGCCATCTTCGCAATTGGGGTATAACCCTTTTTTGTGATCCTCTAACATGCGATCGAACTTCAGCTTCTCCTTTTGACTAATGCATTGCGTCCTTGCATCGACAATGACCCGGCGGAGATCATCATCATCGGGCACATCGTCTGGTTCCTCTTGATCTTCAGCAGCTTCACCCGTGGCAGCATCATTGGGCACATCGTCTGGTTCCTCTTGATCTTCACCAGCTCCCCCCGTTGCAGCATCACCGTATTCAGGGGGCACATAGTTGTCATCGTACTCTTCTTCTTCGCCGTCTTCCATCATAACCCCTATTTCTCCGTGCCTCGTCCAAACATTATAGTGTGGCATGAAACCCTTGTAAAGCAGGTGGGAGTGAAGGATTTTCCGGTTAGAGTAAGACCTCGTATTCCCACATTCAGTGCATGGACAACACATAAAACCATTCTGCTTGTTTGCCTCAGCCGCATAGAGAAACTCATGCACGCCCTTAATGTACTCGCGGGTGTGTCTGTCACCGTACATCCATTGCCGGTTCATCTGCGTGCATTATATATAATTAAGTGTCCAAATTAATAGAAGTTCATCATCACATTAAAACCAAAGTGCATACATAGTTCTCATCTAACAACATATAGCTCTCCAGAGCATCTAATTAATTAAACCATACATTGAAACTATGTAAAACATTTCAATGCGAAAACAAATGCGATCATAATCGCAACCAAGGTAACAATTGATCCAACGGCATAATGATACCAAGCCTCGGTATGAATGGCATATTTTCTAATCTTTCTAATCTTCAAGCGCATTGCATCCATCTTGATCTTGTGATCATCGACGACATCCGCAACATGCAACTCCAATATCATCTTCTCCTCCTCAATTTTTTTATTTTTTCCTTCAACAAATTGTTTTCTTCTTCAACTAAATTTAACCTCTCGACAATAGGGTCGGTTGGCATTTCCGATTCACATACATCCTAGATAAATAAAATCTATGTCACGTTGGTCGGCATAATTTTCATAAACAATAAATGAACCAATAGTTATAAAGATAATATACATACCAAATCCGAATCATAGACAGGACGAGGGCCGACGGGGGCGGATACCAAAACCATCGCACTATATAAGATGCAATAATAAATGTAAGAAAATGATACAAGTATCTATCTAAACATACAAGTAAGAATATTTTTCCTTTCAGAAAGAAGATAAGAACAAGAGGCTCACCACGGTGGTGTCGGTGATGAGATCGGCGCGGGTGATCGACGGCGGTGAAGACGGGGACGGGGCGTGACGGACCGCTAAATCTAGACAAATCTCGAGGAAAATGGAGCTTGGAGGTCGAGCTTCGAGAGGAGAAAGCTTAAGTAGTGTGGCTCGGGCATTCCATCGAACACCTCATGTGCATAGGAGGTGAGCTAGAGCACCACAAAGCCCTCTCCCCCTCGGCCAGAAAAAACAGAGCACTATGCTCTGCTCTTGCGCGAGGGGGTATATATATGCACCTCATTGGTCCTGGTTGATGACATGAACCGGGACTAAAGGGAAGCCTTTGGTCCCGGTTCAAGCCACCAACCGGGACCAATGGTGGTGGGCCAGGAGCGAGGCCCATTGGTCCCGGTTCGTCCCACCAACCGGGACCAAAAGGTCCAAACGAACCGGGACCAATGGCCCACGTGGCCCGACTGGCCCACTGGGCTCACGAACCGGGACCAATGCCCACATTGGTCCCGGTTCTAGACTGAACCGGGACTAATGGGCTGAGCCGGCCTGGACCATAGCCCTGTTTTCTACTAGTGGTTGTGGTTCATTTACACCCGATGTGAAGTGCACTCTACTTTCTCGTCCTTAAAAAAATTATATTTGAATAAAAGAAACCATGCAGTTCTCTTACCCATCCGATGCAGTGCGTTTTTTCGTCCGATGCAGTGCAGTTTTTAGTCGGATGAAGTACGCACGTCGATTTGCGTGTCGCGCAAAACAGTGTCCGCATTTCGGTAAATTTGAAATTCCTCTTAAACCGTAAAGAATTAGAAAGAGTGTTCTACATGAAAAAGTTGCGCCTCATTGATATCTTTCCAACGGCGTATAGTTTGAATCATTCCGACCAGCGGTTTGTAAAAATTTCGTGAAAAACGGCTGCTGCCACTCGTCATCCGCCGCACAATTTTTAAAATTAACTTAAAAGCATAAGGAATCTCAAAAACATTTCAACATATGAAAGTTGCGCCTCATCCATAGCTTTTCAACGGTATATTATACACCTTGTTTCGACAAACGGTTCAAAAACTGGAGTGAAAAAAATACCGAAAATTTGAAAAAAAAATGAAAAACAGGATTCCGCGATTTAGTAAATTTGAAACTGCTCTTAAACCATAAAGAATTATAGAAAACACTAGTTATGAAAAAGATGCGCCTCGATGATATCTATCCAACGGTGTATTATTTGCCTCATTCCGACGAGCAGTTTAGGAAAAAAACGTGAAAAAACGCTCGCTGCCACTCTTTGTGGGCCGCACCGTTTTTGAAACTGCTCTTAAACCACGGGGAATCATGAAAAGTGTTAAACATGGTGAAGTTGCGCCTGATCCGTAGCTTTCCAACGGTATATTACATGCCTCATTCTGATAAACGGTCAAAAAATTAAAGTGAAAACAGTACCGAAAAAACACTACGCGCAGTTTTTTCCGACACGAAGTTCACTAGTCTCTGTAATGCAGTGCTCTTGCTAATGAAAGTGCAGTGCCCTCGCGTTGAGCATGCAGTGCGGAAGTGCTATCAGAATAACTATTCTGATAATATTATCAGAATAGACGCTGTATATATATATATATATATATATATATATATATATATATATATATATATATATATGGCTTCTGCACAACATCTCCATCATCATTATCAGTACATCCTACGCAGGTGAGTTAGGATGCACTTGATCCCAGGAAGGTATCTATCCTTCAAACCAGAGGAGTGCTTCAAACTAACAACGGTACATAATATCCAATAAAAGAGGGTCGTGCTACAGCAGCAGAATACATGGCTCAGTCTAGATATCAGCACAAATCAAGTTGTGCATATTTGTTGTTGGCATGAACCACATCGCCGCATGTCGGTTTTGCAAAAGCCATCCATCGCATGGAAGCTTGATGCCTTTCACACACTGAAGATTATCTGGCAACAAGCTGTGTCGACGAATCTCTGGATATGGTGATTCATGAAACCCATGGTATGATGTGTAAACACAGCCCCCCCCCCCCTCGCGAATGGAAGTTGCATAACACAGTAATCATCGCCGGTGATATGATCGATGATTGGTTGGATGATCGGATAACTGAGCCCGAGGAACAAGGAGTGGTTGCCGAGGCTGTAAACCCGCCTCCAGTTGAATACGCCTGGCACAATGGAGCTGGGATCTTTCTCGAACACGAAGCAGCCATAGCCATCAATGTCATGAATGCCCCACGCATTGTACTGCATGTGGTTTGATGTAATGGTTTGGTCAATTTGGTACGTGCGAATGAGCATCAAATGACCGCCGTCAGCTGAACGAGCGATAAACCACCAGCCATCGGCTGGTATGATTCCAGGTCCTGGAATCATGAATGCCAGCGCATTTGCGTCTGCTGCAACAATTCAAATTGGAGACCAAAAGGACAAAAATAAACAATCATGTTCAGAGTATGTGTGGCATTAAGATTATTATAACAGTGACACATATCATAGACAGAGAATTGCAATACCGTGGTCATAATCATACCCCAAGTTAAAAAAAATAAGCCAATGGCTTTCATATTCTAGCAATATGTCATGGTTCAAACATCATGTAACAATGAGAGGAAAACAACTATGACAGCGCCTACTCATATTCCACCATAGCACTTACTACTACTGTTCTCATACAACTCTAAGCAATAACATGTGTTGTTATAAAAATCTTGTAAACGAGAGTAACATATAGCAATCATGATGTTATGCTCATAATATGTATTCTAACAATCATTAGATGCCAATTGTTCTCATATCAACTCTAACAATAACATGTGTGGTCATAAAAATCTAGGAAATGAGAGGAACATATAGCAATGATGTGGTTACAGACATGCTATGCATTCTAAATTTGTAACAAATGAACATGCAGTCGTATTCATAAGGTAAAGATGAGATGAGGTAGAACAATTACACGACGATAGATTCCACCAGTATAGGCAACCAATCTGTGCGTCGACCGCGTAAACGATGCCATCATGCACTATAGCATCAGACAGAAATGTTGCCTCAACAGGATTGATGATGAGCCATAACCATGTATGGCGACCGGATTCTAGATAGACTAATCCCATGTTGAACAAGGCAATGAGCTTGTAATCCATGTAGTCTTCTGATGGTGTGGGCACTTCGCAGATTACAACTTTCTGCAAACAGAGGTCGAGCCAAAAGCTTGACGCATCTCGTGCGTAGTAGGAAGGAGTGTCCGGCGGGCCGCGAGGCTCGATGGTGGCGGTATCCAATGACGGAAGGGTGATCTCTCGCTGGGTGTAGATATCCACGAGACGCCACGGACTACCAGTGTGGTGGATGAGGACGATCCAGTTGGCCTTCATGCCCGCCCAGTAGTGGCCGCGCATGAAGGATAGGTGGACGGGTAGTGGTAGCATGTCGAGGGGCACCACGGCAACCTCTGTAGGATCGTCAAGTTGGTGTCTGGGCCACCTGCGAGGATCGGGCATCAGCAAGTAGGGTGTCTTGAAAAGAGCCGGTTGGTTGTAGACGAGTAGACAGTACAAAGACACTGAGCATGCGGCCAGATGGACAGTGCTGAGTAGGTCCATATGACTACAGATCTGCTCCAAGAGAACACCGGGGAGGGAATTCTAATCGCGCCTCTGTGTGTCAGTCGGTTCTACCATTGGGGTTTTCGGTGCCTGCGAGCCAGCGGGGAAGTGGATTTGGGCGGGCGAGCAAAGAAGCTTCTCCTCATGTGGACGAGCAGTGAGCGGGGGGATATGGTACGCGCGAGCTACCAAGGAAGATGGCGCGGGTGGGCAAGCAGTGAGCGGGGGTAAATGGTGTGCGGCCGACGATGGGGAAGAGAGGAGGAAGAAGAAGAGAGGAGGAAGAAGAAGAGATAGCAGTACTAGGTAAGGCTGATTTAGTAACATCAACATGCTGGTTCAGCTTATTAATTACGTGTCCAATCTGCTGCAGCGTGTATTGTCACTTCACTACAAAGACTAGTTGAATAGTTCTCTCTGACCGAGATGGGGAATAATGGATCGTGAGGACTTCCTTTCTACAGTATCCCTATGCCTCTATGCTCACTTCACTCATTTTGCTCCGTACCTAGTCACTTGTTGAAATATGTAGAAAGACAAATACTCCATATTCCGGAACAGAGGGAGGCTTTTACTCCGTACTATTTGGGAACAGAGGGAGTATCACCATATGGAGGGAACAGAGGAAGCTTGAAATATGAACAACTCAATGGGAGGGAGTAAGCCCCATGCATGCATGCATGCAACATGCAACACTCACACGTACACATGGACGCACGCAACACTCACGCACCCATGCGACACACAACACACGACGCAACACACATACTCACACTCAAGTGCTCAACCTACTCCCTACGTCCGTGAAAGACTGTATATTTAGAGATTTACACATTGACCATGGCATAATTAACGCCCAAAAGTAGCAGACTTATGTGTGCATGCGACCATTGAGATAAGAAGATTAAATGAAGGCCGTTGCATGTTGTAATTAAGGATAGACATGTAGCCTATACCTACAGCACAAGTTGGTGCATTAGTAAATCAATATCGATTTAGATTAAAGGCTAAATGCATTGGAAGTGTAGATGTACATCATGTACTACACTCTTTGTTTTATAGCTGATGTACACTCTTTGTTGGAAGTCCGAGGGAGGACACGTGCATGCACTCACATACATAGCCAGGGCGGTTCGCCTGCAAGGGTTGGACTCGTCTCGCGCCTGCGTAAAGTTTTGTTTAACTCATTTCTTTGCTCTGCCAACTGACAGGTGGGACCCAGAAACGGGGTGACAATTTAACCAGTCAACAAAGTGCCACGTCGACTATGTGGCCGGTCAGTAGGGTGCAATACAGTGCTCTATGATGAGCAAGTGATCGTATAATCGCCGCAAAACTATATATAGTGACCGTAAAGAGCGTATTGTTACATATGTTGACCGCTAGTGTATTTTTCTCATTTCAAATTAAGCCATATTAATCGAAAAGGACACAGTATGGACTACTACTAGTACTAGTACTAGTACTGCTTTGATGTGTCCCGTCAACTCGCCGAACGAGGAGAAGCTTGCTTACTACGCCTCTCCCTCGCCCACACGCACGGTGGTTCGCAGGACGAGGGGAGGGTTTTGACTATAGCGCCCTCTTCCTCTCCCTCGCCCTCACCCTCGCCCTCGCGGTGGACGTGCAACAGTTCAATCGGTGTCATATTGCCAGAAGCATATTGTACTGTAGTATCATCATTGTTGGACCTTCCGAAGAGGCGAAGAGCCAAGTGCAAGGTTCACACGAGTACGAACTGTTGAACCTCCCGAAGAGGCAAAGAGCCAAGCACAAGGTTTTATAGGAGTTGTCGTCCTAGTAGGAGTGTACTACAACTATAGCGAATGATGTTACTGTATGATGCCGCCACATCACGTATATCCAAAGCTTTGCCACCTTTTTTCTCAAAGAGCATGTTGGAGCCCGTGCAACAACTACACAAGTTGCACGTACACATAACACATTTACTAGTAATAAATTCTAAAGGACAAATGCCAGTATGCCACACAAGTTCATCTCCAATTCATGTGATAAATTTGTGCACGGCTAGTCTACATATATTCACAGCGCTACCGTTCACAATTACCGTACTCCACTTACACGTTATAGATGGGCTACATGTCCTCCTCCAGGTTCTAGTCCCAGGTGTTCTTCATGGATGGCACGATCCATAGCGGTGGGCAACGGGAATCATTGCCGCAGCTTTCTAGTCCGGTTCCACATGATGGAGACTCATCCAAGCTGAAGCGGCATAAATCAGGGATATCGTGTCCCAGCATGTCGTTCATCCGGCGGTGCACACTGAAGACACAACCATGCTTCATGAACAGCGGGCCTTCTGTGTCGTGCACGGAAGGTGGCATCCGCTTCACAATGGGGTAGCTGTCCCCGATGAAAAGAGAGTACTCTCCAAGAGTGTTCCTCGGCACCCACGTAGCATCATGGGGGTCGAACTCGACGCCGTTCATCTGGTACACGTGGCATCCCAGATCTGGACACATGGTGATGTACATAGTCAAAGTCCATGCATAATAATGTTGTGCTCAAATATGTCGGTCAGTAATACTGTGGAGCAAATAGTACTACTCCGATATAGAGGAAGTAAAATAACCGGCTTATTATATATAGCCACTCTTGGCTACATGGATGAGATAGTAAGACATGGAAAAACAAAAATGGTGGAAGCTAGTGGGTGCAAGTCTTCAAGGGCCTAGCTAGCTATACGCATCCTCCAAGGTAAAAAGTACTCCTACTAGTACTACAAAGTATACTACTAGTACAACAATGAAAGAGAAGGCGAGAGGGTTAAAAAATGGAATACCTGGGTTGATGGTGACGGTCCGATCGTGGTAGATTGTGTGACCATGTTGCACATCAGTGGTACCATGGGTAACGACTGCTAAGATAGTTGATCCCAATATGCCAAAGTCAGCTACAAGGTTCTAGGTTAGACCGAATCGCGGATGCAAATGCACATCCAGGATCGGCGATCTTATTTTGATCGGGGGATGACTAGTCCCTACAAAATAATGGAGTACCGTTAGGGATGCAAATGATGGTTTGTGCATTCCGTTTGTAATCTCCCTTACCGTAGGATGGCAACCAGATGAAACAAGTCCCCTGGCTTGTCACCGCGAAGATGCGGCCTAGATGGCGCACGCTGTCTTCAAACATGTAGGGGTACAAATCTGCCGCCGCCAACATGCGCCAGCCTCTGCCGTTACTGCCTCTTGCATTGATGGCAATTATGTCGAACACCGCTATGAGATAGTAATCGTCATAGCCGCGTCGCTTTGTCGGTGGGTCCGCAATTGCTATCTTCTTCAATCTCATGTAGGCATCATCATACGTATTCAAGCCCAGCCAGTCCAGAAGGCCGATCCCAATGGTGGAGAAGGGGTCTACCGGAACGGCCGCACTGCTGTGGATGTTGTGCAAAATGATGGTGGTATCCGGCCGGAGGTATGCAAGCCAATCTTCGTTGGCACCGACCCAGACCTATATATAAGACGGTGGGCAGCGGAGAAATTACGGGATGGAAATGTAATAACTAAGTACTACATGATCAAACTCCATTACTGACCTGCTCATCGGACAAAATCCGACTACCTCTCAAGGTCGGCAACTCTAGCGGAGTCAACGTGCAACCATGGCAAGGGAGCGGTGGACTGTTCGAAGGATTGTCCCATAGAAGAACCTTCTCCTCGAGGACGCATGGAATACCAACAAGCATGGCATGTTTAAGCAGCGTTTTGAAAAAGTTGGTGTAGGAAGCACCGAGTCTTGCGGCGGTGAGGACGTCGGAGCGGCATGCAATTTCTCCCACAGGATCGTCGTCCAAGGTCTCCCAGCCCCGACGAGGAGGAGAACCGCCTGGCGAATCCATGGGAGCAGCGACGAACTGCCTTCTCTTCGGGGGAGGGGAACTGGCGAGGAGGAGATAAGAGTGTAGTAACCGCAGGGCCTCGTCCCTTCCAACTGTAGATCGTTCCTCAGCGAAGGGGTGAGGCTATTATTTAATACTGGTACTCCCTCCGATTCTTTTTACTCTGCGCATAAGAGCAGACCCGGATACCAAGGCAGGGGCTCGCTGCATGCTTTCTGGATGAAAATACCCCTGGCGCATGGATGGGAGGAGCTAGCAGCTATAAATGCCCCATGCAGCCCATTGGTTGTCCGCCCACATTCTCCTCTCTCTGCATGCTGCATGGATGTCTCCCTCTCTCTCACATGACCGCATGCGGTGGCGCTGGCCTATGAGAAGCTCGCATGGAGATAGCAATCTTCTCTCCAGAAGAGATTTTTTTGAAAGAAATGGATTATGGAACGTTATGGGATTGCATTATACTGTAAATAATAGCAGTAGTAAGAAATTTTTGGCACTAGGTAGTAATTTTTGGCGTGGATTAAGAAATGTTGGATATGTTTTTGCCATTTTTTGTACACGCCAACTAGTGTCAAAAAACGTCTTACATCATGTGACGGAGGAGTACGCACTCATACTATAACAGTACTAGTACTACTTTTCTCAACTAGTAGTGCGATGTACTGTACTTCTAGTCTAGTCTAGTATAGTGCACTAGTTTTGAACTCTTGAATCTCAGGGCCAAGGAGCTACAGTTGGAAGTGGAGGGTACTACTGTTCTCTAGAACCATCGCTGTACTATCAATGCAGGGGAAGTACACCTGCGTAGTGGCCTAGTGGGTACTCTCGGTGCTCTATTCAGCCGCTCCTCTCACGTAGCTGGCCTACTCAGCCGCTCCTCTCACGCACACACTAGCAGCATGTTTATCAGCGACGGTTACTGCGGGGGCAGAACATTTGAGTTATTTGATACAACGAGACTAGGCTTTTCGCTTCCATTTGTGGATGTGTAATGGATCTCGTCGAACTTTGTTAGTAGTTCCTTCTTTATGAATGAGATGAAGCAAAGCTTTTGCCTCCATTTTAAAAAAACACGTCAAGAGGAATTTCTTTTATAGTAGAGCTGATAATGGAGTGAAGTCCATGCGTGTAACGCCACAAGCTACAGAGTAGTAGTATTTCCTCCGTCTAGGTGTGTAAGTCATCTTACATTGTGCATCGCGACCAAGGCGGAGAGGAAAACGAGAAAACTTAATGTCTTTTTGCTAATTAATAGCATTGCATGCAATGAACTAACCACTACATGTTATGTTTGGTAGTCTCAAGTCATTGAAAGCATGCACAACCCACATATCTTATTGGTTGATATGCCACAAAACAAAAAATGAGAAGGGAATTAATGTATGGTGCCTAAGTGTTTTGGGATTATATGGTTTTCGTAAGGTGACTTACACACCTAGACGGAGGGAGTAGAGCACTTTACGTAGAGAGCCATATTGCACAGTTCCCAATGCCCCGCCAGGCTTTTCTGGCTCCTCGGGCTTAATTGGGAGGCGCTAGTTTAAATATGCTACTAGCTGATGAGGAAGTTGCAAGCGAGCTGTGGCTAGGGCGAGCACGCGAGCCACGGGATGCTGGGAAGGAAAACCCGTTCACCTGGCTAGGCTATCCAGTGCACCCAGATTGTGGGGCCGCACGTCCGTTTGACTTCAAAACTCAAACTACCCGTGTAAAATATTGGCTCGCAGCGAAGTGTAGTAGTACTATTTAAAAAAAAGGCCGCTGTGCGTTCGGTCGGGATCGAACCCACAAAACGAGGTATGCACTCCCGCGACCACTAGTAGTACTCGTTGGAGTACAACGCAACCTAGAATCGCCTTTTGTCGCTAGTAGTACGTACATTGTTCCTTACAAGAAACCCCTATCATCTGCTGCTGGCTATAAGCCAATGCCATGTCATCTACAGCCCATCTTATAGCCAACATGTACAATAATAGATCAAAAGAGTGTCCTGCTTTTTTATTATGTGGCCCACTTCTCATTCTCACAAAGTGCCTAGGAGCACGTGCTAGATCTGACACTTCACGAAGAGCCTGTTTACCTTCTCTCTCCTCTTCTCTTTCCTCCAATTAAGCAGAAATATACTAGTTTATTTCTTATAGTCCGCTGACTCAGCTCTATTGTACTTGCTCTAATAATGCAAGAAACCACTAAAATGCCAAGAAACTACTACCACTTGCATACGTGGCAGACTTAAGATAAGACTACCTTATCAACCATTGTACATGCTCTTACCAACAAAAATCCTCGAGTGACCTCCTACCTCCGGCTCGTCCACCTAGTCATCCTCGGCCATGGGACGCAGCTACCGCCGCCGGCAGAAGGCAAGGTCAAAACCGCCGGCGGTGCGGAGCCCATGTTGCGACAGCCCCGATGCCAGCTCCGTCCGGCGCTCACGGCCGCTAGCTAGCCAAGATAGCTCCGTCCAGCTACTTGTCTGCAAGGTTTGCTAGCTAGATTGGCACGGCAGCGCGGCGGCTTGCTCGCGCGCGCCGCGCTAAGGCCAGCCATCTGGCTCGAGCGAAGAACAGCACGGCGGCTTGCTCGCTCGTGAGTCATGCTCGGGCCAGCCTACCAACCCGTGCGGAGACCAGCGCGGCGTCCGGCCCGTGTGGCGGAGCGGCGGCCAACTCGCTCATCACCGGCGCCACCGACGAACATGCATCAGTACTGTTTGAAGTAATGTTCAGGAAAAATAATGATTTGAGGGGGAATAACAGGATAGAAGGTCAGATGTGGGTCCCTCGTGTCAACGGTCAAACAAAATGTGTTGGTTTAAGCTGCCTCGTCAGCACGGACGTGTGGGCCAACCCTGTCATAAATGGGTTTAAACGAACCTAATCGGTAGGAGTACTAGGTAGTTTTTGGCATGGATTAAGAAATTTTGGGTATGTTTTTGCTATTTTTTGTACAATAGATTCTTCCTAGGGCTGGTTGAAAGTGGTAGTTTTTTGTTAAATACTCTACATATTGTAAGTAGGAGCGAAAGTTAAGCTTTGGAAGCCAATAAGCAAGGCTAGTTACATAGTGCATATGTGTACATGATTGAAAGTAAATATCAACCATGAGTGACTAATATCTTGATGGAAAACTCGAAACTATGGAATACTAGGAAAAAATGCATGGTTGGAAATACTAGCAATGTTCATGTCCGTTGCAACGAATCATAATTAGAATAATACTTATTCACAAACTTGGTACAAAACACTCTAATTTTGATATACATATGTCACTAGAGATATATTATGTTTCAATTAGAATATATTCCTTGGGCTGTTTTGGTGAGGTCAGGGAGGGATGTGGTTGGTTTTAAGATACTAATTATGGGTTTTTCTGCAAATTGGTAGACAAGTGGGATGTTGGTGAGAAAAGGCAACAACTTACCTCACAATCGTTAGATGTAGATCTAATGGTCAGAAACGACGGATGGCAGACACACCAGCATCACCAACTTAGTCTTGTGTAGGAGTACTAGCAAGATCCGTGCATTGCACGGAACATCAAGATGCATTTTTTTATAAAACACTTGTTGTGATTGACTCTTGCGGGAGTAATCCCGTGTGTAAAAACTAATGATATCTCGAGAAATATGAGATAAGGTGAAGAGGAGTGGGGTGTGGTGGTGGTTGGTGGTCGGACTGAGCGGAGGCATGGGGATTGACGACGCCGGCAGCGGCCACCAGGCCAGTTTGTTCCAGAGGCTTCCTTTCTTAATTTCTCAACAATGAGGTTTGTTGGAGATAAGGATGAACGGGGGAAGGCCTTCTCTGCAAATGTGGAGAGGGGTGCGGGTATCTTTTAGTTGAATTTCCATCCGTCAGATATAGATCGAACGGTCTATATTGCAAGATGACACACGTACCATCATCACCAACTCAGTCTTTTATAAGAAAAGAAATATAAGTATGGAGATACAAACGTATTACCGATACTTGCTTCCATAAATTAGCATCTACATTCTATTCAACGCCTCGGCATGTGGGGCCTTAGCACAATGACTTCTCAACTGTGCAAAACAAAGATTTTCCCATCGCCGACAAGGAGGGGCTGACAGCGGCGCGCTTTTTGGCTTGCTCTAGTCCTAGTAGTCATACTAGGTGGTCTAAGCACGTGTAGATTTATTCTTTTTCACGTCTCGTGTTCGCCGTACTGCCACGACTGTTGATGAATAGACGGTAAGTTATTCACAGGGAAACCCTTGTTGAGCGTGTTTGCGAGAGAGAGAGAGACAGTGTGCGTGTGTGATATGTTAGAGACTGAGGCAATGATAACAGATTCTTTGTGTCTATGTGTGTGGAGGATAGAGAGAGACATGTACATGGGGCTTTGTGTTGTGTAACATGGAGACACATATACATAATTAGAGAGTGAGTGTGTGAGATACACATGCGGACATGAGGAGAGATGAGGATCCAGATAAATGGGTGTTTGTGCGTGTCTGTGTGTGTTTGTGCACGCGTTTGTGTGTGAGAGGGAGAGAGTGTATGTGGAGTAGAGAGACCACTGATGATGTAAACCTAGTATAAGGGAAGGGGGAATGGTGTGACATGTGTAGTAGCGAGATAGCACGGGTGCGGGCGGGGGGAGCAGACTATTTGGAAGAGACATCGAGTGTGTGTGTGGGAGAGGGGTGTGAGAGCGAGAGAAAGAGAGAGCTAGCGACGGAGAGAGAGAGAGAGAGAGGAAGAGAGGGGGCGAGAGGGGTCGTTTGTGTCCATAAATGGCGTATAGATAGGGAGACAATGTTGATGTTGTCCGAAATTGGCCTATGAACGGAGACGCAAGGGAAGCGAGTCATCGTGTGTGTGATAGGGACTTCATGAGAGATCTAGAATAGATGGTGTAGAGAACAATGTGCGAAATCGAGAACGATTATACATTAGGGAGCTATGCAAAGAGTCACGACATATATGTATACAGGGAAGGAGCTGGGGCGGGTCCGCATGTGGGAGAGATAGAAAAAGGAGAGTGGTGCACAAGGAGACAAAGTGTGCTTGTTTGCAGTGGGGGTGGTGTGTGAGGTGAGTGCGTGAGAACCACATAACTAGGGAGATAGACATTTGGGGGCGACGTTTTGTGTGTATGGGAAATATACACTCTACATAGTGCGTGTGCTTGGGTAAGAGAGATAGCGGGAGACCTAGAGAGTGAGGGAAGAGATGTGTGCATGCCCGAGAGACAAAGTGATAGAGACCTATGTTGGGGTCCGGACTTTACAAGAGAGAGGGGTGTTAGTGTGCTCGTGTGTTGGTGTTTCGGGGAGAGAACGACTTCTCTATGTGTGTATGTGTGTGGTGGTGGTGGGGGGTTGACTTAAGATAAAGAGTGAGGTGTCTATATTTGAGGGACTTTAGCGTAATTGAGATATTGTGCACTCATGGTTGACCAATTTGTTTCACAGTTTGAACTATGATATAACGATACTTTTGAACATGCGTGATATACCTTGATGTACCAGAATTACAAACCTAAGATTGGAATTTTGAAATTCAACTCCATCATTAGCTTTTGTAATTCATTTTAACGGAGGTACATTTTTTAAGCCAGGATTTCATGATTTCAAATTCATATATCAAACCTAGAGATATACACATACGGCATGTTCAAACTTTATAATCATCCACTTTATTCATACACATACACATTTTTGCTTTTGTCATCATATTTAGGATAAACACATTTGGAATTTCATTTGAATTGGACCGTATGATGGTATTTGCTTGTAGTAGCTCAATGATCCATATTTGAATTGAATGGACAATCTAAGTTTCGAGTTGGAGACATTGATTTTCAAAACTTGCATATTTTTTTGCGTGCAAAACAAACAAATTGTTGGCCATGATATCATAGTCGGCCGTACGAGAGCAGAATACTTATAATTTTAGGCGCCAAAAGCTTTCAAACTTCCCGCTCACATCGAAATATCACGCGCCGAAAGTTTAGCCCTGCGATATTCCTGTTTTACCCCTGCCACATGAACGGAAAAGGGCTGCTTTGGTAACTCCATTGTTTTCCCCTCTTTGCCCCCAACATTCTTCCCTAGAGCCCCTACCCTTCCCCTCCCCGACCCCCCAACCACGGCAAGCCGCCGAATCTAGTCCTCCGCCGCAGCGGTGGACCTCACACCCCGCCGGATCTACCTTCCGCACCTTGGAACCCCCAACTGCCAACTCACCACTTCACCGGAGCCGCTTCAGCGACTGGCTTGTCCACCGCTCCAGATCTTCTTGACCGCCATCATGGTCCACCGCACCGGATCTGCTTAACCGGCACCCTCGTCCACCACAGCGTAGGCCCTTCACTGACTCCCTCGTCCGCCCCTTTGCTGGCCCTTCATACAAGCCCTCGTCCGCCGCAACAGATCCGCCTCACCGAAAGCACTGTACAACGCGCCCGCCGAAGCCTTCGTCCACTGCACTAGACCCGCTCCACGGATGCCATATTCAACTCCACCGGCCCTGCTTTACCGACGCCACAGCCTCATCAGGTTATTTCGATTTGTACTCCTTCGGTTTTTCTCTTTATCGTGCAACTGTTCCCTTACCACAGATGAGCTTTCTTGTATGTCGATAGGCGCCGCAACCATAGCACCGGGGCCGCTTCAGCGACGGCGACAGCCGGTCCAAACTCAACTGCAACACGAGCACCATCGACGATCCTTAGCTATCAAGTATGTCAACGATACCCATACGCCGCTGAGAATCATGTACTATTATCCAACGGCCGGCGCCTACGTTCACTTTCCTAGCATAAGCACCGCACCTTTGAATTTCTTCAGGGCATCATTCAGTTTTTCATGAGACGCGTTATTCTGCTTGCACCTGTAGGGCCATACTTCTGGCAGTGAACATGTTACATGTGCTAAATTACATACCAGTGCACATATAGTTAATATGCTTTAGTTTTGTTCTGATGCCACCTGTTGGTTCCATCAGACTGCTTAATCTTCTTTATGCTTAATTACACATCAGCAAACTAGCATGTGGTTCTGCTGCTTTTTGTTTGTTTTACCCTACATTTTCTGATGCTAGCTATTACATCACTGCTCCGAGCCTCTGTTCATTACTTGTTTGTGTGTTCTTGATCTTCCCAAGTTGCATGACTAATTTGATGCTTCTATTAATTATGGAGCTGCCAACCCCATCAAGAAAAATATTTCTTCTTTTGGGGCTGGCACCTCGAACAAGCATAAAAATAGAGGGAAGCAGATATATTGTCGTGTATGCACACACCCTTCTTTCATTAGTTTAGATGAACCATTAACGATCAATTCGGACCAGTGCATGCGATTAAAATTAATTTTACCTAAATAGATGGTGCAGAATAAACTACAACAACTAGATTTGCAACCACGGGATGCTGACGATATCTTCAAAGAACATTGCAACAACAGCTAGGCTTCACAGCAACATATGGTAAGCCAGTGTGTTTTAGTACATGTGAAATGTAATGCGAGTGGGCTGCTTTCTTGGCTTGTGCCCTCAACATGTAATTCTACCGGATTACAAATAGTTCAGTTGTCTGCTTTGCTGTATTGCTTGATTCGAATGCTTATTTGTTGTTACGCTATACCTGAGTTGGGCAATATGTCAGCAATGCCTGCTGTACTATCGTAAAGAAATGCATGCCTATTTCATTTGAGTCCTTAACTTTTCCTCTCAACTTCATCAGAAGACTGTCTTCGTAGTTTATATGAGGCCACACTGTTAAGTGCTTTCTCAGATTATTTCAACTGCTTAGATGCCTTGGCAACTTAAATATAGCGGTTGCACACTCCCTTTCAACTAGGGATGTCAACTGGGTCCCGTTTAATCCTGATTAAAGTCCACTAGTGGTATGATAGTTCAAAAGAGTTTTTATTTTTTGAGGAAAATGAACTAGGAAGGTAGCAAAAACTAACTAGATGGGACTGGCGGATGTCGTTTATTTGCCACTTACATCCCTAGTTTCATCTTACCATTTTAATTTCTTTTCGGCTGATGCTGCTTCAAACCATTTAAATATAGTTTGCCATGCTCGGCAATAATTCGCCCGTCGTTTACCATGTAAGCTTACTGCCTGGATCATACGATAACTATCTCTTACTGATGTCCAGCGGAAACCTTTCAGGATGCCGTTCACACTAGGACACAATGTACAACCCCAGAATCTATTTGTGGAAGCAGTGCGCCATCCATGTTACCAAATGGTAGCAGTTCAGAGGCAACACCGCCGGAGATCAGTCTGAGCACAGATATTATAGTGCTTGAGGCTCTACTAGAGGCAGAAAGAGATGGTGTGGCTGCCATGAATGAGGTAATCTTTATCTTGAGGCTGGAAATTACGGTACTAGCGGCACGCATTATGCAAACAACCCAAGAATTGGAGGAAGTAAGAATGTTGCATTTGAAGACGGAGGAGGTCCTACTGTTTTTGCTATTTGAAGCCCAAGGTAATCCCGGTTCTTCTTTAGATACCAGTTGAAATTGTCATTAGATTATTGTACTTGCATGTTGTGTCATGTCTCTGAATGGATTATGTTGCAAGACCCCCTATGTTGTCCATGTGTTGTAATGGTCCAAATTTTTTAGGCAAGGTAATCCTCAGTACTTGTATTATTGACATAAGGTGAACTATTTTTCGTGTGAGCATATTGTATTGGATGAAATAACTGTTTGACTCAGAGTGTATCCAACCTACTGAATTCGAAGATCACGACATTTCTAAATCATAATCATATATAAAGGTGGAATCAATCTTTGTTGTGTTTTTGAAGAAATAAATAACAAAACGTATAATTATCTGTGGATATTCGTAATCGAATACAAATTGGATTTGAATTTAGTTTGCCAAGTCCCAGGGCAAACGTGAATGCTAATTCTCCCAAGTTTTGAACGAAGCGGCTAAACACCCACTATAATTTGTGGGCTGCCCGAAGCAAGTGTTTGCGAGATGGAAATTACTGTCTACCCCTGACACTTGACATCCTTATCGACCGGATTTACACTGTTGTCGATAGGGGTAGACTAGTAACTTCAATCAGACGTGACACGACGGCCTCTAAGCCATTCAGACACGGTGGGCGCCAAACGTGGGCGGCAAAACACATTTGATTCAAGCTCGTCCGAAAGACATGTGTCTCTTCCTCCATTTCCCCATTCATACACGGTGGGCGGCAAAACAAACTCTCCTCGTCCGAAATCGATGTAGCCTAATATTTTAAATAGGGGCAGATGTGTAACTTCCATCAGACGTGACACAACCGCCCTACCTGTCAGCCCCGTTCATACACCATGGGCGGCAAAACACCCTCTCCTCGCCCGAAATAGTTACCGGTAAATATTTGGGAGATGCGAGATTACCGTCCTATCCCCAACCGACGCGATGTTCGAAATTTTAAACGGGGGATAAGTTCGTAACTTTCCCCCATTTCAGAGAAGCGCGTCCCAAAGTTTGAGATCCCCCTCCCCTCCATTTCTCCATTCATACACCGTCGGCGGCACGACAACCTATGCACTGCGACCAGCCTCCTCCGTCTGCCACCCCATCCTTCACCTTGCCGGAGTCGCTACCCCTACCCCGTCGTCCACTGCAGGAGATGGACATCTCTCATCCACGCGCTGGACCAGGATCCTTTCATCGCCTCCTCTCGCTTCATCGGCGCCGTCGTCCACCTTGTCGTTGCCGCTCCTACGATCGCCTCGTCCACGGCAACAGGATATATCCCCCGACCCGGACGTCTGCCCTCTAAAGTCTTCTTCCCTGCCATTGATAGCCATCGCACCCGCAGCACCCTCAACGTATCAGCATAGGCCTACACGGCGTCGCAAGAGAGGTGGTACTCTTCCATATGTGCTTAAGTTATTCATTTCACCCAGAAAATAGATCGTAATTTGTTTACTGTACTTTTCTTGTCCGTACCAAATCGTAGTGGCTAGTTGAAAGCAAACATTGGTTGCGAAGTAGCTTTGTCCGGTTTGCACCTTCAGATCCGCCATGGCACGGGTACTATACTCGTAAAGCTTATGGTTTCCCCCTTTATATTCACTACCATCATCGTAGGTGCTTCGTGTCGTGCTAGCACTGCTCCTCAAGACCTCAACCCAAAGCTTACATGTTGAAATACGAATCTGATATGATGCTCATATCACTAAAACAGAGAACGTTTAATTGGTCACCTAATGTTCCTATATTCGTTTCGAAGAGCATGTGCGCCACCCACTGGTCCAGCTAGTTCCACTTTCCTGATTTTTCTCTTGATGCTAAGGGTTTTCCCCTTTTATCTACTCCCTCCATTCGGAATTACTTGTCTCTGAAATGGATGTATCTAGAGCTAAATTACGTCTAGATACATCCATTTCTGCGACAAGTAATTCCGAACGGAGGGAGTACTCTACTATGATTTGCGTAGGTGCTTTCTGTCATACTAGCATTACTCCACCCTTCAAGCTAAACAACACAACACTCAGAATTCGAAAGCTTAGTTGTTCAAATATGATTGTGATATGATACTGATATTAGTTAACCGACACATTTAATTGGTTAGCTAAAGGTCCCACTTGAGTTTCCAAATGCATGTCGCGACATATAGAGAGACATCATAATTGCATTTCTTTGTCACTTGTTGACCATACTTTCTTTTCCATACCAAATCTTAGTTGTTATTTCAAAGCAAACATCGGTTGCTAACTACCCTTTGCGCGGTTTACAGCTTCAGATCTGCCATCCCACTGCCACGGTCAACATTGTACTCATCATGCTTATGTTTTCCCCATTTTATGATGACCACAATCAGCCTACGTGGTTCGTGTCGTAATAGCACTGCTCCACCCATCGAGCTAAACAAGCTTAGTTGTGCAAATTCATATATGATATTATTGCTGATATTAGTAAAACTGAGAGATGTTTAATTGGTTAGCTAAATGTTCCTACTTTAGTTTCAAAATGCATGTGAGCCACATATGAAGAGACCGGGAAGAATAGTATTTCTCCATGCGCTCTGGTTCATCATGGGTGGCCAACCGACATTGTATTGAAAGACTTGTAATATCTTCAATCTTCTTGCTCTTCTGCTCTTCTTTAAGATGATACTCTTCTCTTGCGGTCGACTGGTCAGGTCGAGTTGTTCTCCCTTAGTATATTTTGAATCTGTCAGGTCAGGTCGACTTGTTCTTCTTTACTATATGTTGAAGCTATCATCCGCGAAGTGTCATCACTTCTGGAGCTCTCATATTTTGAGTAGTAGGCCACATTATATTAATGCACACAACAAATTACAGCATGCATGGCATATTTTAAAAGAATTGCAGAGATAGCACAAAGGGGTTTACAGGGAGGCAGTATTGGATTAGAATCACTTCTGCATTACAAAGAAATTCTCACTTGTTTTTATGTTTTCATGCATGTTAGATATTGAACATTATCAAAATGAATATGAGAATGGGCGCACGAGAGGAATATTGCGGAATGATCCACTGGCGAACAAACTTGGCATGGTGGAGGATGGCCTATCTTATTCACCCATCAAGGTGCTTGCTCTAACTTTGCAAAGTTGTATTGGTCGCACATATTTTTCATCCGACCTCTTGCATTACTTCTACTTTGTTACACCATCTGCTTAGTTTAAGCATCATATATGAGTATATGCCATACCTATCCATTTTCTGTACCTATTCCATGTGTCGTCACACTATGTTTTTCCAGTCAAATGTTGTTCTTTCGTAATAGATGTCCAAAACGAAGAGGGTGAGCGCAGATCCTCAAGGAGTACAAACTAGGTATTTGGAAAAGGTAGTGATACCTGTTAAATCCGATAGATCAGCAGCCACAGAAAACACAGGCCCAACTGTACCACACTTTACCCCTACTCCAGTGGCCAAACCCCTATTAGAACTGCTGGGAGCCCAGCATTAGGTATTGTCTATGATATCAATTCAAAATTTGAACTCCTAAATTTCTGCTTGTGCCTTACATTCTCTCTTGTATGAACACTAATTTCAGATGAATCTCCTTGCTCAAAGGATCATACGATCTCAAAACAATAATGGGCTCTGCATTGCTCTTGTCAGTACCTCTCTCCCTTTTGCCTTGTAACGCTGTACTTAATTAATTGCTATTTGATTATGTATCATCAGTCTGCACCTAAGCTTCATTATCCTCTGTTTCTTCCAATATTATTTGATCTATATTTACTCTTTGCAAAATGTAGAATAATGGCAATGCTTATAAAGAATTTTCTTTGGGGAATTTATTGAATTATCCTTCCATCAACATGGAGAAGGGCTTTGTCCAGCCTGTGTTAACATGTAATGTAAGTTCATCCTTCTCAAGCCTTCAAACTTTGTTCTAGTATAGATTTGGATAGGCATCATTTCCTCCACTGCTGTTTGCTTTGCTATTTACATCTGATTGGATATTTGCAACAACTACCAATTTCAAATTGTAGTTGTAAAAACATGTTCCTTTATGCAGAACAGATCCATTTATTTGCTTATATAATTGTGAAGCCTGTTACATGTCTCCTTGTTTATCTTTCAGACTCGTATCTCTTATGCCAGGCAGAACTTTAGGGAAGATAGTGAGCCAAACCATCTTGAGGACTGCGAGATGACCCCAAGGTCCTGTCTTGATGAAGACAGTGAGTTGAAGCTACTCACCAGAAGGTGTGAGACAACCTCTGTGCAGTCGTTGCCTCAATGAGTTCGACTTCTTCAGTCTCAACTTAAAGCGAAAAGGCTTGCTTCAGCTCAGCTCTGACTTGAAGTCAAAGATGCAATGAAGATGTCAGAGGACTGTCGTGCGCACCATCATGCCTTAAATCTAGTGTTGATGCATCTATCGTTGACACAACTGAGGTCTACTCAGCTTCTTCAGCTGTTTGGGGGGGGTGACCTGGCCAGGCCTAGTGCCTTCTGAAGTGCTCTCAGTTTTGTATATTCTTTTGTCGGCGCGTTTATTTGCACTGGTGGCGAACTTTGATGCCCAGTGGGTGTAATATGTGTGATAGCCGTGATAGCCTAGCGTAAGTTGCTTTCTTATTTATTTCCTTGTTGTCTTGTTTATTTGTTTGCTTGTAGTCATTGCAGTTCTTTTTCCGCGGTTTGCTAGTGGCTGCAATAACCTATTTTTTAAAACTAGGCCACAACAACCATGGGCTAATATTTACTGTAGTGACACTGGGCCTCCTACGGGCCGTAGAAACAGTGGGCCTTCTACGGGTCGTAGAAACAGTGGGCCTTCTACGGGCCGTAGAAACAATGGGCCTTCTACGGGACGTATCATCAATGGGCCTTATATGGGCAGTATATCGATTGGCCAAACATGGGCCAATAACAGGCCGCATTATGGCCGTAAGCGGGCTAGAGTTGGAATCGTCCGTTCATGGGCCGACCATAACGGGCCATCATTAATAGGCCGTATTTGATGACGTTATGAAAACGGCCCAACGTATTAACGGACCACAAACGGGCCGACTGTAACCACGGGCTGAATTTGGCCCACAAGCAGAAAATGACAGTAACATGCCATAAGTAAACGAATGCTGGAAATGAGCCCAAGAATAAATGGGCTCTGAGAAGGTCGAAAGATAACATGGGATGGAAACGGCCCAATGGAATAACGGGCCATTAATGGGTATAAAGTGATACACTGTTCATTACGGGCCAGTTTCACCACGGGCCGTTAATGGGTGTAAAGTGATACACTGTTCATTACAGGCCAGTTTCACCACGGGCCGTTAATAGGCCAAGAGTTACATAGGGCCTCATATGGGCCGAAAGACGTCATGGGCCATACATGGGCTAGAAGTGAAAACGGGCTGGAATCATATTGGGTGGCCCAGATGACGCTACTGGGCCTAATTCGGATAGGGTGTAACGGGCCTTGGGTTAGCGGGTTGTAAATGGGCTATATGCGAACAGGCCGTTAACAGGCTTTACATGGGCCGGCCCGCCACCTTTTGACCAAGTCAAACGGGCCAGCCTTTTCACATGAATGGGCCTCTGTTGGGCCGTGCCACGTGTCGACGTATCATAGGCGCCTTCTGTCCAATGAGTGGATGACATCTGTCCCAATGATGAGCCGACACGTGTTTCCTCCAACCAATGATGATTTTACACGTGGAAAATCCCCATTGGTCCGGGCTGTTAACGGGTTATCGGATCCAAAACCCGACCCGATAGCTTAATGGCGTTCCGTTATGGTGGATGCCACGTGTCGGTCACCCTTGACGAAAGCACTTCTGTGACGTGGGATTTATCGTCATGGAAGTGGACACTTCCGTGATGATAATTTTGGTAATATCATGGAACACTTCTACGACAACACAGGTATGACTATCTTGATTATGTCATAAAATCGTCATGGATGTATATGCATGACAAAAAATGTGACCTACTATGACAAACACGTATCATCACGGAAGTGTATTTTTTTGTAGTGTTGGTCTTCTCCACAACCACCACTCTATTCCACCTATAGTGCTATATCCATGGCTCACGCTCATGTATTGCGTGAAGATTGAAAAAGTTTTGAGAATGTCAAAAGTATGAAACAATTGCTTGGCTTGTCATCGGGGTTGTGCATGATTTAAATATTTTGTGTGGTGAAGATAGAGCATAGCCAGACTATATGATTTTGTAGGGATAACTTTCTTTAGCCATATTATTTTGAGAAGACATAATTGCTTTGTTAGTATGCTTGAAGTATTATTATTTTTATGTCAATATGAACTTTTTGTCTTGAATCTTTCGGATCTGAATATTCATACCACAATTAAGAAGAATTACATTAAAATTATGCCAAGTAGCACTCTGCATCAAAAATTCTGTTTTTATCATTTACCTACTCGAGGACGAGCAGGAATTAAGCTTGGGGATGCTTGATACGTCTCCAACGTATCTATAATTTTTTATTGCTCCATTCTATATTATCTACTGTTTTGGACATTATTGGGCTTTATTATCCACTTTTATATTATTTTTGGGACTAACCTATTAACCGGAGGCCCAGCCCAGAATTGTTGTTTTTACATGTTTTAGGGTTTCGAAGAAAAGGAATATCAAACGGAGTCCAAACGGAATGAAACCTTTGGGAACGTGATTTTCTCAACGAACAAGACCCGGGAGACTTGGACCCTATGTCAAGAAAGAAAAGAGGAGGCCACAAGGTAGGGGGCGCGCCTACCGCCCCTCACCAGGCGTGCCCTCCACCCTCGTGGGCCCCCTGTTGCTCCACCGACGTATTCCTTCCTCCTATATATACCTACGTACCCCCAAACGATCAGATACGGATCCAAAAACCTAATTCCATCACCACAACTTTTTGTATCCACGAGATCCCATCTTGGGGCCTGTTCCGGAGCTCCGCCGGAGGGGGCATCGATCACGGAGGGCTTCTACATCAACACCATAGCCTCTCCTATGAAGTGTGAGTAGTTTACCTCAGACCTACGGGTCCATAGTTAGTAGCTAGATGGCTTCTTCTCTCTTTTTGGATCTCAATACAATGTTCTACCCCTCTCTTGTGGAGAACTATTCGATGTAATCTTCTTTTTGCGGTTTGTTTGTTGAGACCGATGAATTGTGGGTTAATGGTCAAGTCTATCTATGAATAATAGTTGAATCTTCTCTGAATTCTTTTATGTATGATTGGTTATCTTTGCAAGTCTCTTCGAATTATCAGTTTGGTTTGGCCTACTAGATTGATCTTTCTTGCAATGGGAGAAGTGCTTAGCTTTGGGTTCAATCTTGCGGTGTCCTTTCCCAGTGACAGTAGGGGCAGCAAGGCACGTATTGTATTGTTGCCATCGAGGATAACAAGATGGGGTTTTCTTCATATTGCATGAGTCTATCCCTCTACATCATGTCATCTTGCTTAAGGCGTTACTCTGTTTTTAACTTAATACTCTAGATGCATGCTGGATAGCGGTCGATGAGTGGAGTAATAGTAGTAGATGCAGGCAGGAGTCGGTCTACTTGTCTCGGACGTGATGCCTATATACATGATCATACCTAGATATTCTCATAACTATGCTCAATTCTGTCAATTGCTCAACAGTAATTTGTTCACCCACCGTAGAATACTTATGCTCTCGGGAGAAGCCACTAGTGAAACCTATGGCCCCCGGGTCTATCTTCATCATATTAATCTCCTACTACTTAGTTATTTCCTTTGCTATTTACTTTGCCTTTATTTTACTTTGCATCTTTATCATAAAAATACCAAAAATATTATCTTATCATATCTATCAGATCTCACTCTCGTAAGTGGCCTTATAGGGATTGACAACCCCTATTTGCGTTGGTTGCGAGGATTTATTTGTTTTGTGCAGGTACGAGGGACTCGCGCATAGCCTCCTACTATATTGATACCTTGGTTCTCAAAAACTGAGGGAAATACTTATGTTACTTTCCTGCATCATCCCTTCCTCTTCGGGGAAAACCAACGCAGTGCTCAAGAGGTAGCAGAGACCGATTCATCATGCTTTTTCTTAACCGATGTAAGATGGGATAGTTTAAGCTCATTGTCACCACTGTAGAAGTGATCATGAAACTTTTGCTCCAATTGAAACCATGTAGTAATAGAACCGGGTGGTAATGCAGAAAACCACGAGAAAGCAGTACCGGTTAAAGATAAAGGAAAATAACGTACTTTCCACTCGTCACGTGAACTTGCCTCACCTAATTGTGCCAAGTATTGACTAACATGCTCCCATGTAGTCTTTTTCCCTCTCCGCTAAACTTAACAAAATCTGGAACTTTATATCTGGGAGGACATGGCACGGCATCAAAAATTTCTAGATATGGTTTCCTGGAAATTCATGGTTTAGGTAGTTCAATCCCACAATGCTCTTGGAACACCCTAGACATTTCCTCTCTAACATTAGCCAAAATATCACTCGTATTGAGTGACGTTGTGTGTGGTTGTCGCGCATGGTGAATATGATTTCTAATAGTTGCTATAGTGCTAGTCGGAAGAGATGGTGGTGTGTATGTTGTACCATAGTTCGGCAGCAATCCACTTGGACTTGCCGAACCATAACCTAGCAATGCAGTTGGATTCACTGAACTTGGTACGTTCATGGCAGGATTAAAGGGTGGAGCAACAAGTTGATTTGTCTGACTGGGATAAGAATTCAACGGCACGGGCGGCGCCGATGAAATAGGTAAAGTTGGACTAAAATTTTCCACACCAGCAGACATACTGCCACTACCATGATATGACTGAGGAGTATTATTTTGAGCAGTATTATTGTCTATGATAGCTTGGTAAATAAGATCATTATTCTGAGAAATAAGAGTAGTAATTTCAGCCGACTGTTCAGGAGAGAAGATTTTGCTTACAACCGGTTCTACCTGCTCATTGTGAAGAGGAGGAAACTTGATTTCTTCAATTGAAGTGATGTTGCCTTGGTGATCCTTTTTGAACTTAGCAAGGAACTCCTGCATCTCCTTCTCTTCACGCGCATTCTTGTACTCCTCAAAAGCTTGGCGATGTTCTGCCGATAATTCCTCAAAATTGGGCTTGATGATGTTATTGGCATCCACTTCAGATGGCTTGGGAAGATCAACCATGATGGATGATGATGATTACTCTTTGTCCCCAGCGGAGTCGCCAAAAAGTGTGTTCGCACACGAACAAGTCACGTGTACCCTCGACGCCGGGGGTGATGCACCGCAGCTCACGTCGAAGGAGTCTCATCGGAAGTGCGATTCACAAGTCGACCGGCGAGAGCTTTTGAGGACCCAAAACCCTACACTCTCGGGAGGGACCCCGTCGGGGAGTGCGGCAACTATGGGCTGCCCTAGGTCGGCCAAGCCGCCCCTAGAGCCTCGCGATTCGCAGCTCTCCAACACGAAGAACGACGAAGAACGAGGGAGCAAGAACGAGGGAAGGACAAGACGTAGATGAAAAAGCTGTAGATGTGTTTGCGATTGTGTGTTGTTCAATCGGCCGTCATCCTTAGGTATATAAGAGGGGGCTGAACTTCCCGTGCAAGGAAAAGGCTTGGATTCACGTCCAAAACCCTAGTCAAATTCGGATTGGTTTTGTCCGAACTTTCCAAAACTGTTCGGTCTAAAATTGGCTGCACATTGTGGGTCTTTTTTGAGGTGGTAAACGACCTCGGATGGAAACGAGCCCAAAAGCAATATTGACCGTTTCGACGAGAGCAACAACTTTCATGTTGAACGTTTTTTTATCGGAGGTCATCTCGAAGGTCAAATCGCTCGCGCAAAACAGCTAATTATTCACGCAGCTCATCAGAAATACCCGCATATGTGTCTGGTTCCGGGCGTCATATTTTGCTCACTGGAGGGTCGCGCTGTGTGGGCTCTAACTTTTGCATAAGACCTCGGATTGGGACGATCTTTATATCAAAATTGATCATTTCGACGAGACGCACAACTTTCTTGTTGAAACTTTCTCCATTTGAAGCCATATTCATTGGGTTACTAGACATTCTTTAATCTGACACTACTAGGAAAAAGGCAACTAGCAGCGCGGGTAAAATGGCTACTAGCAGCGTGGGTACCCGCGCTACTAGTATCGCGCTACAACTAATAGTTAGTAGTAGCGCGGGTAGACCCGCGGTACTACTAACTTTGTTAGTAGTAGCGTGTGTGACACCCGCGCTATTGCTATTAAGAACCGCGCTACTACTAACGTAGTAGTAGCGGCGTGCTTATAATACCAGCGCTACTAGTATCCTAAGTACTAGTAGCGCTCAATTTGTTCCCACGCTACTACTAACTATTTCGGATTTTAAAAAAATAAAATCAACCAATTCCGTTTTATGCATACAATTCCAAGAAACAATAGTGATGGAAAAATGTCACTATCACACAGTTGCCATATTCCTTATTCATGATTCTACTATCACATAGTTGCCATATCTGCTACCAGACAGTTTCTCATTCTACATGTCCTCACTCCAATAGTAAGAAAAATGAAAAGGAAAAATAGAGCTAATCTGCCATTGGAATGTCCTTATTCCTGAGTAATATTCAATGGAACGGTGCAATTGCACTGCAGTCTCTTGGATTCACTATGCCGCTTCAACATCTCATTATCCTGCAGCGATGGAAATGAGCATCAGCAAGGCATATAGATTTTATCAATAAATGGAGAGGAAGCATAATCTCAGATGATACAAGAGACACATGGACTAAGATTCTGATACAATGCGAATATGCACTATAAGTACACATATATTTCAGTTACAAAATGATATTTAGTTAAAAAGTTACAAATAACTGAATGAAACTCAAACTATATATTTCAGTTACAAAAAATATTTCAGCTTAGGAATGCAGTGTATAAATTAGACTAGATAGGTAACACTAAGCTTAAATTTTAAATGCAGTTTAAGTACTAGCACCTACCAACTGAATATAGATTTTCCTTAGTGCATTTGCACTAGGAAACTAATCCTAACGTATCAACATTTTGATCACCATTATATCCCGTTGTGAATCCAAGGAAATCAAGAGTTCTATAAAATATGGCTAGAAAACACTGGACATAACAGAAAGTAGCCACTTCTTTGTTGTGTGGAAAATTTCCCAGGATTACTTCACTATGGATTGGGTAAAGAATCAATAAGGACAGCACCCACGGTATAACTCTCACCTTCTTCTGGGTGAAGAAGAAGGTGGCCACCGGCTTGAAGTACTAGGTGACAGGCATTTCTTCAAACATGTTCCAGTGAAAGCCGGGATTTGGCGCCAATTGCCATGGTCGTCATGCGCCTGTCACAAGACAAAAAACGGAACTACCTTAAATCGCTATACGTTTGGTTTTCTTCCTCAAACATGAACGAACAAAAAAATGTTTGGCTGAAACAGACTAATCAGCTATATGTTTCTTTCCGCTCCTAAATTGCATAAGGAAATCTTCATCTATTATTTTACTCTATGCTTACTAGCTACAACCTGTTGGATAGAAAAACACCTTCCACCATATGACTGTAGCTTGCCTAAATAACCTCAAAGTAGAAAATGCACGCTCGACACTTGTGGTACAAATTGTAAAATCAATGGTTTTGCCCTTAACCATTACTGTCTCTAAACAACACTTTTTATTCAGTACAAAATCTGTGACCTAATTAGAACTTGTTCCAATTAGTTAACATGAAAGAATCTACACTAAAAAGGCATAATCAAAGAGCTGGACTTCAGTATAGCAAGATTAAATTCCTAGTGGGGAGAGGTTGGGCAGACTGCTCATGTTGCTGACAGGCTAACTTGCACGCGACGCTGGCGGCGCCTATGCATAAGCACGGCCACGACGAGACATCGGCGGCCGAGGAGGCATCGACGGCAGGATTAAATGCAAAAGAAATGTTTATAAGGTGCTGATAACTCGTTACCAAGCTACCTGATAGCAAATTAATTCTTCTAAGCACCGAGAATAACAAAAAATTAGTACGCTGTTTGGTCCAATTGGTCAAGGCCCAAAATGCAGGTCCAGACCAACTATATCAACACCTATAAGAACCTCTACCTTATGCATGCCTCATATGCGACCTTACAAGAATTCCTACAAACATTCATAATTCTCTAGTATAGTACATTGAAATTGGTAGCAAACCAAACGATTCACGCATAGAACCAATGCACCAGCTCAAACATTCAATCGCCGTGGTAGGTCCCAGCTGAAGTCCCTGAACACGGGGGCTTGAGGGGGAGGAGGCATGCCTGGCAGTGGAGCAGCGCCGATCCCTGTGATTTTTAGTTTTAGGGTGAGAGCTGTGGGGGTTGTAGAGCATGTTTTTCTGTCAACCGGCCAGGATCGGAATGCACTATTGGTGGTGAGAGAGCAGAGCATGTGGCACCAAGGAATCATGCTCGCTAATCAATTTATAGATTCAAGCAAGCGGCTATGTAGTGAGACCTGCAAATGCCTCAGAGGGTGGAGAATTGTATCTCTCATGGCTAGAGAGAATTTGCAGCATCCACGCCTACAAACTAACAATCACAGGGATCACACGACCATGGAGCAAACAAACAAAGAATTCCACCGGTGGCTTCTCGCTTTGTTGGTTTTATGCACAATCTAGCACAGGGACCTTGCCATGCCGTTCCAAGGATTCGACCAGGCCAGGCTACCAAACAAACAACCCTTTATTTATGCGCAATTTTGCACGCCGTGCTCACGTAAAGAACCTGAGGTCCTCTCACACCACCCACCGCCACATGAATCAAAACAGCCACATGGAACGCGCTTCTTTGGATTCATATGGCACAATAATCTACTCCTATGGGTGCCCAATGTTGTAATCTTGAGAAATCACCAACAAAGTTCAGGCAACAAAAGGCAAAGAACGGAACGAACCTGCGGGAGCTTGACGGTGGTGGAGGCGGCCACGATGCAGTAGCCGAGGAGCTTGGAGACGAGCGGGAGAAGGCATTCTTTCTCCGGTATCTTGGCGTCCGACAGCGCCGAGAGGACGCAGACGAAGTTCATGCCCAGGATCTCCAGCTCCGTCATCTTCAGATTCGCCAATCTCCAAATCATCCAATACAAAAATCAGAAGAAAACAAGGCAGAGGATGCTTCAGTCAGGAGGGCGAGGGGGGATGAGGGTGGAGGGAGTTTCCACATATCCTCACGTCGATCTGCACCGGCGCCATGGCTTCCTCAGCATGGATGGAGGCCACGGCGAGCGAGGGACTGGACTGGAGGTCGAGGGACGAATCTTTCACCCGAGAGGAGCTGGTTGCCATCGAACTGGGCGAGCGGGACGGGGACGGTGCGGGGGCGCTTGCCGAAGCAGGTAGTGTAGCGCTTGTGGGCCTACATGCAGGGGAGGCAGCAGGTGAGGCGGGAGCAGCGCGGGCACCGGTACTTCCATGGCTGCTCCCCGCACTCCTGGCACGGGGCACCCTTCTCCCCGCCGCCGCCGGAGCCGTAGGCGGCGGCGGCGCTGGGGGACGGGCCCTGCGCGGGCGGCTCCCCCTCCATGGCGGGTTGGGACTTGGGAGAGAAGGAGAGGAGGTGGAGCGGAGACGGGATTGGGGATCTGGATCGGGCGTGAGTGTTTTTTTTTTGAGACATGGAGTGGTATGGTTGGTGGGGTGGGAGCAGATGCAGGTGGTAGCGTGGGGTTTATAACCCGCGCTACTACTATCGACTTAGTAGTAGCGTGGGTTTATAACCCACGCTACTACTACGGCTGGTCCGGAAGGCACGGTGGAAATCACTTAGTAGTAGCGAGGGGTAAAAACATGCGCTACTACTATCGGGTTATTAGTAGCGCGGTTTCCTCAAGCTCGCTACTGCTAATTAGCAGTAGCGTTTGTTTTTAAACCGCGCTGCTGCTAAGATTCTGTGTATAAGATTTTCCCTAGTAGTGTGGTGTCGACATGAGGATCTCTGAACTTGTCATAACTTTTACATCCAAACTCCGTTTTATACCATCTTCATATTCATCTTCATCTTCTCGAAAAGAGCCATTTTATGATGACTTTCAATAGTAAGTTTGAATTAATCTTGACATAGCTTCAAGCCACTCTTTATAAACATGCCACTTTTGAGCGTCCACAACTTGCAAACTTCAATACAAGTATTTCTCAAATTCACAACTACTCAGCTAGCACAACTTTAATATTACTATCTCCATATCTCAAAACAATCATCAAGTATCAAACTTCTCTTAGTATTCAATGCACTTATATGAAAGTTTTTTATAATATCAAAAGAAAATTACCATGCTGTTCTAAAGGACTCTCAAATAATATAAGTGAAGCATGAGAGATCAATTATTTTTATAAAATGAAACCACCACCGTGCTCTAAAAGATATAAGTGAAGCACTAGAGCAAAAATTATATAACTCAAAAGATATAAGTGAAGCACACAGAGTATTCTAATAAATTCCGATTCATGTGTGTCTCTCTCAAAAGGTGTGTACAGCAAGGATGATTGTGGTAAACTAAAAAGCAAAGCCTCAAATCATACAAGACGCTCCAAGCAAAACACATATCATGTGGTGAATAAAAATATAGCTCCAAGTAAAGTTACCGATGAACGAAGACAAAAGAGGGGATGTCTTCCGGGGCATCCCCAAGATTAGGCTTTTTGGTGTCCTTGGATTTTACCTTGGGATGCCTTGGGCATCCCTAAGATTAGGCTCTTGCCACTCCTTGTTCCATTATCCATCAAATCCTTACCCAAAACTTAGAAACTTCACAACACAAAACTTAACAGAAAATCTCGTGAGCTACGTTAGCGAAAGAAAACAAAACACCACTTCAAGGTACTTTAATGAACTCATTCTTTATTTATATTGGTGTTAAACATACTGTATTTCAAATTCTCTATGGTTTATAAAATTCATTACTAGCCATAGGTTCATCAAAATAAGCAAACAACACACGAAAAACAGAATCTGTCAAAAACAGAATAGTCTGTAGTAATCTGTATCAAACGCATACTTCTGGAACCCCAAAAATTCTAAAATAAATTTTTGGACGTGAGGAATTTATCTATTAATCATCTGCAAAAAGAATTAACTAAATATCACTCTCCAATAAATAATGGCATAAATTCTCGCGAGCGCTAAAGTTTATGTTTTTTACAGCAAGATCAAAAAGACTTTCCCCAAGTCTTCCCAACGGTTCTACTTGGCACAAACACTAATTAAACACAAAAAACACAAAAAAACAGAGGCTAGATAAATTATTTATTACTAAACAGGAACAAAAAGCAAGGAACAAAAATAAAATTGGGTTGCCTCCCAACAAGCGCTATCGTCTAACGCCCCTAGCTAGGCATAAAAGCGAGGATAGATCTAGGTATTGCCATCTTTGGTGGGCAATCCATAAGTGGCTCTCATAATAGATTCATATGGTAATTTAATTTTCTTTCTAGGGAAGTGTTCCATGCCTTTCCTTAACGAAAATTGGAATCTAATATTTCCTTCCTTCATATCAATAATTGCACCAATCGTTGTAAGGAAAGGTCTACCAAGAATAATAGGACATGAAGGGTTGCAATCTATATCAAGAACAATGAAATCTACGGACACATAATTCCTATTTGCAACAATAAGAACATCATTAATTCTTCCCATAGGTTTTTTAATAGTGGAATCCGTAAGGTGCAAGTTTAAAGAGCAATCATCAAATTCACGGAAACCTAGCAAATCACACAAAGTTTTTGGGATCGTGGAAACACTAGCACCCAAATCACACAAAGCATAGCATTCATGATCTTTAATTTTAATTTTTATTGTAGGTTCCCACTCATCATAAAGTTTTCTAGGGATAGAAACTTCCAACTCAAGTTTTTCTGCATAAGATTGCATTAAAGCATCAATGATATGTTTAGTAAAGCTTTATTTTGACTATAAGCATGAGGAGAATTTAGCACAGATTGCAACAAGGAAATACAATCTATCAAAGAGCAATTATCATAATTAAATTTCTTGAAATCCAAGATATTGGGTTCGTTGCTATCTAAAGTTCTAACCTCTTCAATCCCACTTTTACCAATTTTCGCATCAAGATCTAAAAACTCCGAATTTTTGGGACGCCTTCTAACTAAAGTTGACTCATCTCCAGTCCAATCATTATCAAGATCCATATTGAAAAACAAGGATTTAATAGGGGACACATCAATCACTTTTAGATCTTCATCTTTATTCTCATAAAAACTAGAAGAACACGCCTTCACAAATCAATCTTTCTTAGCACGCATTCTAGCGGTTCTTTCTTTGAACTCATCAATGGAAATTCTCATGGCTTTGAGAGACTCATTGATATCAAGAGAAATTCTATCCACGTTCCTAGCCAACTCATTAATCTTAAGTAATTTTTCTTCAATCAAAGCATTGAAACTCTTTTGCGAACTAATAAATTATTTAATACTAGATTCAAAATCATAGGGCATCTTATTATAATTTCCATAAGAGCTGTTGTAGGAATTACTATAATTATTAGAGGAATTACTAGAAAACGGCCTAGAATTAAAATTACCTCTATACGTGTTGTTACCAAAATTGTTCCTACCAACAAGATTCACATCCATAGATTCATTATTATTCTCAATCAAAGTAGACAAAGGCATATCATTAGGATCAGTAGGAGCACTCTTATTAGCAAACAATTTCATAAGTTCATCTATCTTTCCACTTAGAACATTAATCTCTTCAATCGCATGAACTTTTTTACTAATAGATCTTTCGGTGTGCCATTGAGAATAATTAACCATAATATTATCTAGGAGTTTAGTAGCTTCTCCTAAAGTGATTTCCATAAAAGTGCCTCCCGCGGCCGAATCTAAAAGATTTCTAGAAGCAAAATTCAATCCGGCATAATTTTTTTGTATAATCATCCATAAATTCAATCCATGTGTAGGGCAATTACGTATCATTAATTTCATCCTCTCCCAAGATTGTGCAACATGTTCATGATCAAGTTGCTTAAAATTCATAATATCGTTTCTAAGAGAGATGATCTTAGCGGGAGGAAAATACTTAGAGATAAAAGCATATTTGCACGCATTCCATGAATCAATACTATTTTTAGGCAAAGACGAAAACAAAGCTTTAGCACGATCTCTAAGCGAAAACGGAAATAGCTTAAGTTTAACAATATCATTATCCACATCTTTCTTCTTTTGCATATCACACAAATCAACAAAGTTGTTTAGATGGGTAGCGACATCTTCACTAGGAAGGCTAGAAAACGGATCTTTCATGACAAGATTCAAGAAAGCAGTATTAATTTCACAAGATTCCGCATCGGTAAGAGGAGAAATCGGAGTGCTAATAAAATCATTATTGATGGTATTGGCAAAGTCACATAATTTAGTATTATCTTGAGCCATCGTGATAAGCAAGCAATCCAACACACAAGCAAACAAGCGAAAAGAAAAAAAAACAGAACGAGAGAACAAAAGGAAAAGAGGGCGAATAAAACGGCAAGGGTGAAGTGGGGGAGAGGAAAACGAGAGGCAAATGGCAAATAATTTAATGCGAAGGATAAGAGTTGTGATGGGTACTTGGTATGTCTTGACTTGGCGTAGATCTCCCCGGCAACGGCGCCAGAAATCCTTCTTGCTACCTCTTGAGCATGCGTTGGTTTTCCCTTGAAGAGGAAAAGGTGATGCAGCAAAGCAGCGCAAGTATTTCCCTCAGTTTTTAAGAACCAAGGTATCAATCCAGTAGGAGATCATGCGCGAGTCACCTCGTACCTACACAAACAAATAAGAACCTCGCAATCAACGCGATAAAGGGGTTGTCAATCCCTTCACGACCGCTTGCAAGAGTGAGATCTGATAGAGATAATAATAATAAGATAAATATTTTTGGTATTTTTATGATATAGATTGAAAGTAAAGATTGCAAAATAAATGGTGTCAAAAATAGCTAGTTGACGGAAGATTAATATGATGGAAGATAGACCCGAGGGCCATAGGTTTCACTAGTGGCTTCTCTCAAGATAGCATATGGGTGAACAAATTACTGTCGAGCGATTGATAGAATTGAGTATAGTTATGAGAATATCTAGGTATGATCATGTATATAAGCATCACGTCCGTGACAAGTAGACCGACTCCTGCTGCATCTACTACTATTATTCCACACATCAACCGCTATCCAGCATGCATCTAGAGTATTAAGTTCATAAAAACGGAGTAACACTTTAAGCAAGATGACATGATGTAGTGGGATAAACTCATGCAATATGATATAAACCTCATCTTTTTATCCTCGATGGCAACAATACAATATGTGTCATTTCCCTTACTGTCAGTGGGATCGAGCACCGCAAGATTGAACCCAAAGCTAATCACTTCTTCCATTGCAAGAAAGATCAATCTAGTAGGCCAAACCAAACTGAAAATTCAAAGAGACTTGCAAAGATAACCAATCATACATAAAAGAATTCAGAGAAGATTCAAATATTGTTAATAGATAATCTCGATCATAAACCCACAATTCATCGGATCTCGACAAACACACCGCAAAAGAAGATTACATCAAATAGATCTCCAAAAGAACCGAGGAGAACTTTGTATTGAGATCCAAAGAGAGAGAAGAAGCCATCTAGCTAATAACTATGGACCCGAAGGTCTGAGGTAAACTACTCATACATCATCGGAGGAACTATGATGTTGATGTAGAAGCCCTCCGTGATCAATGCCTCCTCCGGCGGAGCGCCGGAAAAGGCCCCAAGATGGGATCTCACGGGTACAGAAGGTTGCGGCGGTGGAATTAGGTTTTCGTGATGCTCCCCGATGTTTTCAGGATACGTAGGTATATATAGGATGAAGAAGTAGGTCGGTGGAGCCACGAGGGGCCCACGAGGATGGAGGGCGCGCCCAGGGGATAGGCGCGCCCCCTGCCTCGTGGCCTCCTCGTTGGTTGCTTGACGTCCACTCCATGTCCTATAGATCATGTTTGTTTCAAAAATCACACTCTCGAAGGTTTCATTTCATTTGGACTCCGTTTGATATTCTTTTTCTACGAAACACTGAAATAGACAAAAAAACAGCAATTTAGGCTGGGCCAAGGTTAATAGGTTAATCCCAAAAATAATATAAAAGTGTATAAATAAGCCCATTAAACATTCAGAACAGAATATATAATAGCATAGAGCAATCAAAAATTATAGATACGTTGGAGATGTATCAATACCCCAGGTGTTGGGTTTGGTTTTCATTCAATCTCCAGATTATATGGTTTGATAAGATTTTCCTTTTTGCAAATTGGATTGCTTAATGGTGTCTACGCCAGCGTCCGTCTCCCACTGGCTGTGTTCCTTGTGCGCTCACGGACAACAGCCGGGTCTGCGGGGGACGAGGAGTATCCCGTGTTTATTCTGACGAGCATTGCAAGCTCCGAACTGTTCATATTACCGTGACGGAGCCGCCCCGTCTCAGTTCTCGGCTTCCAGGATACGTGCTGCCAGCAGTAGCGCAATCACACTGGCACAGCACCTCGCATCGTCCGTGCCGATGCTACTGTATTCTGCCTCCATGCTTCGCTCTTGCGATTCCATGCGCTGGGAGGTGCGCGCACGTATATTTCATCCCCAATACTGCTTATGTTATTTGCTTATTATTGGATCAACTTTGGGTCTGCAATAGTTGATATGATGTCATCCTAGTATTACTTATTTGATCAGCTCTTTTAGATATATAGACTAATCAATAGCTTAATAATTTATAATCACTTGGGCCAATTACCTGATGGGAGACAGGGAGAACGCTTGTTGAAGGGCCTTAGGCAATCTGCTCACAGACCTTTGCATGGGCTAGAATCAAGCAAACATGATCACTTGCATGAACACAAAGTTCCCGATAATATAAGTGCAAAATTGGACAAATACCTTTAGAGGAAACTTGTATGCTCGACATGCTTGACCATGTCAAAGCTCATGCATGAGTAACTATATCCTCAGGTGATTCGTATTATCTAGAAGGTGAGCTTCAAAATTTTGTAAATTAATGTTTCCAACAGTTCAGAGCTGGTACTTTACTGTACTGTCGGTATTTAGGTGGATGGTCGCTCTTTTAAATCCTGATACAAGTAATGCACTTCAGCCTGTTCTATTTATCTGTGTCTTTGCTGCCAATAGCTGATATAATTTCATCGCGAGCATGGAAGTACACCAGCTCTATTGTAGTTCAAAGTTGTTGGCCTATGCCCTAAAGAGAGAATAATTAGTATTTGCCCCTATGTGCCAGACTGTAGTTATGCCTTGCCTATTCTATCATTTTCATCATTGACAGATGTAGGTAGCAAATTATCTTTGCAAAATGTTGTGGTTGCGGTGTTTGTCTTGTCAATTCTCCATTCCTTCCTTTCTGATAAAGTGTTAGTTTGCATTTGTTATGTTTTATTTTTCTCTATGTTAATTTCTTGGTGTTGACTTCAGATTGCACATATATGGAGAAACATTCAATTTTTCAAGCCACCTCCCGAATATTTATTTCCTGGCTATCTGTTATGAACATTATCTTTACAGAAACCTGGTTGATGTAATAAAGTTACAAATAGTCTAATACTAATATTTTTGTATGTACATATTGTTATATATACTACATACCATTTTTTTGTGAGAAGGTAGATGAGGGCGAGCTCGAGGGCTAATATTATTCGCACATATGTTTTGAGCAAATGACTAAAAGAAGGGTATACTTTGCTTGGCGAATGATTCCATGGCCTCATAGATGCCTACGGTATGTAACTAAGCATGAATTGGTCTAAAATACTGCTTCTTTTCATGGTGGCGGTGTATGTAGATTCATGTAGCAGTTCTTTTTTGCATGGTAGATCTTGTAGCAGTTAATGGAATGCGGAGTTGCGGACGAGGTGGATCATGTGTTAACCAAAAGCTGGTTGGGGTGGTCGCAATTGCCAAATGTGTCTGGATGGATTTTCTATTTGTTGGATGCTCTCCTCACCCGTCACTAGGAGAAAGCTGGGTAGGAAGAACCGAAAGTCTTCTGCAAAGTGATAATTGAGAAGAAAATGTTTGGCTTGGACGAGAGGTTCATCAGTCGGAAACCGTATATCTAATTTTGCTCGATGTGTACTTATCAACGATATGGCATCACTTTGATAGATGTCTTGGCACATCTTTAGTTATTTAGTAGGCTATTGACACTTCAATAAACAATTCTCACCCGATTTTCTGTGATTCCATAGCGTAGCACGGGCATCTTATTAGTAAATACTATAACAGTGAGAAACAGAGAATGAGCCATCACCTGAGGCCAACTTCAACGCATCACCTCAAACGGACATCCGTTTTTACCGCTTTTCATCCGTTTGGGGGTGACAATGGAGTCGTGTTCACCCGGATTTATGGATCCAACACACGACCGCATTTCAGCCGCATCTCGTCCGCATAAATTTTATTTTTGCAAACACATATCTTTATTTTTCATCATTGATTTTTAATACATGGAAGCACATCACCAAATCTTGACTAGAATAATAAGACCAAAGAAAACAAAAACCACAAGAAGACATTTTAGAAGATATTCAACTTCCATAACCGCTCTCGTAAGTTGGATTAGTGACTTCTCGATGCATTCATTGTTGATCTGCGGAGGCTCGATCTTGCGTGCTTCTTTCTTCTTCGAGTCTAAAGAAGTAGATGTTGCTTCCTCACATCTAGTATCATCTCTAGCCTCTATTTATAGCAACAAGTGCACAAACATCTATTAAATTACGCTCTATCAATAGATCGATGCATTCTTCTTCCCAATACCAAAAGTTGCATCCATTCTACACAATAAAAATTTGAGTGAGTACAACTAGTCGAATTCAAGAGCACAACCGAAGCTAAATTAGCACATACCCAATCGTTTGAGCACTTGACGAACACCCATCTGGAATGTTCTGGCGTTGTAGACATGCGGCGCAAGACCTTTCTTGGGTAGTCGTCGCACTTTATGAGTGGCAACGGTGCGCCGACGAGCCTTTGGGCCAGCACCGAGCCCGGCCGACGGTCGTTCTTGTATTTGTCGGCGATCCGCTGACGGGGTAGATCTGAGCAGCTAGAGGCGGAGTCAGTACCTGCATGCGGCCTTGAGGCCTTGCTGGGGCCTTCCGGCCCTGTGCCCGGCGCGGCCTCCCATAGCCGGGCGAGCTCAAGTCCGGCCGGATCCGCTCTAAATCCGCCCGTCGGATGCGCAAATCAGGTGGCCGTAGTTGGGCAACTCGGGGCGTCGAGGGAATGGAGGCTGCGACAAGGGTTGTGGCGAGCGCACGACCGAGCTGCACAGCGGCAATGGCGGTGGCGGCGAGGGACGAGAGGGGCAGGGGTGTGGCTGGAGCGGGAGGGGGTAGAAAAAGGGGGTCTGCGTCCCCGACGAGCAGGCCAGGGGAGGACAGGGTCGTGCACCACGCACCGTTTGCGTGTGTCCGTTTGGACGTAAACTCAGCCCAAATTTAAGCTAAAAATGGGTCGAAAGCGAACAAAAAAGGGACGATGGTCCGTTTGCGGCTACGCGTTAAAGGGTCTGCTTTGTCCGTTTGCCCCCAAACAAATACGGATGGACCATTCGGGGTTGTGTGTTGGAGTTGGCCTGAAACTTGCGATGAGCATGGCAATATGTATCTCAACAGCTGTTTCATCGAGATTTCAGCATATATTATGCATGGGCACACTGGCGGATCCTCTTGGGGACCATACTGGGCCATGGCCCAATCTTCCAAAACTACAAAAAATAATTAACAGGGTATGTGGCCCATTATATCCATTCCGTCCCACCACTTGGCCCAAGTCTACAGCAGTCTGTTATAAGTGGGAGCAACTAGTTGACGAGCGCTTCTTCGGGGGCCTCGCAATGATCACTTGCGGGTGGGCTGAAAGCACGTCCGCCACGTGTCGCCTCTGAACGCTCTCTGATTTTCTTTTTTTTATTTTCCACATGCGTTTTCGTTTTTTCCCCGGGTTTTTTTCGACCTTTTGGTTTTCCATCAGTCTTCTTTAGCTTTTGGACCAAAAAATCTCACGAAAAAAACATGTTTTCTTTTCTTTTTCTTTCATGAGAGGCACATTTTTTCTTTCACGAGAGGCACACTTTTTGCTTTCGCAAGAGGCACAGCCGTCTCTCTCTAAAACAAAAAAAATGTGTTTTCTGTTTTTTTCCTTCCGCGAGAGGCACGGCATGACCTCGTCTCTCCAAACAGAAAAAAAAACATGTTTTTTGTTTTTTTCTTTCGTGAGAGGCACGGTTTTGCTTTCGCGAGAGACACGGCCGTGCCTCTCGGAAATGGAAAAATACGTGTTTTCTGTTTTTTCCTTCCGCTAGAGACACGGTTGTGTTTTCGTGAGAGGCACAGCCGTGCCTCTTTCGGAAAGGGAAAAACAGTGCTCCCGGTTCGGTCTTTTTGTCCGGTTTTTGTGTGGAAAAAAGTTTGTCAAAACCTATCAATATCGTATCTAGTTTTAAAGATCTCGACGCGAGGAATCCAACGGTGAAAAAAGTTCGAGATTTGAACACACAGTTTAAGAGATAAACCGTTTTGAATAAACGAGTGTACAAAAAAAACTCTCAAGTTGCGACACATGGTGCCATTTGTCATAATCTGGGAAGATGAGAGTGATCTTTACAAGAAGTACTTCCCAATTATTGATTTCAGTCATAAGCTCCTTTTGCTACCCTTAAAAAAGAGAGCTCCTTTTGCTACGTTGTGGGCTGGGGTTTGACGTTCTGGGCAGTGCTCCGCAGTGGCCGAGAGGTACAATGCAATACCAACCTTCAATCTCTCCAATCCTTTCCACCTAAAAAACTCCAACAATTTCTAAAAAAAAAACTAAAAAACTCCAACAGGTTCACTAAAAAAGAGGTAATATCACTGGCACTCGTATAACTTGCGCTGAATGTTCAGTTTAGTGCTAAAATGTTAAAAAATACGAATTTATAGTCATCTAACTTGTTGTTCAATGCAAATACGGTGCTTTTTACCGTATCAGGAACATATGGAGAGATGAGACAGAGGGAGTATTTTTTCTTTGCTAAGAATGAGACAGAGGGAGTAGATACTAAATACCATGGCAGAGAATACTCATCCATGTGCCCATGTATACATACTGAAATCTCAGCCAAATAGTTGTCGAGATACATCAAGCAGATTCATTTCGATGCTCATCGTGCATGTGCTTGCTGAAATCTTAAGTGTTGCAAAATTGGTTAGTTGTTCATCTTTCTTTCTTTCTTTTTCTGCGGGAAACTCATCATTCATTCAAAGTACAATGATATTTTTCTACTTAAAAAAAAGGTTTTCTCCGTTGTGTGTGTGTGGATGGCGGGGCGGGGGGTCTTCAGCCAGTTGATGTACATCTCGAAATTATTAACTCAACTGAGACTAATATTTGGTCAAGTAAAAATATGGACAGTTAACAATTGTTTTGATTTTTTAAGACCCTCCCACACAATACATAGTTCAGTATTGTAACCGTGAAATCTGAGATGTACATCAACTAGCTGAAGGGCCCATGTGGTTTCATGGATTATCTTGTTGGGCTTGCCATCTGTCTGGTCTTTGTCGGCTGTTTGAGATGTCGTGTGGGCTTGGCCCTGGATGCAATGGTTTTATCCTGGTTTTCTATCGATTAACCGGGCAAACTATCTTCTTGTTAATTAATGAAAAAGGCAAAGTTTTTGCTTCTGTTTAAAGAAAAAGTAACTGTGAAATTCAGTTGCAACTGATCCAAACCATTAAACTAGCCTTACATTTATATTTACAATCTACATATGTAGTTTCTCCTGCCTTCCTCCACTAGAATATCATATCAGCCATACAAACTGGAATCTTGCTATTTCATTAATCACAACACTTGCATGTTTATCCCCAGAAGCTTACATCTTATTTCTTTATGCATTGGACTACAAATTTCAGGATTTAAGCCGCAACTGAGATTGTTGAATCAAGACTTTAGGGAGCAAATAAGAACTTGACAGATATAATAAAGAACAATTATCAAGTAATTATATTCATTATTTTTTTGTGGGGTAATTATATTCATCAGCTACACATTTAGGTCTTCTCCAAAGAAACATTCTATATTTTACAATATAATTTTGTTTTTTTAGTTTGTTGTCTTAGTTTGCTTCGTTATTTAGAAAATGAGAAGAGTAGGGATGGGTCCTACTCAAAATAATGTTGTTTTGGTTATGTAATTCAGAACACATGCTTTTGTTAAGTATTATTATTGTAAATGAAATTTGTGCTTGTCCAGTTCTATTCCCCTTATTCCACTATAAACAAATCCGAGCTCATGTTAACTTAATGATCAGGTTGGCCCAATTTAAATAACCAATTTGTTTCAACTTTTTTCACGACTGTTGTCATTCCACTATAAACAAATCTGAGCTCTATGCATCAAAGGAGTTGCTATGGGCAAGAACGTACTTGTAGAAGGACGTTCGCGACTGTTGTCATTCTATTCTAACTCTCCCAGATTGAAAAGTTTACATAAAATTTAAATTGGATAACGTGGTTGGATACAGTTCTTTTTGTTGTGTTTACAAGGTACCATTTTCCTTTATGTCATTTATGAAGCAGCCTTAGTTATTCTTTTTAGGCAGTTAAAGTACACCCACATACTACTAGGCTACTACCCTTAATAAAATGATGTAGGGGAATCAGCTAAGATTGTACGTGTCTTTCATAGTGGCGTTATTTTCTATCATGAGCCTAAATTTTGATCTGTTATGTTCCATTATGTACTAAGATTATATTCACTTTTGATTTCCTGTATTGTAAATAAGAGTCTTGAGACCCCTTAAGTCTTTAGATATGCCGTGCTTAGTGAAAAGAGGAGTTAGATACATCTGTCTTTCTTCGTCCACCAAAGAAAAGTTGGTATTTGTTTCTCGAACCTGATATGGATGTTTTAGGGAAAACTACCTAGCGGGACTGAGATTGCCGTCAAAAGATTGACATCATCATCAACTCAAGGCTCAACAGAATTCACTACTGAGGTTGAAATAATTGCAAATCCTTAAAAACAGAAATGTAATAAGGATACTTTGGTTTTGCATTCAAAGGGAAAAGCGATTTCCGGGGTTTCAAATTCAACAAGAGAGAGATCATCCTTGTCTACGAATACATGCCAACCAAGAGCGGGGGTAGAAAAAACGCCTCGGGCCAAGGTCTATTTTCTCTAAAACTATATTCACCGAGATTTCAATTCTAAATTGTTCTATCAAGATTTCAAAGAATTTTTATAATTCAGATGTCAATTCAACTTTAATCTTGCGGTGGTTATATGGATCCTGAACATATCATGTCTAGTAGGAAATTCTGAGCGAGGTCTGATGTGTATAGAGTCGGCATCATGGTTCCTGAGATCATGAATTGCTTTTGCCTGCACCGTATCTTTCAGTTCCATGTACTACAAGCTTTTTGATCGGCTCGGTCCAGCTTTTCTTTTATTCTCTACCTCCTGTCCTTGTCACTTTTCATTACTGACGCAGCTTCCACCCCAGTGAGCCTCTGCAGATAAATCGATTCCTCCGCGTGCTCGGTCCAAAGTTTGACCGTGGACTTGTACCCTCCCTTTGCCGTATTGACCACGCCCCCACCCGGTCACGCAGCGCCTTCCCCATTTCCACAACCGCCCGTCCTCCTCCTCCTCCCCCTCCCACGCTACAGCAGAGCAGCAGCAGCAGCCCCGTCGATCTACTCCGCGCTCCTCTCCCCCCCAGACCCGGCCGCTCCTCGCCGCCATGGCGCCTCGCGTGCCCTCCTCCCTCCTCCTCGTCGGCGCCGCGCTGCTCCTGGGCCTGGCGGCCGGCGCGGCGCGGGCGTCCAACGAGGAGGGGGACGCGCTGTACGCGCTGCGGATGCGGCTGTCGGACCCCAACGGCGTGCTCCAGAGCTGGGATCCCACCCTCGTCAACCCCTGCACCTGGTTCCACGTCACCTGCGACACCGCCAGCCGCGTCGTGCGCCTGTAAGCTACCGCTCGTCCCCCTCCCGCCCACCTCCGCTCAGTTCATCTTCCAGGTTTCCCCGCGCCTACTCAGATTAGCCCAGGAACCCAGCTCGATTTGAACTGCTACTAGGTCAAATTGCTTGCGTGCTGCAAGGATATCGACGGTCTTTCATCTTTACTCTTGCACTTGCTTCTTGTTCAAGGGATTGATAGCTTAAGCGATAGTTGAATAATCATACTAACTGTTCATTCAAAAGGGCCGATTTATATAAAAAAAAGAACAACTTGCAAGCATAATCAATAGTTGTGGCGTCTGTCTGTCATAGTTCAACGATATTGCGTCCTGCTGGTTGGATGACCGTGTTGCGTGACGCTCTTTGTGGCAAACTTGTGCAGGGATTTAGGCAACTCCAACGTCTCCGGCTCCATCGGCCCCGAGCTCAGCCGCCTTGTGAATCTTCAGTACCTGTATGTGCCCCTGTGATGAATTCCACCGTCTCTGTTATTCAAACGGAGCAAAATGGTTTTGATTTCCTCAATTGGAACTTGATTTGCAGGGAGCTGTACAGGAACAACCTCAACGGCGAGATCCCAAAAGAGTTGGGCAAGCTGAAGAATTTGATCAGCTTGGATCTGTATGCCAATAAGCTCACCGGAAGAATCCCCAAGTCGCTTTCCAAGCTCAGCTCGCTGAGATTCATGTATGTATTATCCTCTGATTGCACTTCATTCCTCCACAGTACAAATGCCCCCTCTAAAAAAAACTACAGCACTAATTCATGGCATCTTTTGTCCAAGTGATGTACCCAAAATGGCTGGGCAGTCGTGGCCATAGTTCTGAATAAACTGAAATGCAATTTAAAAATTTGCTTTTGGCATAGTTAAGCATTAGATGTATTAAAAGGAAGTACGTTTGCCTGTCTTAATTCATATGGGAACAATTTTCCCCAAGCGAATACTAAATTGATATCTTACAGGCGTTTGAACAACAACAAACTTGCTGGATCAATTCCACGGGAGCTGGCCAAACTCTCCAACCTTAAAGTCATGTGAGTGTGCATCTTAACATATGTATACCAGATTTAGTTGTGCCGTTGATTCTCTATGGTTGCTGACTTTTAAGTCATTGTGACATGCAGTGATTTGTCTAACAATGACTTATGTGGGACGATCCCTGTCGATGGTCCATTCTCAAGCTTCCCTCTTAGAAGGTAATATCTCAAAGTCCACTAGCATATTTTGTGGAACTAACATGGATCTGGAGACCTAAAAACCTCTACATTTGTACTGTGATGTCCTCAAGGGCGATGGTCTAGTTTTTCATGATTGCGTAGACTAGAGATGTTAGGACGATGGTGTTTGAGGTCGTGTCATTCATAAGTTTTTTTCGACTGCTGTGTCATTCATAACTTGATAGCTTTCGTATCAGATATGGCATCTTCTCTGACAATGAATTCATCCGATGAATGGCTAATAAGACATAATTGTTACTTTTCCAGCTTCGAGAACAACAGCAGACTGAACGGCCCGGAGCTGCAAGGATTGGTTTCCTATGACTTTGGATGCTAGAAAGCGCTGATGCACACGACAATGCACGTGGAAGGAAGGCAAAAAATTATAGTAGTACAACAAATAGTAGGAAGCTTAGCACTACAACATGTATGGCTTGCGATACATGCAGCAGAAGATGAAGAAGGTATGTGAGCATAGGGTCTGCGTTCGGTACTCAGACCCCAGAAGGAAAATAATGGGATGTGAGAAGTCTTAGCTTGATCGATTGTTATTGCCGTATTGTAAATTGTAATAAGCTGCTTAGTACCGCAGCTAAGCTGACCGCTTGGGTCCATTGAGTAAGCCTTTGCCAGTTCGGAACTAAATCCCAGCTGATGAAGAATGTATCTCAAGTTTTATCTACAAACGATCCACATCTCTTTGTTATGTTAGTATGGTTGAAGTACAAGCATTGTAGTGCAAAACAATATGAAGACTTTGTGCGTTGAGAAGACGAAAGAAAAACCAGACGAAAAAAAAGGCAAAAAAAACCGGACGAAGGTGGGACGAAAAAAAACCGACGGAGACTACCAACTGCTCCATTAGAAGTAGAGATTATCCATGAAGCCTTCGGTACTTTATATCTTTACAAGGAAGGAACGAAGCTAGGCCAGTGTATTTTTGTAATGACATTTAGTTGTATAGGCAATGTAACACCCTCGATGCGACTATATCTCCCACGTGTCGAGGCACGACTTAGAGGCATAATCGCATTGAAGGCATATGTCGCAAGTTAGACAATCTTCACAACATCCCATGTAATATGAATAATAAAGGGGAGATAACATAGTTGGCTTACACTCGCCACGTCAATCAAGTACATAAATAACATTACATCAACCAAACACTCATGGCCCGACTACGGTGCCAAAATAAAAGATGACCCAACATGCGACACGGTCCCAATCACCCCCAACTGGGCACCACTACTGATCATCGGGAAAGGAAACATAGTAACGTTGAGAGTCTTCGTCGAACTCCCACTTAAGCTCATACGCGTCTCCTGGAGCGGAATCATCAGGCCCTGCATCTGGTGTAATACTAATCTGTGAGCCACAGGGACTCAGCAATCTCGCACCCTCGCGATCAAGACTATTTAAGCTTGTAGGTATGGCAAGGTAAAATATGAGAGGAGCTGCAGCAAGCGACTAGCAAGTATGGTGGCTTACTTACACAAAAGAGAGCGAGAAGAGGAGGCAAAGCACGAGCGAGAAGCTAGAGAACAACCTGCGCAAACATTACTCCAACACCGTGTCCACTTCCCGGACTCCGCCGAGAAGAGGCCATCATGGTAACACACTCGGTTGATTCATTTTAATTAAGTTAAGGTTCACGTTATCTACAACCGGGCATTAACAAATTCCCATCTGCCCATAACCGCGGGCACGGCTTTCGAAAGTTCAATCCCTGCAGGGGAGTCCCAACTTAGCCCATGACAAGCTCTCATGGTCAACGAAGGAATATACCTCCTCCCAAGAAGTTCCGATCAGACTCGGTATCTCGGTAACTCAAGACAATTCGACAGGTTAAAACAAGACCAGCAACACCGCCCGAATGTGCCGACAAATCCCGATAGGAGCTGCACATATCTCTTTCTCAGGGCACACTCAGATGAGCGCTCCATACAACTAAAACCAAACCTCGAGTTTCCCCGTGGGGGCGCTGCACAGGACTCTAGTTTGGACCAACACTCAGAGGAGCACTGGCCCGGGGGGGGGTTTAAATAAGATGACCCTTGGGCTCTGGAAACCCGAGGGAAAAAAAGGCTAGGTGGCAAATGGTAAGACCAAGGTTGGGCATTGCTGGAAAAGCTTTAATCAAGGCGAACTATCAAGGGGTTCCCATTATAACCCAACCGCGTAAGGAACGCAAAATCCGGGAACATAACACCGATATGACGGAAACTAGGGCGGCAAGAGTGGAACAAAACACTAGGCGAGAGGCCGAGCCTTCCACCCTTTACAAAGTATATAGATGCATTAAGATAACATGGCATTATAATGATATCCCAACAAGTAAATAAAAGATGTTCCAACAGGGAACGGCCTGCAATCTTCACCTGCAACTAGCAACGCTATAAGAGGGGCTGAGCAAAGCGGTAACATAGCCAATCAACGGTTTGCTAGGACAATGGTGGGTTAGAGGTTTGACATGGCAATTTGGGAGGCTTGCAAGCAAGTGGTAGGCATCGTAGCAATGGCATAGCAAAAGAGCGAGCAAACTAGCATAGCAAAGATAGTAGTGATTTCGAGGGTATGATCATCTTGCCTGCACAGTTGTCAGAGTTGACTGGATCCTCAAAAGCAAACTCAACGGGCTCCTCGTTAGCGAACTCGTCTCCCGGCTCTATCCAAACAAGACAAACAAGCAACAAGGATACAATCAACCACGTGCAAACTCAAACAACACGATGCAAAGATGATATGCTATGCGGGATGCGATGCGAGATGCAAAATGCAAGATATGACAGGAAAATGCATGAACCTGGCCTCAACTTGGAATTCCAAGGATGCCACTGGAAAGATGAGATGAAATCGCTTGAAAACGATATAAAGAACGCCGGAATCGGAGTTACGGTTTGGAAATGGCAATCGATTCAAAAATGACACCGGTCTGCGATTTACAGCAAGTAGGCATCTAAATGCAATGAAATGAACATGCTACAGCATCCAAACAAGACAACAAAATATATGGCATGGATGCACACAAGATGCTTAACAAAAGTCTAGCACTGAGCTACGGCCAATTCTTCCATTAGGAGATTGAAACAAGCATGGAAAAAGGCAAATGGTAAACAGATCTCAGACTTAGTGAAATTAACACTTGTCTGGAATTTCAGATCATATAGCCCTCTTCGGAGCAACAAAACAACATGCTACAGGACCTGAACATGACAAAGAAAGACATGGCATGGAGCTACTCAACAAGCTTAACAAAAGTCCCTTAGTGACCTTGAGCCAAAAGGGATCAGAAAATACAATTGCAAGCACGTGAACATAGCAAAAACATAATCAGTTTCAGACTTAGTGAAGAACTGACACATGCTGAAATATAACTCACGAAGGCATGTTTACTAGCTCGATGCACTCACTGCGGTGCAAGTCATGGTAAGACAAGCATACATCCACCAAGAAGGCACAAAATACAAGCTAGACATGGCAAGAACAATGGCATAGCATGCACGGATAAACTACAATAACATCGGCAAAATCGCAAACAAGTTGACGATCTGCCCAGATTCACAACGAAGCAAAAGTAGAGCTCGATTGACTCAAGCTAGGGTGCTCCATAATTGCAAACAAAGACATGGATGGATAGAGCACTACAATATTAACAAAACTCCCTTACTGATCATCCTCAAAAGAGGCACAGATCACTAGGAAACAACATGAACATATGGCATCATGAGATAAACAATCCCAGGACAGTGATATCACTAAGTCCCTGAAAACAGAATTAGCAAGTGCACCACTTTGCAAGCTTGCACAAGTCACCACACACATCCTAAAAATACATGAGTTGCACCTTTGGATAGATGACAAAACCCTTAACAAAACACATGTAGAACTCACGGGCATAGCATGCACACAATAATCATGGCAAAAATGACAAAAGTGCTAAACGGAGTAGCAGATCTGACAATTAACTCAAGTAGCCCTCTTCTAACAGCATTTCGGGCATCAAGATGAACTCAAATGAAAATGATGCAATGGAATGAAATGATGTACTGTCTGAGATGAACATTTTGAAAACTCAAGTAGCCCACTTGACTTTGAGAAATTTGATTGACTTGTTGCGAGTCTTGCGTTCAGTCTCTTCCAGAATAGCAACTGGGCGCTCATGAAAGAGAGATCTTCTTGGAGCTCAATGTCCTCGAAGTTGACGGTGCGGTCAGGAGTCTTGAAGCACTTTCGAAGCTGAGAGACATGGAACACGTCATGAACATTTGCAAAGTTTGAAGGAAGCTCGAGTTGATAGGCGAGGTCGCCTCTCTTGCTGACAATCTTGAAAGGTCCCACGTATCTAGGGCAAGCTTCCCTTTGATACCGAAGCAACGAGTACCTTTCATAGGAGAGACACGGAGGTAAACATGATCTCCGATCTCAAAATTCAAATCACGATGCTTACTATCATAGTAGCTCTTCTGGCGGGATTGGGCTGCTTTGAGGTTATCACGAAGACTTTGCACATTTCTTCTGCTTCTGTGATTAAGTCATTACCCAAAAGCTGACGTTCACCAGTTTCAGACCAGTTGATAGGGGTACGACACTTCCTGCGATACAGAATTTCGAAAGGGGCCTTGCCCGAACTTGCTTGAAAACTGTTGTTGTAGGAGAATTCAGCATAAGGAAGACAATCCTCCCACTTCATGCCGAAGGAGATAACACAAGCCCTGAGCATATCTTCAAGAATCTGGTTGACACGCTTGACTTGATCGCTTGTTTGAGGATGGAAAGCTGTGCTGAAGCGGATGTTCGTGCCCATGGCCTTCTGAAAAGAATCCCAAAACTTCGAGGTAAAGATGCTGCCACGGTCTGAAGAGATCAGTTGAGGAATACCGTGCAGAGAGACAATACAAGAGGTATAGAGTTCCGCCAATTGAGCTGCAGTGATCGACTCTTTGATAGGCAGAAAGTGAGCCACTTTGGTGAGTTTGTCGATGACAACAAATATAGCATCATTGCCACGCTTGGACTTTGGAAACCCAGTCACGAAGTCCATCTCAATGTGGTCAAACTTCCATTCTGGAATGGCAAGAGGTTGGAGGAGACCTGCTGGCCTTTGGTGTTCTGCCTTCACTCTTCTGCAGACATCACATTCATTCACGAATTGAGCGATCTCGCACTTCATTCGAGTCCACCAATAAGCTTGCTTAAGGTCCTGATACATCTTCGTGCTCCCAGGGTGGATGGAGAGGAGAGAATTGTGAGCCTCGTTCATGATCACTTTACGGAGGTCACCTTGTTGGGTTTCGTAGTAATTTCAAAAAATTTCCTACGCACACGCAAGATCATGTGATGCATAGCAACGAGAGGGGAGAGTGTTGTCTACATACCCACGCAGACCGACTGCGGAAGCGTTGACGCAACATAGAGGAAGTAGTCGTACGTCTTCGTGATCCAACCGATCAAGTATCGAAACTACGGCACCTCCGAGTTCGAGCACACGTTCAGCTCGATGACGATCCCCGAACTCCGATCCAGCAAAGTGTCGGGAAAGAGTTCCGTCAGCACGACGGCGTGGTGACGATCTTGATGCACTACAGCAGCAGGGCTTCGCCTAAACTCCGCTACAGTATTATCGAGGAATATGGTGGCTGGGGGCACCGCACACGGCTAAGGAATAGATCACGTGGATCAACTTGTGTGTTCTAGGGTGCCTCTACCTCAGTATATAAAGGACCAAAGGGGGAAGGCTGGCCGGCCATAGGAGGCGCGCCAGGAGAGTCCTACTCCCTCTGGGAGTAGGATCCCCCCCCCCAATCCTAGTTGGAATAGGATTCGCGGAGGGGGGAAAAGAGAGAGGGGGGCCGGCCACCTCTCCTAGTCCTAATAGGACTAGGGGAGGGGGAGGCGCGCAGCCCATGTAGGTCTGCCTCTTCTCTTTTACACTAAGGCCCATTATGGCCCATTTAACTCCCGGGGGGTTCCGGTAACCTTCCCGGTACTCCGGTAAAATCCCGATTTCACCCGAAACACTTCCGATGTCCTAACATAGGCTTCCAATATATCAATCTTTACGTCTCGACCATTTCGAGACTCCTCGTCATGTCCGTGATCACATCCGGGACTCCGAACAACCTTCGGTACATCTAAATGCATAAACTCATAATATAACTGTCATCGTAACCTTAAGCGTGCGGACCCTACGGGTTCGAGAACAATGTAGACATGACCGAGACTCGTCTCCGGTCAATAACCAATAGAGGGACCTGGATGCCCATATTGGCTCCTACATATTCTACGAAGATCTTTATCGGTCAGACCGCATAACAACATACGTTGTTCCCTTTCTCATCGGTATGTTACTTGCCCGAGATTCGATCGTCGGTATCCAATACCTAGTTCAATCTCGTTACCGACAAGTCTCTTTACTCGTTCCGTAATACATCATCTCGCAACTAACTCATTAGTTGCAATGCTTGCAAGGCTTATGTGATGTGCATTACCGAGAGGGCCCAGAGATACCTCTCGACAATCGGAGTGACAAATCCTAATCTCGAAATACGCCAACCCAACATCTACCTTTGGAGACACCTGTAATGCTCCTTTATAATCACCCAGTTACGTTGTGACGTTTGGTAGCACCCAAAGTGTTCCTCCGGCAAACGGGAGTTGCATAATCTCATAGTCATAGGAACATGTATAAGTCATGAAGAAAGCAATAGCAACATACTAAACGATCAGGTGCTAAGCTAATGGAATGGGTCATGTCAATCAGATCATTCAACTAATGATGTGACCTCGCTAATCAAATAACAACTCTTTGTCTATGGTTAGGAAACATAACCATCTTTGATTAACGAGCTAGTCAAGTAGAGGCATACTAGTGACACTATGTTTGTCTATGTATTCACACATGTATTATGTTTCCGGTTAATACAATTCTAGCATGAATAATAAACATTTATCATGATATAAGGAAATAAATAATAACTTTATTATTACCTCTAGGGCATATTTCCTTCAGTCTCCCACTTGCACTAGAGTCAATAATCTAGTTCACATTGCCATGTGATTTAACAGCAATAGTTCACATCACCATGTGATTAACACCCATAGTTCACATCGATATGTGATCAACACCCAAAGGGTTTACTAGAGTCAGTAATCTAGTTCACATCGCTATGTGATTAACAACCAAAGAGTACTAAGGTGTGATCATGTTTTGCTTGTGAGATAATTTTAGTCAACGGGTCTGCAACATTCAGATCCGTAAGTATTTTGTGAATTTCTATGTCAACAATACTCTGCACGGAGCTACTCTAGCTTATTGCTCCCACTTTCAATATGTATCTAGATCGAGACTTAGAGTCATCTAGATTAGTGTCAAAACTTGCATCGGCGTAACCCTTTACGACGAACCTCTTTTTACTTCCATAATCGAGAAACATATCCTTATTCTACTAAGGATAATTTTGACCACTGTCCAGTGATTTACTCCTAGATCACTATCGTACTTCCTTGCCAAACTCAGTGGTAGGTCATACAATAGATCTGGCACACAGCATGGCATACTTTATAGAACCTATGGCTGAGGCATAGGGAATGACTTTCATTCTATTTCTATCTTCTGTCGTGGTCGAGCTTTGAGTCTTACTCAATTTCACACCTTGTAACACAGGCAAGAACCCTTTCTTTGCTTGATCCATTTTGAACTTCTTCAAAATTTTGTCATGGTATGTTGTTTGTGAAAGTCCAATTAAGCGTCTTGATCTATCTCTATAGATCTTAATGCCTAATATGTAAGCAGCTTCACCGAGGTCTTTCATTGAAAAACTCTTATTCAAGTATCCCTTTATGCTATCCAGAAATTCTATATCATTTCCAATCAGCAATATGTCATCCACATATAATATCAGAAATGCTACAGAGCTCCCACTCACTTTCTTGTAAATACAGGCTTCTCCAAAAGTCTGTATAAAACCAAATGCTTTGATTACACTATCAAAACGTTTATTCCAACTCCGAGAGGCTTGCACCAGTCCATAAATGGATCGCTGGAGCTTGCACACTTTGTTAGCTCCCTTTGGATCGACAAAACCTTCTGGTTGTATCATATACAACTCTTCTTCCAGAAATCCATTTAGGAATGCAGTTTTGACATCCATCTGCCAAATTTCATAATTATAAAATGCGGCAATTGCTAACATGATTCGGACAGACTTAAGCATCGCTACGGGTGAGAAGGTCTCATCGTAGTCAATCCCTTGAACTTGCCGAAAACCTTTTGCGACAAGTCGAGCTTTGTAGACAGTAATATTACCGTCAGCGTCAGTCTTCTTCTTGAAGATCCATTTATTCTCAATTGCTTGCCGATCATCGGGCAAGTCAACCAAAGTCCATACTTTGTTTTCATACATGGATCCCATCTCAGATTTCATAGCTTCAAGCCATTTTGCGGAATCTGGGCTCACCATCGCTTCTTCATAGTTTATAGGTTCATCATGATCTAGTAGCATGACTTCCAGAACAGGATTACCGTACCACTCTGGCGCGGATCTCACTCTGGCTGATCTACGAGGTTCAGTAGTATCTTGATCTAAAGTTTCATGATCATTATCCTTAGCTTCCTCACTAACTGGTGTAGGTGTCACTGAAATAGTTTTCTGTGATGTACTACTTTCCAGTAAGGGAGCAGGTACAGTTACCTCGTCAAGTTCTACTTTCCTCCCACTCACTTCTTTTGAGAGAAACTCCTTCTCTAGAAAGTTTCCAAATTTAGCAACAAAAGTATTGCCTTCGGATCTGTGATAGAAGGTGTATCCAATAGTTTCCTTTGGATATCCTATGAAGACACATTTCTCCGATTTGGGTTTGAGCTTATCAGGTTGAAGCTTTTTCACATAAGCATCGCAGCCCCAAACTTTCAGAAACAACAACTTTGGTTTCTTGCCAAACCACAATTCATAAGGCGTCGTCTCAACGGATTTCGATGGTGCCCTATTTAACGTGAATGCGGCCGTCTCTAGAGCGTATCCCCAAAACGATAGCGGTAAATCAGTAAGAGACATCATAGATCACACCATATGTAGTAAAGTACGATTACGACGTTCGGACACACCATTACGCTGTGGTGTTCCGGGTGGCGTGAGTTGCGAAACTATTCCACAATTTTTCAAATGTACACCAAACTCGTAACTCAAATATTCTCCTCCACAATCAGATCGTAGAAACTTTATTTTCTTGTGACGATGATTTTCAACTTCACTCTGAAATTCTTTGAACTTTTCAAATGTTTCAGACTTATGTTTCATTAAGTAGATATACCCATATCTGCTCAAATCATCTGTGAAGTTCAGAAAATAACGATACTTGCCGTGAGCCTTAACACTCATCGGACCACATACATCAGTATGTACTATTTCCAATAAGTCAGTTGCTCGCTCCGGAGAACGGAGTCTTAGTCATCTTGCCCATGAGGCATGGTTCGCAAGCATCAAGTGATTCATAATCAAGTGATTCCAAAATCCCATCAGCATGGAGTTTCTTCATGCACTTTACACCAATATGACCTAAACGGAAGTGCTACAAATAAGTTGCACTATCATTATTAACTTTGCATCTTTTGGTTTCAATATTATGATTATGTGTATCACTACAATCGAGATCCAACGAACTATTTTTCATTGGGTGTGTAACCATATAAGGTTTTATTCATGTAAACAGAACAACAATTTATTCTCTTACTTAAATGAGTAACCGTATTACAATAAACATGATCAAATCATATTCATGCTTAACGCAAACACCAAATAACACTTATTCAGGTTCAACACTAATCCCGAAAGTATAGGGAGTGTGCGATGATGATCATATCAATCTTGGAACCACTTCCAACACACATCGTCACTTCACCCTTAACTAGTCTCTGTTTATTCTGCAACTCCCGTTTCGAGTTACTAATCTTAGCAACTGAACTAGTATCAAATACTGAGGGGTTGCTATAAACACTAGTAAAGTACACATCAATAAAATGTATATCAAATAAAGTTATGTTCACTTTGCCATCCTTCTTATCTGCCAATCACTTGGGGCAGTTCCGCTTCCAGTGACCAGTCCATTTGCAGTAGAAACACTTAGTCTCAGGCTTAGGACCAGACTTGGGCTTCTTCACTTGAGAAGCAACTTGCTTGCTGTTCTTCTTGAAGTTCCCCTTCTTCCCTCTGCCCTTTTTCTTGAAACTAGTGATCTTGTCAACCATCAACACTTGATGTTTTTCTTGATTTCTACCTTCGTTGATTTCAGCATCACGAAGAGCTTGGGAATCGTTTCCGTTATCCCTTGCATATCATAGTTCATCACGAAGTTCTACTAATTTGGTGATGGTGACTAGAGAATTCTGTCAATCACTATCTTATCTGGAAGATTAACTCCCACTTGATTCAAGCGATTGTAGTACCCAGACAATCTGAGTACATGCTCACTAGTTGAGCGATTCTCCTCCATCTTTTAGCTATAGAACTTGTTGGAGGCTTCATATCTCTCAACTCGGGTATTTGCTGAAATATTAACTTCAACTCCTGGAACATCTCATATGGTCCATGACGTTCAAAACGTCTTTGAAGTCCCGATTCTAAGCCATTAAGCATGGTGCACTAAACTATCAAGTAGTCATCATATTGAGCTAGCCAAACATTCATAACGTCTGCATCTGCTCCTGCAATAGGTCCGTCACCTAGCGGTGCATCAAGGACATAATTCTTCTATGCAGCAATGAGGATAAACCTTAGATCACGGATCCAATCCGCATCATTGCTACTAACATCTTTCAACACAATTTTCTCTCAGAACATATCAAAATAAACACAGGGAAGCAACAACGCGAGCTATTGATCTACAACATAATTTGCAAAATACTACCAGGACTAAGTTCATGATAAATTTAAGTTCAATTTAATCATATTACTTAAGAACTCCCACTTAGATAGACATCCCTCTAATCCTCTAAGTGATTACGTGATCCAAATCAACTAAACCATGTCCAATCATCACGTGAGATGGAGTAGTTTTCAATGGTGAACATCGTTATGTTGATCATATCTACTATATGATTCACGCTCGACCTTTCGGTCTCCGTGTTCCGAGGCCATATCTGTATATGCTTGGCTCGTCAAGTATAACCTGAGTATTCCGCGTGTGCAACTGTTTTGCACCCGTTGTATTTGAACGTAGAACCTATCACACCCGATCATCACGTGGTGTCTCAGCACGAAGAACTTTCACAACGGTGCATACTCAGGGAGAACACTTCTTGATAATTTAGTGAGAGATCATCTTATAATGCTACCGTCAATCAAAGCAAGATAAGATGCATAAAAGGATAAACATCACATGCAATCAATATAAGTGATATGATATGGCCATCATCATCTTGTGCTTGTGATGTCCATCTCCGAAGCACCGTCGTGATCACCATCGTCACCGGCGTGACACCTTGATCTCCATCGTAGCATCGTTGTCGTCTCGCCAAGCTTATGCTTCTACGACTATCCCTACCGCTTAGTAATAAAGTAAAGCATTGCATCGCGATTTCATTGCATACAATAAAACGACAACCATAAGGCTCCTGCCAGTTGCCGATAACTCGGTTACAAAACATGATCATCTCATACAATAAAATTCAGCATCATGTCTTGACCATATCACATCACAACATGCCCTGCAAAAACAAGTTAGACGTCCTCTACTTTGTTGTTGCAAGTTTTACGTGGCTGCTACGGGCTTAAGCAAGAACCAATCTCACCTACGCATCAAAACCACAACGATAGTTTGTCAAATAGACTCCATTTTAACCTTCGCAAGGACCGGGCGTAGCCATACTTGGTTCAACTAAAGTTGGAGAGACAGTCGCCCGCAAGCCACCTATGTGCAAAGCACGTCGGGGGAACCGGTCTCGCGTAAGCGTACGCGTAATGTTGGTCCGGGTCGTCTCGTCCAACAATGCCGCCGAACCAAAGTATGACATGCTGGTAGGCAGTATGACTTATATCGCCCACAACTCACTTGTGTTCTACTCGTGCATATAACATCAACATAAATAACCTAGGCTCGGATGCCACTGTTGGGTTTCGTAGTAATTTCAAAAAATTTCCTACGCACACGCAAGATCATGTGATGCATAGCAATGAGAGGGGAGAGTTTTGTCTACGTACCCACGCAGACCGACTGCGGAAGCGTTGACGCAACATAGAGGAAGTAGTCGTACGTCTTCGCGATCCAACCGATCAAGTACCGAAACTACGACACCTCCGAGTTCGAGCACACGTTCAGCTCGATGGCGATCCCCGGACTCCGATCCAGCAAAGTGTCGGGGAAGAGTTCCATCAGCACGACGGTGTGGTGACGATCTTGATGCACTACAGCAGCAGGGCTTCGCCTAAACTCCGCTACAATATTATCGAGGAATATGGTGGCTGGGGGCACCGCACACGGCTAAGGAATAGATCACGTGGATCAACTTGTGTGTTCTCGGGTGCCTCTACCTCAGTATATAAAGGACCAAAGGGGGGAGGCTGGCCGGCCATAGGAGGCGCACCAGGAGAGTCCTACTCCCTCTGGGAGTAGGATCCCCCCCCCCAATCCTAGTTGGAATAGGATTCGCGGAGGGGGGAAAAGAGAGAGGGGGGCCGGCCACCTCTCCTAGTCCTAATAGGACTAGGGGAGGGGGGAGGCGCGCAGCCCATGTAGGTCTGCCTCTTCTCTTTTACACTAAGGCCCATTATGGCCCATTTAACTCCCGGGGGGTTCCGGTAACCTTCCCGGTACTCCGGTAAAATCCCGATTTCACCCGGAACACTTCCGATGTCCTAACATAGGCTTCCAATATATCAATCTTTACGTCTCGACCATTTCGAGACTCCTCGTCATGTCCGTCATCACATCCGGGACTCCGAACAACCTTCGGTACATCAAAATGCATAAACTCATAATATAACTGTCATCGTAACCTTAAGCGTGCGGACCCTACGGGTTCGAGAACAATGTAGACATGACCGAGACTCGTCTCCGGTCAATAACCAATAGAGGGACCTGGATGCCCATATTGGCTCCTACATATTCTACGAAGATCTTTATCGGTCAGACCGCATAACAACATATGTTGTTCCCTTTGTCATCGGTATGTTACTTGCCCGAGATTCGATCGTCGGTATCCAATACCTAGTTCAATCTCGTTACCGGCAAGTCTCTTTACTCGTTCCGTAATACATCATCTCGCAACTAACTCATTAGTTGCAATGCTTGCAAGGCTTATGTGATGTGCATTACCGAGAGGGCCCAGAGATACCTCTCCGACAATCGGAGTGACAAATCCTAATCTCGAAATACGCCAACCCAACATCTACCTTTGGAGACACCTGTAATGCTCCTTTATAATCACCCAGTTACGTTGTGACGTTTGGTAGCACCCAAAGTGTTCCTCCGGCAAACGGGAGTTGCATAATCTCATAGTCATAGGAACATGTATAAGTCATGAAGAAAGCAATAGCAACATACTAAACGATCAGGTGCTAAGCTAATGGAATGGGTCATGTCAATCAGATCATTCAACTAATGATGTGACCTCGCTAATCAAATAACAACTCTTTGTCTATGGTTAGGAAACATAACCATCTTTGATTAACGAGCTAGTCAAGTAGAGGCATACTAGTGACACTATGTTTGTCTATGTATTCACACATGTATTATGTTTCCGGTTAATACAATTCTAGCATGAATAATAAACATTTATCATGATATAAGGAAATAAATAATAACTTTATTATTACCTCTAGGGCATATTTCCTTCACACCTTTGGGTACAACAATACGATCCTCGAAGAAGAGAGTGTCCTTGTCATCAAGGCGGTAGCACTTGTACTTGGACTGACTCTTGGCAATCCCAATCTTCACCTTTTTCACCATAGCATCAAGAAGCTGGGCTTGGCGAATCTGGTCTTCTAAGGTAGGAGAGACTTGAAGGTTGGCGAGGAAACCTTGAGGAACAACTTGCAGATTAAGTTTGCGGAAAGCTTCACAAAGCTCGGGTTGATAAGGCTTGAGAATCAGACTGTTGCAGTAGGCCTTTCTACTCAATGCGTCAGCAATCACATTGGCCTTGCCTGGAGTATACTCAATACTCGGATTATACTCTTGAATCATTTCGACCCATCGATTTTTCCTGAGGTTGAGATTAGGGTTAGTGAAGATGTACTTGAGACTCTTGTGATCAGTGAAAATGTCCACTTTTCTTCCCAATAGAAGATGTCTCCAAGTCAAAAGAGCATGCACAACTGCCACCAACTCGAGATCATGAGTGGGGTAGTTCTTCTCATTAGGCTTCAACTGGCGAGATGTATAAGCAACAACTTTCTTCTATTGCATCAATACTGCGCCAAGACCTTGGAGAGAGGCATCACAAAAGACCTCGTACGGCTTGGATTCATCAGGCGGAGTCAGAACTGGAGCAGTGATCAATTTCTCTTTCTAAGTGTTGAAAGCAATGTCACACTCCGGAGACCAAACATACTTGACGTGCTTCTGAAGAAGATTTGAGAGAGGCTTCGCGATCTTAGAAAAGTTTTCAACGAATCTTCGGCAATAGCTTGCGAGACTGAGAAAACTGCGAGTTGCTTCATGTTCTGGGGAGGTTCCCAATTCACAATTGCAGACACCTTCTCAGGATTCACGGCAATGCCCTTGGCAGAGATGATATGACCAAGATAAAGAACCTCATCAAGCCAAAATTCACACTTGGAGAACTTGGCGTAGAACTGATGTTCCCTGAGCTTATCGAGAACCAAACGCAAGTGCTTGGCACGATCTTCCTTGTTCTTGGAGAAAACCAGAATGTCGTCGAGATAGACCAAAACGAAGTCATTGGTGTAGGCGTTGAAGATGAAGTTCATCATGCGAGAGAACGTCGGAGGAGCGTTGGCGAGGCCAAAAGACATGACAGTGTATTCATATGAACCAAAGCTTGTTCTGAATGCTGTCTTGGGAATATCTTCTTCACGAATGCGAATCTGGTGATAACCCATACGGAGATCAAGCTTGGAGAACACTTGAGCACCTTTGAGTTGTTCGAACAACTCATTGATGTTGGGAAGTGGGTATTTGTTCTTGATGGTCTTCTTGTTCAGTGGACGATAATCAACACAAAGTCGGTCCGTTCCATCCTTCTTCTTCACAAAAAGAACATCACAACCCCACGGAGAAGAACTAGGCCGGATGAGACCCATTTTCTCTTGCATATCGAGTTGCTTCTTCAGCTCCTTCAACTCTTCAGGTCCGATCTTGTAAGGACGTTTGCACACAGGTTCCGTACCAGGCTCAAGATCAATAACGAATTCAACTGGCCGGTGCGGAGGCATTCCTGGGAGTTCTTCTGGAAAGACGTCTTGATATTCGCAAACGACTGGAATTTGAGAGATGGCATCCAATTCACCCTTCTCATTGAGAGAAAACAGACGGATAGTATTATCCCGAGCGGCAAAGATAATTACATCCTCAGAGGAATGAGTCAATTGAATCTGCCTGGCAGCACAATCAAGATGTGCCTTGTGCTTAGAAAGCCAATCCATTCCGAGAATAAGAACAATATCGGAGTTACCAAGAACAATTGGGGAAGAAAGGAACTTGTAGTCACCCAATGTGATAGTAACCTCAGGGACACATGTGTTAGCTGTCATCTGCTTGCCCGGTGACACAATTTGCAAGGAACTTTGCAGATACTGATAATCACACTCATACTTTGATGCAAAAGGTTTGGAAATGAAGCAATGCGATGCACCCATGTCAAAAAGAACATTTGCAGGAACATCATTAACATGAAGGTTACCCATGATCACATCTGACGAGTCCTCTGCCTGAGCTGCATTCACCATATTGACCTTGGCGAACTTGGGGTTATGCTTGACCACAGCTGTACTTGTCGATCTGACAGGAGGAGGAGGAGGAAGACGCCTCTGGTTGAGACACTTGTTGGCATAGTGACCCTTCTGTTGGCACTTGTTGCACGTGACCTCTGAAAGCGGACGGTGATACGGAGCACTTGATCTTGGAGCTTGAGACGAAGTCTTGTTCTGAAAGCCAGGGTTGGGTGGGTGGGAAGAGCCACTGCCACCTTTGCTCTTCTGCTGATACGGCTGACGGAACGGAGGAGGAGGAGGCTAGAACTTCTGCTGCTTGGCCACTTGAGTAGAGGAAGAAGGAGTAACATCTCTGGCGCACTTCTTGGAAGCATCACACCTCAACTGAGCAGCCTCTTGCTTCAGTGCCATGTTGTAGAACTCATAGTATCTCAAGGGCTCAAAGAGGACAAGAGCAAGCTGAATTTCTTCTCTGGGACCACCCCTGAACTGATATATCATGCTCTTCTCATCAGGTACGTCCTGCTTGGCAAAGCGGGCGAGCTTCTGGAACAACTTGTTGTAGTCATAGACAGACAAAGAGCCTTGCTTCAAATTGCGGAATTCCTCACGCTTGCTTTCAACCATGCTCTGCGGAATATGATGAGCTCGGAAATCTCGACGGAAATCATCCCAAGTGATAACACGTCCACCTCTGGAGTCCTTGTACTGCTGGAACCATTCTGCAGCTTGATCTTTGAGTTGGAAGGAAGCGAACTTGACAAAGTCCTCAGGCCTGACGTTACTGCACTCGAAATGCTTGCACAGATCCACAAGCCAATCGTCAGCATCGGTTGCCTCAACACAATTGCTGAAAGTCTTTGGCCCATTAGCAAGGAACTGGTTGAGTGTAGCAAAGTGACTCTGATTGCTGCCTTGATTCCCTTGACTGCCTTGATTGCGCTCTTGGAGAATTTGCATTATCAACTGTGTGTTTGCATTGGTTGCGGCCATCACAGCTTGCCATGCCTCTGGAGGAGGTGGGGGTGGTGGCGGATCAGGATTCGGAGTCGTGCGCGTTGGAGGAGCCATCCTGAAGAGGTTGACCACCATTAGCACATTGACAGATAAATATTGAAGCTGAATCCAATGGAATGAAAATTGCAACATATAGTCTTCACATCCGAACAAAATGAACGAATGCATTCCTCTTGAAATGGTCACATATCCATAAATTGAGAAGCCACGTAGAATTAAGGTAGAGAAATAAATCAACAAGGTACGGATCAAGAACGAATAATCGGTAAGAAATCCCAATCTCAAACCAATATCCGTGGAAGAAAAACTAGAGCTACTAGAATTCCCACCTATGAAACTCCCGAACCTTTCCGGTTATGCAATCAGGTGTTGGGGATACAGGGGAAGCATAATATCTCACCCAAACTAGCAAATCCTACATCCAGCTGTATCCATCCTTCAACACATAACCAAGAAACCTTCGGAAACCATCTACCTCAACCTTCGAAAAGCATCCGTTATACAAGTTATGGCGATACTCCCGAACTCCCGCCCCAGTACTGGGTGGCGTCGAGGTTATCTCACCAACGAACTGCATAAAAGAGATTTTCGATGTCGACGTACTAAACTCAGGTATTCCAGAACTGCAACGATAAAATTATGATGACAACACCTTAGAGCTCAACTCCCCGGGACACTTCCACTAAACCCCTGACAGGAGGCACCAAGACAATGTTCTCATCATAAAACCATTGGAACGATTCCAAGATACCCGCGTGATCCTAAAAAAAATTTAGTGAAATTTGAGAAGAGAAGAGTCAAAACTCTACGTCAGAATGCCTTACCAGAGCGATGAGGAGACTGGGAAGTAAAAAAGAATTCCTAATCTCTCCAATATATAATTCCTAAAGACTCAAAACATTTTTCTAGACACAACTCGGCCGCTAAAAATGATCAAGCAATGGGGCTCCTAAGGTCAGGGAAGGCTCTGATTACCAACTTGTAACACCCTCGATGCGACTATATCTCCCACGTGTCGAGGCACGACTTAGAGGCATAATCGCATTGAAGGCATATGTCGCAAGTTAGGCAATCTTCACAACATCCCATGTAATATGAATAATAAAGGGGAGATAACATAGTTGGCTTACACTCGCCACGTCAATCAAGTACATAAATAACATTACATCAACCAAACACTCATGGCCCGACTACGGCGCCAAAATAAAAGATGACCCAACATGCGACACGGTCCCAATCACCCCCAACCGGGCACCACTACTGATCATCGGGAAAGGAAACATAGTAACGTTGAGAGTCTTCGTCAAACTCCCACTTGAGCTCATACGCGTCTCCTGGAGCGGAATCATCAGGCCCTGCATCTGGTGTAATAGTAATCTGTGAGCCACAGGGACTCAGCAATCTCGCACCCTCGCGATCAAGACTATTTAAGCTTGTAGGTATGGCAAGGTAAAATATGAGAGGAGCTGCAGCAAGCGACTAGCAAGTATGGTGGCTTACTTACGCAAAAGAGAGCGAGAAGAGGAGGCAAAGCACGAGCGAGAAGCTAGAGAACAACCTGCACAAACATTACTCCAACACCGTGTCCACTTCCCGGACTCCGCCAAGAAGAGGCCATCACGGTAACACACTCGGTTGATTCATTTTAATTAAGTTAAGGTTCAAGTTATCTACAACCGGACATTAACAAATTCCCATCTGCCCATAACCGCGGGCACGGCTTTCGAAAGTTCAATCCCTGCAGGGAAGTCCCAACTTAGCCCATGACAAGCTCTCATGGTCAACGAAGGAATATACCTCCTCCCAAGAAGTTCCGATCAGACTCGGTATCTCGGTAACTCAAGACAATTCGACAGGTTAAAACAAGACCAGCAACACCGCCGAATATGCCGACAAATCCCGATAGGAGCTGCACATATCTCTTTCTCAGGGCACACTCAGATGAGCGCTCCATACAACTAAAACCAAACCTCGAATTTCCCCGAGGGGGCGCTGCACAGGACTCTAGTTTGGACCAACACTCAGAGGAGCACTGGCCCGGGGGGGGGGGGGAGGGGGTTTAAATAAGATGACCCTTGGGCTCCGGAAACCCGAGGGAAAAAGAGGCTAGGTGGCAAATGGTAAGACCAAGGTTGGGCATTGCTGGAAAAGCTTTAATCAAGGTGAACTATCAAGGGGTTCCCATTATAACCCAACCGCGTAAGGAACGCAAAATCCGGGAACATAACACCGATATGACGGAAACTAGGGCGGCAAGAGTGGAACAAAACACTAGGCGAGAGGCCGAGCCTTCCACCCTTTACCAAGTATATAGATGCATTAAGATAACATGGCATTATAATGATATCCTAACAAGTAAATAAAAGATGTTCCAACAGGGGACGGCCTCCAATCTTCACCTGCAACTAGCAACGCTATAAGAGGGGCTGAGCAAAGCGGTAACATAGCCAATCAACGGTTTGCTAGGACAATGGTGGGTTAGAGGTATGACATGGCAATTTGGGAGGCTTGCAAGCAAGTGGTAGGCATCGTAGCAATGGCATAGCAAAAGAGCGAGCAAACTAGCATGGCAAAGATAGTAGTGATTTCGAGGGTATGATCATCTTGCCTGCACAGTTGTCAGAGTTGACTGGATCCTCAAAAGCAAACTCAACGGGCTCCTCGTTAGCGAACTCGTCTCCCGGCTCTACCCAAACAAGACAAACAAGCAACAAGGATACAATCAACCACGTGCAAACTCAAACAACACGATGCAAAGATGATATGCTATGCGGGATGCGATGCGGGATGCAAAATGCAAAGTATGACAGGAAAATGCATGAACCTGGCATCAACTTGGAATTCCAAGGGTGCCACTGGAAAGATGAGATGAAATCGCTTGAAAACGATATAAAGAACGCCGGAATCGGAGTTACGGTTTGGAAATGGCAAGCGATTCAAAAATGACACCGGTCTGCGATTAACAGCAAGTAGGCATCTAAATGCAATGAAATGAACATGCTACAGCACCCAAACAAGACAACAAAATACATGGCATGGATGCACACAAGATGCTTAACAAAAGTCTAGCACTGAGCTACGGCCAATTCATCCATTAGGGGGTTGAAACAAGCATGAAAAAAACGCAAATGGTAAACAGATCTCAGACTTAGTGAAATTAACACTTGTCTGGAATTTCAGATCATATAGCCCTCTTCGGAGCAACAAAACAACATGCTACAGGACCTGAACATGACAAAGAAAGACATGGCATGGAGCTACTCAACAAGCTTAACAGAAGTCCCTTAGTGACCTTGAGCCAAAAGGGATCAGGAAATACAATTGCAAGCACGTGAACATAGCAAAAACATAATCAGTTTCAGACTTAGTGAAGAACTGACACATGCTGAAATATAACTCACGAAGGCATGTTTATGAGCTCGATGCACTCACTACGGTGCAAGTCATGGCAAGACAAGCATATATCCACCAAGAAGGCACAAAATACAAGCTAGACATGGCAAGAACAATGGCATAGCATGCACGGATAAACTACAATAACATCGGCAAAATCGCAAACAAGTTGACGATCTGCCCAGATTCGCAACGAAGCAAAAGTAGAGCTCGATTGTCTCAAGCTAGGGTGCTCCATAATTGCAAACAAAGACATGGATGGATAGAGCACTACAATATTAAGAAAACTCCCTTACTGATCATCCTCAAAAGAGGCACGGATCACTAGGAAACAACATGAACATATGGCATCATGAGATAAACAATCCCAGGACTTAGTGAAATCACTAAGTCCCTGAAAACAGAATTAGCAAGTGCACCACTTTGCAAGCTTGCACAAGTCACCACACACATCCTAAAAATACATGGGTTGCACCTCTGGATAGATGACAAAACCCTTAACGAAACACATGTAGAACTCACGGGCATAGCATGCACACAATAATCATGGCAAAAATGACAAAAGTGCTAAACAGAGTAGCAGATCTGACAATTAACTCAAGTAGCCCTCTTCTAACAACATTTCGGGCATCAAGATGAACTCAAATGAAAATGATGCAATGGAATGAAATGATGTACTGTCTGAGATGAACATTTTGAAAACTCAAGTAGCCCACTTGACTTTGAGAAATTTGATTGACTTGTTGCGAGTCTTGCGTTCAGTCTCTTCCAGAATAGCAACTGGGTGCTCACGATAAGAGAGATCTTCTTGGAGCTCAATGTCCTCGAAGCTGACGGTGCGGTCAGGAGTCTTGAAGCACTTTCGAAGCTGAGAGACATGGAACACGTCATGAACATTTGCAAAGTTTGAAGGAAGCTCGAGTTGATAGGCGAGGTCGCCTCTCTTGCTGACAATCTTGAAAGGTCCCACGTATCTAGGGCAAGCTTCCCTTTCATACCGAAGCTTTGAGTACCTTTCATAGGAGAGACATGAAGGTAAACATGATCTCCGATCTCAAAAGCCAAATCACGGTGCTTACTATCATAGTAGCTCTTCTAGCGGGATTGGGCTGCTTTGAGGTTATCACGAATGACTTTGCACATTTCTTCTGCTTCTGTGATTAAGTCATTACCCAAAAGCTGACGTTCACCAGTTTCAGACCAGTTGATAGGGGTACGGCACTTCCTGCCATACCGAATTTCGAAAGGGGCCTTGCCCGAACTTGCTTGAAAACTGTTGTTGTAGGAGAACTCAGCATAAGGAAGACAATCCTCCCACTTCATGCCGAAGGAGATAACACAAGCCCTGAGCATATCTTCAAGAATCTGGTTGACACGCTCGACTTGACCGCTTGTTTGAGGATGGAAAGCTGTGCTGAAGCGGATGTTCGTGCCCATGGCCTTCTGAAAAGAATCCCAAAACTTTGAGGTAAAGATGCTGCCACAGTCTGAAGAGATCAGTTGAGGAATACCGTGCAGAGAGACAATACAAGAGGTATAGAGTTCCGCCAATTGAGCTGCAGTGATCGACTCTTTGATAGGCAGAAAGTGAGCCACTTTGGTGAGTTTGTCGATGACAACAAATATAGCATCATTGCCACGCTTGGACTTTGGAAACCCAGTCACGAAGTCCATCTCAATGTGGTCAAACTTCCATTTTGGAATGGCAAGAGGTTGGAGGAGACCTGCTGGCCTTTGGTGTTCTGCCTTCACTCTTCTGCAGACATCACATTCATTCACGAATTGAGCGATCTCGCACTTTATTCGAGTCCACCAATAAGATTGCTTAAGGTCCTGATACATCTTCGTGCTCCCAGGGTGGATGGAGAGGAGAGAATTGTGAGCCTCGTTCATGATCACTTTACGGAGGTCACCTTGTTGGGTTTCGTAGTAATTTCAAAAAAATTCCTACGCACACGCAAGATCATGTGATGCATAGCAACGAGAGGGGAGAGTGTTGTCTACGTACCCATGCAGACCGACTGCGGAAGCGTTGACGCAACATAGAGGAAGTAGTCGTACGTCTTCGCGATCCAACCGATCAAGTACCGAAACTACGACACTTCCGAGTTCGAGCACACGTTCAGCTCGATGACGATCCCCGGACTCCGATCCAGCAAAGTGTCGGGAAAGAGTTCCGTCAGCACAACGGCGTGGTGACGATCTTGATGCACTACAGCAGCAGGGCTTCGCCTAAACTCCGCTATAGTATTATCGAGGAATATGGTGGCTGGGGGCACCGCACACGGCTAAGGAATAGATCACGTGGATCAACTTGTGTGTTCTAGGGTGCCTCTACCTCAGTATATAAAGGACCAAAGGGGGGAGGCTGGCCGGCCATAGGAGGCGCGCCAGGAGAGTCCTACTCCCTCTGGGAGTAGGATCCCCCCCAATCCTAGTTGGAATAGGATTCGCGGAGGGGGGAAAAGAGAGAGGGGGGGCGGCCACCTCTCCTAGTCCTAATAGGACTAGGGGAGGGGGGGGAGGCGCGCAGCCCATGTAGGGCTACCTCTTCTCTTTTACACTAAGGCCCATCAAGGCCCATTTAACTCCTGGGGGGTTCCGGTAACCTTCCCGGTACTCCAGTAAAATCCCGATTTCACCCGGAACACTTCCGATGTCCAAACATAGGCTTCCAATATATCAATCTTTACGTCTCGACCATTGCGAGACTCCTCGTCATGTCTGTGATCACATCCGGGACTCCGAACAACCTTCGGTACATCAAAATGCATAAACTCATAATATAACTGTCATCGTAACCTTAAGCGTGCGGACCCTACGGGTTCGAGAACAATGTAGACATGACCGAGACTCGTCTTCGGTCAATAACCAATAGCGGGACCTGGGTGCCCATATTGGCTCCTACATATTCTACGAAGATCTTTATCGGTCAGACCGCATAACAACATACGTTGTTCCCTTTGTCATCGGTATGTTACTTGCCCGAGATTCGATCGTCGGTATCCAATACCTAGTTCAATCTCGTTACCGGCAAGTCTCTTTACTCGTTCCGTAATACATCATCTCGCAACTAACTCATTAGTTGCAATGCTTGCAAGGCTTATGTGATGTGCATTACCGAGAGGGCCCAGAGATACCTCTCCGACAATCGGAGTGACAAATCCTAATCTCAAAATACGCCAACCCAACATCTACCTTTGGAGACACCTGTAATGCTCCTTTATAATCACCCAGTTACATTGTGACGTTTGGTAGCACCCAAAGTGTTCCTCCAGTAAACGGGAGTTGCATAATCTCATAGTCATAGGAACATGTATAAGTCATGAAGAAAGCAATAGCAACATACTAAACGATCAGGTGCTAAGCTAATGGAATGGGTTATGTCAATCAGATCATTCAACTAATGATGTGACCTTGTTAATCAAATAACAACTCTTTGTCTATGGTTAGGAAACATAACCATCTTTGATTAACGAGCTAGTCAAGTAGAGGCATACTAGTGACACTATGTTTGTCTATTTATTCACACATGTATTATGTTTCCGGTTAATACAATTCTAGCATGAATAATAAACATTTATCATGATATAAGGAAATAAATAATAACTTTATTATTACCTCTAGGGCATATTTCCTTCACACCTTTGAAATGTGATTTAACAGCAATAGTTCACATCACCATGTGATTAACACCCATAGTTCACATCGATATGTGATCAACACCCAAAAGGTTTACTAGAGTTAGTAATCTAGTTCACATCGCTATGTGATTAACAACCAAAGAGTACTAAGGTGTGATCATGTTTTGCTTGTGAGATAATTTTAGTCAACGGGTCTGCAACATTCAGATCCGTAAGTATTTTGCGAATTTCTATGTCAACAATACTCTGCACGGAGCTACTCTAGCTTATTGCTCCCACTTTCAATATGTATCTAGATCGAGACTTAGAGTCATCTAGATTAGTGTTAAAACTTGCATCGGTGTAACCCTTTACGACGAACCTCTTTTTACTTCCATAATCGAGAAACATATCCTTATTCTACTAAGGATAATTTTGACCACTGTCCAGTGATTTACTCCTAGATCACTATCGTACTTCCTTGCCAAACTCAGTGGTAGGTCATACAATAGATCTGGCACACAGCATGGCATACTTTATAGAACCTATGGCTGAGGCATAGGGAATGACTTTCATTCTATTTCTATCTTCTGCCGTGGTCGGGCTTTGAGTCTTACTCAATTTCACACCTTGTAACACAAGCAAGAACCCTTTCTTTGATTGATCCATTTTGAACTTCTTCAAAATTTTGTCAAGGTATGTTGTTTGTGAAAGTGCAATTAAGCGTCTTGATCTATCTCTATAGATCTTAATGCCTAATATGTAAGCAACTTCACCGAGGTCTTTCATTGAAAAACTCTTATTCAAGTATCCCTTTATGCTATCCAGAAATTCTATATCATTTCCAATCAGCAATATGTCATCCACATATAATATCAGAAATGCTACAGAGCTCCCACTCACTTTCTTGTAAACACAGGCTTCACCAAAAGTCTGTATAAAACCAAATGCTTTGATTACACTATCAAAATGTTTATTCCAACTCCGAGAGGCTTGCACCAGTCCATAAATGGATCGCTGGAGCTTGCACACTTTGTTAGCTCCCTTTGGATCGACAAAACCTTCTGGTTGCATCATATACAACTCTTCTTCCAGAAATCCATTTAGGAATGCAGTTTTGACATCCATCTGCCAAATTTCATAATTATAAAATGCGGCAATTGCTAACATGATTCGGACAGACTTAAGCATCGCTACGGGTGAGAAGGTCTCATCGTAGTCAATCCCTTGAACTTGCCGAAAACCTTTTGCGACAAGTCGAGCTTTGTAGACAGTAATATTACCATCAGCGTCAGTCTTCTTCTTGAAGATCCATTTATTCTCAATTGCTTGCCGATCATCGGGCAAGTCAACCAAAGTCCATACTTTGTTTTCATACATGGATCCCATCTCAGATTTCATGGCTTCAAGCCATTTTGCGGAATCTGGGCTCACCATCGCTTCTTCATAGTTTGTAGGTTCATCATGATCTAGTAGCATGACTTCCAGAACAGGATTACCGTACCACTCTGGCGCGGATCTCGCTCTGGTTGATCTACGAGGTTCAGTAGTATCTTGATCTGAAGTTTCATGATCATTATTATTAGCTTCCTCACTAACTGGTGTAGGTGTCACTGAAACAGTTTTCTGTGATGTACTACTTTCCAGTAAGGGAGCAGGTACAGTTACCTCGTCAAGTTCTACTTTCCTCCCACTCACTTCTTTTGAGAGAAACTCCTTCTCTAGAAAGTTTCCGAATTTAGCAACAAAAGTATTGCCTTCGGATCTGTGATAGAAGGTGTATCCAATAGTTTCCTTTGGATATCATATGAAGACACATTTCTCCGATTTGGGTTCGAGCTTATCAGGTTGAAGCTTTTTCACATAAGCATCGCAGCCCCAAACTTTCAGAAACGACAACTTTGGTTTCTTGCCAAACCACAGTTCATAAGGCGTCGTCTCAACGGATTTTGATGGTGCCTTATTTAACGTGAATGCGGCCGTCTCTAGAGCGTATCCCCAAAATGATAGCGGTAAATCAGTAAGAGACATCATAGATCGCACCATATCTAGTAAAGTATGATTACGACGTTCGGACACACCAATAATCGGTAAGAAATCCCAATCTCAAACCAATATCCGTGGAAGAAAAACTAGAGCTACTAGAATTCCCACCTATGAAACTCCCGAGCCTTTCCGGTTATGCAATCAGGTGTTGGGGATACAGGGGAAGCATAATATCTCACCCAAACTAGCAAATCCTACATCCAGCTGTATCCATCCTTCAACACATAACCAAGAAACCTTCGGAAACCATCTACCTCAACCTTCGAAAAGCATCCGTTATACAAGGTATGGCGATACTCCCGAACTCCAGCCCCAGTACTGGGTGGCGTCGAGGTTATCTCACCAACGAACTGCATAAAAGAGATTTTCGATGTCGACGTACTAAACTCAGGTATTCCAGAACTGCAACGATAAAATTATGATGACAACACCTCAGAGCTCAACTCCCCGGGACACTTCCACTAAACCCCTGACAGGAGGAACCAAGACAATGTTCTCATCATAAAACCATCGGAACGATTCCAAGATACCCGCGTGATCCTAAAATTGTTTTTAGTGAAATTTGAGAAGAGAAGAGTCAAAACTCTACGTCAGTATGCCTTACCAGAGCGATGAGGAGACTGGGAAGTAAAAAAGAATTCCTAATCTCTCCAATATATAATTCCTAAAGACTCAAAACATTTTTCTAGACACAACTCGGCCGCTAAAAACGGGGGGGGGGGGGGTTTAAATAAGATGACCCTTGGGCTCCGGAAACCCGAGGGAAAAAGAGGCTAGGTGGCAAATGGTAAGACCAAGGTTGGGCATTGGTGGAAAAGCTTTAATCAAGGCGAACTATCAAGGGGTTCCCATTATAACCCAACCGCGTAAGGAACGCAAAATCCGGGAACATAACACCGATATGACGGAAACTAGGGCGGCAAGAGTGGAACAAAACACTAGGCGAGAGGCCGAGCCTTCCACCCTTTACCAAGTATATAGATGCATTAAGATAACATGGCATTATAATGATATCCCAACAAGTAAATAAAAGATGTTCCAACAGGGAACGGCCTCCAATTTTCACCTGCAACTAGCAACGCTATAAGAGGGGCTGAGCAAAGCGGTAACATAGCAAATCAACGGTTTGCTAGGACAATGGTGGGTTAGAGGTTTGACATGGCAATTTGGGAGGCTTGCAAGCAAGTGGTAGGCATCGTAGCAATGGCATAGCAAAAGAGCGAGCAAACTAGCATAGCAAAGATAGTAGTGATTTCGAGGGTATGATCATCTTGCCTGCACAGTTGTCAGAGTTGACTGGATCCTCAAAAGCAAACTCAACGGGCTCCTCGTTAGCGAACTCGTCTCCCGGCTCTACCCAAACAAGACAAACAAGCAACAAGGATACAATCAACCACGTGCAAACTCAAACAACACGATGCAAAGATGATATGCTATGCGGGATGCGATGCGGGATGCAAAATGCAAGATATGACAGGAAAATGCATGAACCTGGCCTCAACTTGGAATTCCAAGGGTGCCACTGGAAAGATGAGATGCAATCGCTTGAAAACGATATAAAGAACGCCGGAATCGGAGTTACGGTTTGGAAATGGCAAGCGATTCAAAAATGACACCGGTCTGCGATTTACAGCAAGTAGGCATCTAAATGCAATGAAATGAACATGCTACAGCACCCAAACAAGACAACAAAATACATGGCATGGATGCACACAAGATGCTTAACAAAAGTCTAGCACTGAGCTACGGCCAATTCATCCATTAGGAGGTTGAAACAAGCATGGAAAAAACGCAAATGGTAAACAGATCTCAGACTTTGTGAAATTAACACTTGTCTAGAATTTCAGATCATATAGCCCTCTTCAGAGCAACAAAACAACATGCTACAGGACCTGAACATGACAAAGAAAGATATGGCATGGAGCTACTCAACAAGCTTAACAAAAGTCCCTTAGTGACCTTGAGCCAAAAGGGATCAGAAAATACAATTGCAAGCACGTGAACATAGCAAAAACATAATCAGTTTCAGACTTAGTGAAGAACTGACACATGCTGAAATATAACTCACGAAGGCATGTTTACGAGCTCGATGCACTCACTACGGTGCAATTCATGGAAAGACAAGCATACATCCACCAAGAAGGCACAAAATACAAGCTAGACATGGCAAGAACAATGGTATAGCATGCACGGATAAACTACAATAACATCGGCAAAATCGCAAACAAGTTGACGATCTGCCCAGATTCGCAACGAAGCAAAAGTAGAGCTCGACTGACTCAAGCTAGGGTGCTCCATAATTGCAAACAAAGACATGGATGGATAGAGCACTACAATATTAACAAAACTCCCTTACTGATCATCCTCAAAAGAGGCACGGATCACTAGGAAACAACATGAACATATGGCATCATGAGATAAACAATCCCAGGACTTAGTGAAATCACTAAGTCCCTGAAAACAGAATTAGCAAGTGCACCACTTTGCAAGCTTGCACAAGTCACCACACACATCCTAAAAATACATGGGTTGCACCTCTGGATAGATGACAAAACCCTTAACAAAACACATGTAGAACTCACGGGCATAGCATGCACACAATAATCATGGCAAAAATGACAAAAGTGCTAAACAGAGTAGCAGATCTGACAATTAACTCAAGTAGCCCTCTTCTAACAGCATTTCGGGCATCAAGATGAACTCAAATGAGAATTATGCAATGGAATGAAATTATGTACTGTCTGAGATGAATATTTTGATATGCTATATTCCCAAATCGGAGCTACAGATGCAAAGTTACGGAGCCTCGAACATAGCAACTTGGACTAAAAATTTAGGGACTTAGTGAAAAAAAAACCTCTCTCAGATCAGATCTAGGGTTTTTTTGCCCCGCGCGCGAACCGAGGCGGCCGGAGCGCCGTTTGCCGGCGACGGGCAGGGCGGCGGCCGGCGTGAGGAGGTGAGGCGAGGCCGGCGATGGCGACCGATGGTGGCGGCGGAGCGGCGCCGGGCGGCGACGGCTCGCGGCGGAGGCGGCGGCCCGCGGCGAGGCGAGGTGGCAGGCGGCCCCGGGCGGCGGCGGCTGCCGGCGGGCGGAGCGAGGAGGCGGCGGAGCGGCGCGGGCGGCGGCGGGCGACCGAGCGGGCGGCGGAGCTGGTGCGAGGCGGCGGCGGGGACAGGCGAGGCCACGTGGCAAGCGGCGGTAGGCGGCGGCGGATCCGGACACGTCCGGCTCGGGGCGGACGTTGTCCGGCGGCGGCGGAGATCTATTTTTTTAGGGTTAGGGGGGAGAGGACCCGCGAATTTGGAATGGGGGTGTATATATAGGCATAGATGGAGCTAGGAGAGTCCAAATGAGGTGCGGTTTTCGGCCACACGATCGTGATCGAACGCTCTAGGACATGGAGCAGAGTTTGGTGGGTTTTGGGCCAAATTGGAGGGGTGTTGGGCTGCAACACACACGAGGCCTTTCCGGTCCCTCGGTTAACCGTTGGAGTATCAAACGAAGTCCAAATGGTACGAAACTTGACAGGCGGTCTACCGGTAGTAAACTAAGGCCGCTTGGCAAGTCTCGGTCCAATCCGGAAATGTTTAATCCCCACACATGAAAGAAAGCTAGAAATGACCACCGGAGGAGAACGGAGCGCCGGAATGCAAAACGGACAACAGGGAAAATGCTCAAATGCATGAGACGAACACATATGCAAACGCAATGCACATGATGACATGATATGAGATGCATGACAACGGCAACAACACACAGAGGCAAAACCCGAACCCGAGAAAATAAAATAACTTAACGCCGGAAACGGCAAGAGTTGGAGTGCAAATAGGGAAAGTTACATCCGGGGTGTTACAGGCAACCTGCTTGCACAGTACTCTCTCCATTCCAAAATAAGTGACTCTTCTTAACTTGCCTTTAATAACAAACATGATGGTACCTAAGTTAGTTTTAGGATGATACTACTAAGAGGAATCTTTTGAGACGTACCATTGAAAAAAAAAATCTTATCCCATTTTAGTTTACAGTATAGTGTGGAGGAAAATCTAGAATTATACTCCCTCCGTTCACAAATACAGTATAAGATGTTTTGGATATTTTATTATTGGACCACATAAGGACTGAAACGAGAGAGCAAACACACTAAAACGCGTTTATATACATCCGATTCACAAAAAAATTAGGATGAACGGAGGAAGTAGTTGGCAAACTAACATAACTTGTAAGCATTATGCTACATATCTGTGAAAAAAATTAAGCGAACAATTCACACTTGCTCTATAGTTGATAAAAAAACTTGCTCAAGTGCTTCAACACTTATATTTGCAAAATGACCTCAATGACTTTTACATACTATGCATATACCAATTTCATTCCCACAACATCACATCTTTCTCTATGTTGGGTTATATCAGAACTGAATTACTTGCGACATGTGGTAATGCAGTACAAGATAACTAGTCAAACGGTGAGAATTATAGATTGCTCAGCAGCTAACACACATTTTGTTCAACACAGGAAGAGGATGGAAAGCTTAATTGCATTTGTAGGCGAGGATGAAATGGTTGTTCATTAGCCAATCCACGACTTGGGTATTCCAACTAGGGATCCTCATTCTAAACACCTCGTTGAATTCCCGTGTCACTGTTTTTTTGTCCTTCGTCATCTCATGGCCATGAAATGCTCTTCGGTTTCATTTGGATTAAAGGACGGATCCATCAAGATTGTCCTGCTTCGGTCTATGTTGAATAGAGGTAACACATAGGAGGAGTCGACGAGAGATAATGGTGGTACATATGGCAATAGAGAAACAACCCGTGCGTCCGCACGGGCTAGCCTATTCTAGATAGCTTTATATTGGTTGAACTTATATTATTTTTGGTGCATGCAATATTTTTTGGAAACAAAATTATAACATTAGTTCTAGAATAATTTTGGATCATTGCATCTACAATATGCAACGATGAATATTGGTTACCGTGTAGCATAAATGATATATTCTTCTCAATAAATCCCCGATTACAAATTTACATAAAAGATATTAGACAAATACTGCATTGTCTGGCAATATTTTTGGGACTGGTTGTTAGATTTGTACCCACACAATATATCGATGAACATAAAAGATAAAGCATGATAACATGCCAGTATCTACAAATATTTTCCTCTGTATAAATGCCCTGGAGACCTAAATTATTAGTTCTAGAAAGATAAATTTAAAATCTTGTATGGTTTACCGCCCTCTAAAACCCAATGGTACTAATATATCATGATATATTGTTCGCCTGCTTAAACCTTGAATGGTTCCTTTAATTCAGTTAGAAAAGGATGCACGACTTTAAACTTTAATCCGAAATCTTGTTATTCGCATGTTACACTGAAAGACAAATGTCTGCATCGTTTTTATTTATTGCTTGCTATCTAAGATACACATAGTAGTTGTCTGTTGTGTAACCCGAAGATAGGATATTTTTCACTGAAAACGTTAGTATATGTATAGGTGCTGGAAATTCAAATATAGAAACAAATAGGATCACAAATACATGCTTGCAATTTACATGCTTTTCAAATCCTGAGTTTAGCGAAATGCCAGTAAAACAAAGGAATGCATATAAAATTAATTAATTTCCATCTTCCACAATCAAGTTTTTCTAGAAAGATCTCATCGGGCTTGTATATCACTGTAGTCCATCAGAAAATTTGTAATGCAAGTAACCAATGATTAAAAATCAAGTATCTTGCAAACATAATTAGATACACATGGGCCAATATATCTACTGATATACTCACAGAATAATTCAATGGTACAAATTGTGATGGCTTGAAATATGTGAGTCATATGTGAGTCGCATGGATTATCCTCCTTTTTCTAAGAAAAATGTGAATAACATAAAATAATTATGTAAGCATTGCTTGTGTGTGGACCTTTTGTATTTAGTGAAAGCATTGCTAAAACTTCCATAATCAAATCCTTTGAAACCTAGATCAACAGTTGCAAATAATTTGGACATCCACGTTGTGTTTCAAAAATATTGTTCACTGAATACTCTTGTTAAGTAAGGTGAGAAAGAACTAAATTTGATGGATGCATGCACTAAAACCTACTGATATAAGGCGTGTTCTCACATAAAGCATCACACCATGTAGTCCATGTAAATTATAGGAAGAGAACGAAGTAGCTAAAAGGAAGAAAAGTAAAATCAGGGAACTTGCGGCTGCTTTTTCTCCAATTATTCTTCTATTCTTTGATCCTATCTATTGCTTTCATCCAGTGTACAACATCCAAAAGTAGTCCACCCCTTTCTGGAGGAGGCATCCAGTCAGTGGCTAAGTATAATCGTCGCGTGGCTGCTAGACTCTGTGGGTTGAGTACAGAGCGTACCGGCCGAGAAGTGGATATTACTGCATGTGCATGAACTCTCCGTTGGAAACAACTTCGGTAGCCGGCGCCGTGGTGCGTCACGTGACACGAAGAGGTCATGGGCAATGGAACAGCTACCCAGCTGCCGAATGGACTCGTCGCCGTGGATCGTTAGGACAGGATTGAATCTCATGGGAAAAAGGATTTGTCGATGAACCCTAGTAGCACAAATCTCACTATTTATTAGCTTTTGTACAACGGGGTTATATATGACCAAGGAGGCAAGGACTCGTGGCTAGCAGATCTTGAAAATAACACAAAACATAGATCATACGTCTAGTATTGATACTTGCTCAATTATTGCAGACCACCGGTTCCATCCTTCCAACTTGTTTGGTCCATGTCCACATGTGACTAATTGCTGCAATTCTATGCCAATTTAGTTAAATGCAAACATGCATGGCTGAAGGAAATACAACTGAACATCGTAAATGACAAAATATATACAATCTGGATGTTAGATGGTAATACATAGTGACATTAGCAACATCAAAGTTTAAAATTGTCTTGTTTTCAAGCCAAAACATCAACGTACACATGACTATCAGGACATTACTACTAAACGAAATTTACAACTGAAGTAAAAGGAAGAAGATATCCGGTATGATGTCAATTTACAACTTAGAAAAAAATAGAAGAAGATGATACCGGATGTCATGTAGGCCATATGATTCGGCCGTCAGACATCTTACCCGCCTTTGTACATAACCTCTCCTCCTTGTTGTAATGCTTAACACTGGTTGTAGGATTGTAGGACAACAGTTGGGGGGACTCCTCTGTAGGCAGACCATGAATGCATCCGTCCAATTGCTCCTCCATGCATTAATCGACTTGGAAATTGTTGGCTTAAGAAGATAACCATGATACGTAGGGTGGTCGAAATTAGAATATAATATCAAGAGGTTTAAATTTGAGTACTGGAATATGAAATTGATAAGGATCAATTCAGTCGAGCATTAAAATTTGAGGATGCATAGTCATGGTATCACACCAGACTACCCTGTCACATCAAAACAAATCAAGTGAATAATCATCATATTAATTACTTGCTAGCAATAGACCGCCTCTTGCTGCTGCAGCCACACCCTGGCCCAATCTTATAGCTAGACTGCCTTTTCTCTTGACGCGAGAACTGGGGCGAGAAGAACGATTGGAGGAGCCTCATCTGCATGGACGTGTACTTTAATCATGGGGTTAGAGAGATCATGTAGCCGATCTTTCTTATAGAGCATGCAGATGGCGTGGCTTGCCTCTTATCTATCACAGCTTCAGGCTTTTCTCTCTCTTCATGCTGTGGTGAAATCTTCCTGTAGAGAAGCCTCCGTCTTCTGGTACTTACTGCTCAATCGTTGCAAAAACGCCATGCCCATCGTAATAACATATTAACTTATCTGGATTGTAGGCTTCGACTCGTGCATCCCGAGATGGCTGCGTTGCAGCGAGGATAATTAACTGGATTGCAGGCTTCGACTCACGCATCCCGGAACGGCAGCATTGCAGCGAGGATAAATTACGCAGTACTGCGAACGCATCTAAATGAACATAAGGGCGACCATGTTCTTCAGCAAGATGTACGTGTACTACTTGTTAGAATGTTGGACGGCCTCTTCTTTTGCAACAAATAATCAGCAGGTTTTCTTACAGTCCAAGTACAATACGTATGTATCCTATTTTGGATCGCTTGTATGGAGCCGTGCATGGCGCAGACTCTTGACTGGATGCATAATCGGTTTGGGTCAGTTTGTCTCTTTTCTCGGTGCAAAATTAATAGATCAAACAGTTAATATATTTTTAATCACATGGATTAATTGAAAGGTATAGATCGAAAGATCTACACCATAATAGTTCGATCTCACCAGATAAAAAGCTTCTATTTTTTTATTATCGTGTGAATTTTAAGGAGATCTACACCGTAATAATTTGGTCCCACCAGATTAACGGCTCCTAGTTACTGATTAACGTGAGAATTTTTAGGAAGTGCCTAATTAGTATAGGTATAGATAGATAGATAGATAGATAGATAGATAGATAGATAGGTAGATAGATAGATAGATAGATAGATGGCTAACATAAGCAAACTAATATTTGAAAGTGACAACCACATATAACTGTAGAGTTGAATATGTTATATCTAGGGGAAGGTGAGACCACAACAATATCAATTAGCGACGCGGTGCGGATTGCTTGTTGCATCCACAAGCGCCTCAAGGCTTGTGCTTGAGCTTGAAATTACAAGTCGAGAAGGTGCAGGAATCCTAGATATTTGGTGTTGCATGTCTCTCAACTTCAGCGCAATCACTAGTAGAAAAGAGGGCAAAGGTCCAGGCTGGGTCAGCCTATTAGTTCCGGTTCAGTCCAGAACCGGGACCAATGGGGGCATTGGACCCGGTTCGTGAGCCCAGGGGGCCGGCCGGGCCACGTGGGCCATTGGTCCCGGTTCGTCTGGACCTTTTGGTCCTTATTGGTGGGACGAACCGGGACCAATGGGCCTCGCTCCTGGCCCATCACCATTGGTCCCGGTTGGTGGCTTGAACCGAGACCAAAGGCTCCCCTTTAGTCCCGGTTCATGTCACCAACCGGGACCAATGAGGTGCCTATATATACCCCCTCGCGTAAGAGCAGAGCACACTACTCTGTTTTTTCTGGACGAGGGGGAGAGGGCTTGGTGGTGCTCTAGCTCACCTCCTATGCACACAAGGTGTTCAATGGAATGCCCGAGCCAGACTACTTAAGCTTTCTCCTCTCCAAGCTCGACCTCCAAACTCCATTTTCCTCAATATTTGTCTAGGTTTAGTGGTCTGTCACGCCCCGTCCCCGTCTTCACCGCCGTCGATCACCCGCGCCGAGCTCATCGCCGGCACCACCGTGGTGAGCCTCTTGTTCTTATCTTCTTTCTAAAAGGAAAAATGTTCTTACTTGTATGTTTACATAGATACTTGTATTATTTTCTTACTTTTATTATTGCATCTTATATAGTGCGATGGTTTTGGTATCCGCCCCTGTCGACCCTCGTCCTGTCTATGATTCGGATGTGGTATATATATTATCTTTATAACTATTGGTTCATTTATTGTTTATGAAAATTATGCCGACCAACGTGACATAGATTTTATTTATGTAGGATGTATGTGAATCGGAAATTCCAACCGACCCTATTGTCGAGAGGTTAAATTTAGTTGAAGAAGAAAACAATTTGTTGAAGGGAAAAATAAAAAAATTGAGGAGGATAAGATGATATTGGAGTTGCATGTTGCGGATGTCGTCGACGATCACAAGATCAAGATGGATGCAATGCACTTGAAGATTAGAAAATATGCCGTTCATACCGAGGCTTGGTATCATTATGCCGTTGGATCAATTGTTACCTTGGTTGCAATTATGATCGCATTTGTTTTTGCATTGAAATGTTTTACATAGTTTCAATGTATGGTTTAATTAATTAGATGCTCTGGAGAGCTATATGTTGTTAGATGAAAACTATGTATGTACTTTGGTTTTAATGTGATGATGAACTTCTATTAATTTGGACACTTAATTATATATAATGCACGCAGATGAACCGGCAATGGATGTACGGTGACAGACACACCTCCGAGTACATTAAGGGCGTGCATGAGTTTCTCGATGCGGCTGAGACAAACAAGCAGAATGGTTTTATGTGTTGTCCATGCACTGAATGTGGGAATACGAGGTCTTACTCTAACCGGAAAATCCTTCACTCCCACCTGCTTTACAAGGGTTTCATGCCACACTATAATATTTGGACGAGGCACGGAGAAATAGGGGTTATCATGGAAGATGGCGAAGAAGAAGAGTACGATGACAACTATGTGCCCCCTGAATACGGTGATGCTGCAACGGGGGGAGCTGGTGAAGATCAAGAGGAACCAGACAATGTGCCCAATGATGCTGCAATGGGTGAAGCTGCTGAAGATCAAGAGGAACCAGACGATGTGCCCGATGATGATGATCTCCGCCGGGTCATTGTCGATGCAAGGACGCAATGCGAAAGTCAAAAGGAGAAGCTGAAGTTCGATCGCATGTTAGAGGATCACAAAAAAGGGTTATACCCCAATTGCGAAGATGGCAACACAAAGCTCGGTACCGTACTGGAATTGCTGCAGTGGAAGGCAGAGAATGTTGTGCCTGACAAAGGATTTGAGAAGCTACTGAAAATATTGAAGAAGAAGCTTCCAAAGGATAACGAATTGCCTGACAGTACATACGCAATAAAGAAGGTCGTATGCCCTCTAGAATTGGAGGTGGAGAAGATACATGCATGCCCTAATGACTGCATCCTCTACCGCGGTGCATACAAGGATCTAAACGCATGCCCGGTATGCGGTGCATTACGGTATAAGATCAGACGAGATGACCCTGATGATGTTGACGGCGAGCCCCCCAGGAAGAGGGTTCTTGCGAAGGTGATGTGGTATGCTCCTATAATACCACGGTTGAAACGTCTGTTCAGAAATGAAGAGCATGCCAAGTTGATGCGATGGCACAGTGAGGACCGTAAGAAAGACGGGAAGTTGAGAGCACCCGCTAACGGGTCACAGTGGAGAAAAATCGAGAGAAAGTACTGGGATGAGTTTTCAAAGGACCCAAGGAACGTATGGTTTGCTTTAAGCGTGGATGGAATTAATCCTTTCGGGGAGCAGAGCAGCAATCACAGCACCTGGCCCGTGACTCTATGTATGTATAACCTTCCTCCTTGGATGTGCATGAAGCGGAAGTTCATTATGATGCCAGTTCTCATCCAAGGCCCTAAGCAACCTGGCAACGACATTGATGTGTACCTAAGGCCATTAGTTGAAAAACTTTTACAGTTGTGAAATGGAAACGGTGTACGTACGTGGGATGAGCACAGACAGGAGGAATTTAACCTAAAGGCGTTGCTGTTCGTGACCATCAATGATTGGCCCGCTCTCAGTAACCTTTCAGGACAGACAAACAAAGGATACCACGCATGCACGCACTGTTTAGATGACACTAAAAGTATATACCTGGACAAATGCAGGAAGAATGTGTACCTGGGCCATCGTCGATTTCTTCCGACCAACCATCAATGTCGAAAGAAAGGCAAGCATTTCAAAGGCGAGGCAGATCGCCGGAAGAAGCCCGCCATGCATACCGGTGATCACGTACTTGCTATGGTCAATGATTTACATGTAATCTTTGGAAAGGGTCCCGGCGGACTAGCTGTTCCGAATGACACTGAGGGACACGCACCCATGTGGAAGAAGAAATCTATATTTTGGGACCTACCCTACTGGAAATACCTAGAGGTCTTCTCTTCAATCGACGTGATGCACGTGACGAAGAACCTTTGCGTGAACCTGCTAGGCTTCTTGGGCGTGTATGGGAAGACAAAAGATACACCTGAGGCACGGGAGGACCTGCAACGTTTGCACGAAAAAGACGGCATGCCTCCGAAGCAGTATAAAGGTCCTGCCAGCTATGCTCTTACGAAAGAAGAGAAAGAAATCTTCTTTGAATGCCTGCTCAGTATAAAGGTCACGACTGGTTTCTCGTCGAATATAAAGGGAATAATAAATATGCCAGAGAAAAAGTTTCAAAACCTAAAGTCTCATGACCGCCATGTGATTATGACGCAACTGCTTCTGGTTGCATTGAGGGGGCTTCTACCGAAAAACGTCCGATTAGCCATTGTGAAGCTATGTGCATTCCTCAATGCAATATCTCAGAAGGTGATCGATCCAGAAATCGTACCAAGGCTAAGGAGTGATGTGGCGCAATGTCTTGTCAGTTTCGAGCTGGTGTTCCCACCATCCTTCTTCAATATCATGACGCACATCCTAGTTCATCTAGTCGACGAGATTGTCATTCTGGGGCCCGTATTTCTACACAATATGGTCCCCTTTGAAATGATTGAGAAGAGGTGTCTAGAGGGGGGTGATTAGACACTAAGTGCCAAAAGTTGCAGTTTTTAATATTCTTAAGTTTAAGTGGAGTTTAAGCACAAGTTTAACAAACACAATACATATCAAGCAAGCATGCAATGAGTATATGAGCAGCGGAAAGTAAAGCATGCAACTTGCAAGAATGTAAAGAGAAGGGTTTGGAGTATTCAAACGCAATTGGAGACACAGATGTTTTTGTCGTGGTTCCGATAGGTGGTGCTATCGTACATCCACGTTGATGGAGACTTCAACCCACGGAGGGTAACGGTTGCGCGAGTCCACGGAGGGCTCCACCCACGAAGGGTCCACGAAGTAGCAACCTTGTCTATTCCATCACGGCCGTCGCCCACGAAGGACTTGCCTCACTAGCGGTAGATCTTCACAAAGTAGGCGATCTCCTTGCCCTTACAAACTCCTTGGTTCAACTCCACAATCTTGTTGGAGGCTCCCAAGTGACACCTAGCCAATCTAGGACACACCACTCTCCAAGAAGTAACAAATGGTGTGTTGATGATGAACCCCTTGCTCTTGTGCTTCAAATGATAGTCTCCCCAACACTCAACTCTCTCTCACAGGATTTGGATTTGGTGGAAAGAAGATTTGAGTGGAAAGCAACTTGGGGACGGCTAGAGATCAAGATTCATATGGTTGGAATGGAATATCTTGACCTCAACACAAGTTTAGGTGGTTCTCTCTCAGAAAATGTGTATTGGAAGTGTAGGTATGTTCTGATGGCTCTTGCTTCGAATGAAGAGTGGGTGGAGGGGTATATATAGCCTCCACACAGAATCTAACCGTTACACACAATTTTCCAAACTCGGTGGGACCGAATGGTTAAACTCGGTCGGACCGATTCAGCAAACCTAGTGACCGTTAGGATTTTCGGTGGGACTGAGATGCAACTCGGTAGGACCGATATGGTTAGGGTTAGGGCATAACGTAATCTCGATGTGACCGATTACACAAACTCGGTGGGACCGATTTTGGTAATAAGCTAACCAGAGAGTTGGTTAGGCAAACTCGGTGAGACCGATTACACAAACTCGGTGGGACCGATTTTGGTAATAAGCTAACCATAGGGTTTGCATTGTAATCTCGGTAGTACCGATTGCTCAAACTCGGTGAGACCGATTTTGTTAATGGACATACATAGAGAGATTACAATCCCATCTCGGTGAGACCGAGATCCCTATCGGTGAAGCCGATTTGCTAGGGTTTGTGGCAGTGGCTATGACATCTGAAACTCGATGGCGCCGGATAGATAGAATCGGTGGGGCCGAGTTTGATTTTTGGTTTAGGTCATATGTGGATGTGGGAAGGTAGTTGAGGGTTTTGGAGCATATCACTAAGCACTTTGAGCAAGCAAGCCATTAAGCAACACCTCATCCCCTCTTGATAGTATTGGCTTTTCCTATAGATTCAATGTGATCTTGGATCACTAAAATAGAAAATGTAGAGTCTTGATCTTGAAGCTTGAGCCAATCCTTTGTCCTTAGCATCTTGAAGGGGTTCCACATCCTCTAGTCCATGCCACTCCATTGTTGAACTTATCTGAAACATACTAGGTAAAAGTGTTAGTCCAACAAGAGATATGTTGACATTAATTACCAAAACCACCCAGGGAGCACTTGTGCTTTCACCCTTTGAGAGGTTCATGGGAGTCCTAAAGAAATATGTTCGTAACCACGCTAGGCCAGAAGGAAGCATCTCCATGGGCCATCAAACAGAGGATGTTATCGGGTTTTGTGTTGCCTTCATTCCTGGCCTTAAGAAGATAGGTCTCCCTAATCGCGGTATGAGGGGAGACTGACTGGAAAAGGCACTCTTGGAAGTGACTCAATAATATGCAGGGATGGATATTCTTGGTCTCAAGCACACTACACAGTTCTATAGAACTCTACCTTGGTGACCCCGTATGTCGATGAACACAAGAACAGTCTGCGCTCCAAACACCCGGAGCAGTGCGACGACTGGATTACATGTGAACACATCAGGACTTTCAACAGTTGGTTGGAAACACGTCTCAGAGGTGACAACACTGTTTGTGATGAGATGTACCTGTTGTCCAGGGGACCATCTTTGACTGTATTGACTTACAAAGGATACGAGATAAATGGGAATACATTTTACACGATCGCGCAAAATCAAAAGAGCACCAACCAAAACAGCGGTGTCCGCTTTGATGCAGCAACCGAGAGCGGAAAGGACACATATTATGGTTACATAATGGACATATGGGAACTTGACTACGGACATGATTTTAAGGTCCCTTTGTTTAAGTGCAAATGGGTCAATCCGTCAGGAGGCGGGGTACAGGTAGACCCACAGTATGGAATGACAACAGTGGATCTAAAAAATCTTGGGTACACTGACGACCCGTTCGTCCTAGCCAATGATGTGGCACAGGTTATCTATGTGAAGGACATGTCTACCAAACCGAGAAAAAGAAAAGATAAGGAAGCAAATACATCATACGATGAGCCAAAGCGCCACATAGTTCTTTCAGGAAAAAGGGACATCCTGGGAGTGGAGGGCAAGACAGACATGTCTGAAGATTATGAAAAGTTTCATGAAATTCCTCCCTTCAATGTCAAGGCTGACCCAAGCATCCTGATAAACAATGAAGATTATCCATGGTTACGGCGCAATAAGCAAATGAAACAAGCGAAGAAAAAGTGAAGACTTCCTCGCGCAACTATTATGATGATACGATGCCAGCTTTGTAATACACGAGTATGCTATGCCAACTTTTTCAGAGTTTATTTGAAAAGAGGCCTTTGATCCCGGTTGGTGGCACCAACCGGGGCTGAAGGGGGCATTGGTCCCGGTTTGTGCTACGAATCGGGACCAATGCCTTTGCTATATAAGCTAGCACTTAGGAAATTTTCACATTTCCCTCGCAGTTGCCCCCGACGACACCGAGCACATCGACGCCGCCAGGCTGCCCCGACGCCGCCCGCCGCCCCCGCCGTCACCATCGCCCGCGCCCGTCGTCGCCGTCGCCCGCGCCCGTCGTCGCCATCGCCCGCGCCCTTGCCGGCCGTCCCCTGCCCCGACGCGCGCCGCCCCTGCCCCGTCGCTGTCGCCGTGTCGCCGTCCCTGTTGGGGAACGTAGCAGAATTTTAAAGTTTTCTACACATCACCAAGATTAATCTATGGAGTCATCTAGCAACGAGGGAGAGAGGAGTGCACCTACATACCCTTGTAGATCGTGAGCGGAAGCGTTCAAGAGAACGGGGTTGATGGAATCGTACTCGTCGTGATCCAAATCACCGATGACCTAGTGCTGAACGGACGGCACCTCCGCGTTCAACACACGTATGGTTGGGAAGACGTCTCCTCCAACTTGATCCAGCAAGGGGGGAGGAGAGGTTGATGGAGATCCAGCAGCATGACGGCGTGGTGGTGGAAACTATGGCGATCTCGGCAGGGCTTCGCCGAGCACTTCGAGAAGGAGAGGTGTCACGGGAGGGAGAGGGAGGCGCCAGGGGTTTTGGGTGCGGCTGCCCTCCCTCCCCCCACTATTTATAGGACCCCTAGGGGGGCGCCGGCCCAAGGAGATGCCATCTCCAAGGGGGGCGGCGGCCAAGGGGGGTGGAGTGCCCCCAAGCCAAGTGGGGCGCCCCCACCCCTACGGTTTCCAACCCTAGGCGCAGGGGAGGCCCATGGGGGGGCGCACCAGCCCATTCGGGGCTGGTTCCCCTCCCACTTCAGCCCATGGGGCCCTCTGAGATAGGTGGCCCCACCCGGTGGACCCCCGGGATCCTTCCGGTGGTCCCGGTACAATACCGATTACCTCGAAAACCTTCCTGATGGCCGAAACTTGACTTCCTACATATAAATCTTCACCTCCAGACCATTTCAGAAGTCCTCGTGATGTCCGGGATCTCATCTGGGACTCCGAACAACTTTTGGGTTACCATATACTAATATCTCAACAACCCTAGCATCACCGAACCTTAAGTGTGTAGACCCTACGGGTTTGGGAGACACGCAGACATGACCGAGACGACTCTCCGGTCAATAACCAACAGCGGGATCTGGATACCCATGTTGGCTCCCACATGCTCCTCGATGATCTCATCGGATGAACCACGATGTCGAGGATTCTATCAATCCCATATGCAATTCCCTTTGTCAATCGGTACGTTACTTGCCCGAGACTCGATCGTCGGTATCCCAATACCTCGTTCAGTCTCGTTACCGGCAAGTCACTTTACTCGTACCGTAACGCATGATTCCGTGATCAACCACTTGGTCACATTTAGCTCATTATGATGATGCATTACCGAGTGGGCCCAGAGATACCTCTCCGTCATACGGAGTGACAAATCCCAGTCTCGATATGTGCCAACCCAACAGACACTTTCGGAGATACCCGTAGTGCACCTTTATAGTCACCCAGTTACGTTGTGACGTTTGGCACACCCAAAGCACTCCTACGGTATCCAGGAGTTGCACAATCTCATGTTCTACGGAAATGATACTTGACATTCAGAAAAGCTATAGCTAACGAACTACACGATCTTTGAGCTATGCTTAGGATTGGGTCTTGTCCATCACATCATTCTCCTAATGATGTGATCCCGTTATCAATGACATCCAATGTCCATAGTCAGGAAACCATGACTATCTTTTGATCAACGAGCTAGTCAACTAGAGGCTCACTAGGGACGTGTTGTGGTCTATGTATTCACACATGTATTACAATGTCCGGATAACACAATTATAGCATGAACAATAGACAATTATCATGAACAAAGGAATATAATAATAACCATTTTATTATTGCCTCTAGGGCATATTTCCAACAGTCTCCCACTTGCACTAGAGTCAATAGTCTAGTTACATTGTGATGAATCGAACACCCATGCAGTTCTGGTGTTGATCATGTTTTGCTCTAGGGAGAGGTTTAGTCAACGGATCTGCCACATTCAGGTCTGTATGTACTTTACAAATATCTATGTCTCCATTTTGAACACTTTCACGAATGGAGTTGAAGCGACGCTTGATATGCCTAGTCTTCCTGTGAAACCTGGGCTCCTTGGCAAGGGCAATAGCTCCAGTCTTGTCACAGAAGAGAGTCATCGGGCCCGACGCATTGGGAATGACTCCTAGGTCGGTGATGAACTCCTTCACCCAGATTGCTTCTTGTGCTGCCTCCGAGGCTGCCATGTACTCCGCTTCACATGTAGATCCCGCCACAACGCTTTGCTTGCAACTGCACCAGCTTACTGTCCCACCATTCAAAATATACACGTATCCGGTTTGTGACTTAGAGTCATCCAAATCTGTGTCGAAGCTAGCATCGATGTAATCCTTTACGACGAGCTCTTCGTCACCTCCATAAACGAGAAACATATCCTTAGTCCTCTTCAGGTACTTCAGGATATTCTTGACTGCTGTCCAGTGTTCCATGCTGGGATTACTTTGGTACCTTCCTACCAAACTTACAGCAAGGTTTACATCCGGTCTAGTACACAGCATAGCATACATGATAGACCCTACGGCCGAGGCATAGGGGACGACACTCATCTTTTCTCTATCTTCTGCCATGGTCGGGCATTGAGCCGTGCTCAATCTCGTACCTTGCAATACAGGCAAGAACCCCTTCTTTGACTGATCCATATTGAACTTCTTCAATATCTTGTCAAGGTATGTACTCTGTGAAAGACCAATGAGGCGTCTCGATCAATCTCTATAGATCTTGATGCCTAATATGTAAGCAGCTTCTCCAAGATCCTTCATTGAAAAACACTTGTTCAAGTAGGCCTTTATGCTTTCCAAGAATTCTATATCATTTCCCATCAATAGTATGTCATCCACATACAATATGAGAAATGCTACAGAGCTCCCACTCACTTTCTTGTAAATGCAGGCTTCTCCATAAGTCTGCATAAACCCAAATGCTTTGATCATCTCATCAAAACAAATGTTCCAACTCCGAGATGCTTGCACCAGCCCATAGATCGAGCGTTGGAGCTTGCACACCTTGTCAGCATTCTTAGGATCGACAAAACCTTCCGGCTGCATCATATACAATTCTTCCTTAAGGAAACCATTAAGGAATGCCGTTTTGATGTCCATTTTCCATATCTCATAATCATAGAATGCGGCAATTGCTAACATGATTCTGACAGGCTTCAGCTTCGCTATGGGTGAGAAAGTCTCATCGTAGTAAACCCCTTGAACTTGTCGATAACCCTTAGCGACAAGCCGAGCTTTATAGATGGTTACATTACCATCCGCGTCCGTCTTCTTTTTAAAGATCCATTTATTTTCTATGGCTTGCGGATCATCGGGCAAGTCAGTCAAAGTCCATACTTCATTTTCATACATGGATCCTATCTCGGATTTCATGGCTTCCAGCCATTTGTCGAAATCTGGGCCCACCATCGCTTCCTCATAGTTCGAAGGTTCACCGTTGTCTAACAACATGATTTCCAAGACAGGGTTGCCGTACCACTCTGGTGCGGAACGTGTCCTGGTGGACCTACGAAGTTCAGTAGCAACTTGAACTGAAGTTTCATGATCATCATCATTAACTTCCTCTCTAGTCGGTGCAGGCACCTCAGGAACATTTTCTTGAGTTGTGCCACTTACCGGTTCAAGAGGTAATACTTCATCGAGTTCTACTTTCCTCCCACTTACTTCTTTCGAGAGAAACTCTTTCTCTAGAAAGGATCCATTCTTGGCAACAAAGATCTTGCCTTCGGATCTGAGGTAGAAGGTATACCCAATAGTTTCTTTAGGTTATCCTATGAAGACGCATTTTTCCGATTTGGGTTCGAGCTTTTCAGGTTGAAGTTTCTTGACATAAGCATCGCATCCCCAAACTTTTAGAAACGATAGCTTAGGTTTCTTCCCAAACCATAATTCATACGGTGTTGTCTCAACGGATTTCGACGGAGCCCTATTTAAAGTGAATGCGGCAGTCTCTAAAGCATAGCCCCAAAATGACAGCAGTAGATCGGTAAGAGACATCATAGATCACACCATATCAAATAGAGTGCGATTATGACGTTCGGACACACCATTACGCTGAGGTGTTCCAGGCGGCGTGAGTTGTGAAACTATTCCACATTTCCTTAAGTGCGTGCCAAATTCGTGACTCAAGTATTCTCCCCCACGATCTGATCGCAAGAACTTGATTTTCCTGTCACGTTGATTCTCAACCTCACTCTAAAATTCCTTGAACTTTTCAAAGGTCTCAGACTTGTGTTTCATTAAGTAGACATACCCATATCTACTCAAGTCATCAGTGAGGGTGAGAACATAACGATAGCCACCGCGAGCTGGACCGCACACATCAGTATGTATGATTTCCAATAAGTTGGTTGCTTGCTCCATTGTTCCTGAGAACGGAGTCTTGGTCATTTTACCCATGAGGCATGGTTCGCACATGTCAAATGATTCGTAATCAAGAGACTCCAAAAGTCCATCTGCATGGAGCTTCTTCATGCGTTTGACACCTATGTGACCAAGGCGGCAGTGCCACAAGTATGTGGGACTATCATTATCAACCTTACATCTTTTGGTATTCACACTATGAATATGTGTAACATTACTCTCGAGATTCATTAAGAATAAACCATTCAACAGCGGAGCATGACCATAAAACATATCTCTCATATAAATAGAACAACCATTATTCTCGAATTTAAATGAGTAGCCATCTCGAATTAAACGAGATCTTGATACAATGTTCATGCTCAAAGCTGGCACTAAATAACAATTATTGAGGTTTAAAACTAACCCCGTAGGTAAATGTAGAGGCAGCATGCCGACGGCGATCACATCGACCTTGGAACCATTCCCGACACGCATCGTCACCTCGTCCTTCGGCAGTCTCCACTTATTCCGCAGCTCCTGCTTTGAGTTACAAATGTGAGCAACCGCACCGGTATCAAATACCCAGGAGCTACTATGAGTACTGGTAAGGTACACATCAATTACATGTATATCACATATACCTTTAGTGTTGCTGGCCTTCTTGTCCGCTAAGTATTTGGGGCAGTTCCGCTTCCAGTGACCACTTCCCTTGCAATAAAAACACTCAGTCTCAGGCTTGGGTCCATTCTTTGACTTCTTCCTGGCAGCTTGCTTACCGGGCGCGTCAACTCCCTTGCCGTCCTTCTTGAAGTTCTTCTTACCCTTGCCTTTCTTAAACTTAGTGATTTTATTCACCATCAACACTTGATGTTCCTTTTTTATTTCCACCTCCGCTGATCAGCATAGAATGTACCTCAGGAATGGTCTTTTCCATCCCCTACATATTGAAGTTCATCACAAAGCTCTTGTAGCTCAGTGGAAGCGACTGAAGGATTCTGTCAATGACCGCGTCATCCGGGAGGTTAACTCCCAGCTGAGTCAAGCAGTTATGCAACCCAGACATTTTGAGTATGTGCTCACTGACAGAACTATTTTCCTCCATCTTACAACTGAAGAACTTGTCGGAGACTTCATATCTCTCAACCCGGGCATGAGCTTGGAAAACCATTTTCAGCTCTTTGAACATCTCATATGTTCCGTGTCTCTCAAAACGCTTTTGGAGCCCCGGTTCTAAGCTGTAAAGCATGCCGCACTGAACGAGTGAGTAATCATCAGCACGTGACTGCCAAGCGTTCATAACGTCTTGGTTCTCTGGGATGGGTGCGTCACCTAGTGGTGCTTCTAGGACATAATCTTTCTTGGCAGCTATGAGGATGATCCTCAGGTTCCGGACCTAGTCCGTATAGTTGCTGCCATCATCTTTCAGCTTGGTTTTCTCTAGGAACGCGTTGAAGTTGAGGACAACATGGGCCATTTGATCTACAAGACATATTGTAAAGATTTTAGACTAAGTTCATGATAATTAAGTTCATCTAATCAAATTATTCAATGAACTCCCACTCAGATAGACATCCCTCTAGTCATCTAAGTGAAACATGATCCGAGTCAACTAGGCCGTGTCCGATCATCACGTGAGACGGACTAGTCAACATCGGTGAACATCTTCATGTTGATCGTATCTTCTATACGACTCATGCTCGACCTTTCGGTCTTCCGTGTTCTGAGGCCATGTCTGTACATGCTAGGCTCGTCAAGTCAACCTAAGTGTATTGCGTGTGTAAATCTGGCTTACACCCGTTGTATTCGAACGTTAGAATCTATCACACCCGATCATCACGTGGTGCTTCGAAACAACGAACCTTCGCAATGGTGCACAGTTAGGGGGAGCACTTTCTCGAAATTATTACGAGGGATCATCTTATTTAAGCTACCGTCGTTCTAAGCAAATAAGATGTAAAACATGATAAACATCACATGCAATCAAATAGTGACATGATATGGCCAATATCATTTGCTCCTTTTGATCTCCATCTTCGGGGCTCCATGATCATTGTTGTCACCGGCATGACACCATGATCTCCATCATCATGATCTCCATCATCGTGTCTTCTTGAAGTTGTCTCGTCATCTATTACTTCTACTACTATCGCTAACGCTTTAGCAATAAAGTAAAGTAATTACATGACGTTTATGTTGACACGCAGGTCATAAATAAATAAAGAAAACTCCTATGGCTCCTGCCGGTTGTCATACTCATCGACATGCAAGTCGTGATTCCTATTACAAGAACATGATAAATCTCATACATCACATATATCATTCATCACATCCTTTTGGCCATATCACATCACACGGCACATGCTGCAAAAACAAGTTAGACGTCCTTTAATTGTTGTTGCAAGTTTTTACGTGGCTGCTATAGGTTTCTAGCAAGAACATTTCTTACCTACGCCAAAACCACAACGTGATATGCCAATTTCTATTTACCCTTCATAAGGACCCTTTTTATCGAATCCGATCCGACTAAAGTGGGAGAGACAGATACCCGCTAGCCACCTTATGCAACTAGTGCATGTCAATCGGTGGAACCAGTCTCATGTAAGCGTACGTGTAAGGTCGGTCTGGGCCGCTTCATCCCACAATGTCGCCGAATCAAGATAAGACTAGTAACGGCAAGCAAATTGACAGTATCCACGCCCACAACTGCTTTGTGTTCTACTCATGCATAGAAACTACGCATAAACCTGGCTCTGATACCACTGTTGGGGAACGTAGCAGAATTTTAAATTTTTCTACGCATCACCAAGATCAATCTATGGAGTCATCTAGCAACGAGGGAGAGAGGAGTGCATTTACATACCCTTGTAGATCGCGAGCGGAAGCGTTCAAGAGAACGGGGTTGATGGAGTCGTACTCGTCGTGATCCAAATCACCGATGACCTAGTGCCGAACGGACGGCACCTCCGCGTTCAACACACGTACGGTTGGGAAGACGTCTCCTCCAACTTGATCCAGCAAGGGGGAAGGAGAGGTTGATGGAGATCCAGCAGCACGACGGCGTGGTGGTGGAAACTACGGCGATCTCGGGAGGGCTTCGCCGAGCACTTCGAGAAGGAGAGGTGTCACGGGAGGGAGAGGGAGGTGCCAGGGGTTTTGGGTGCGGCTGCCCTCCCTCCCCCACTATTTATAGGACCCCTAGGGGGCGCCGGCCCTAGGAGATGCCATCTCCAAGGGGGGCGGCGGCCAAGGGGGGTGGAGTGCCCCCCAAGCCAAGTGGGGCGCCCCCACCCCTAGGGTTTCCAACCCTAGGCGCAGGGGAGGCCCATGGGGGCCGCACCCGCCCATCTGGGGCTGGTTCCCCTCCCACTTCAGCCCACGGGGCCCTCCGGGATAGGTGGCCCCACCCGGTGGACCCCCGGGACCCTTCCGGTGGTCCCGGTACAATATCGATTACCCCGAAAACCTTCCCGATGGCCGAAACTTGACTTCCTATATATAAATCTTCACCTCCGAACCATTCCGGAACTCCTCGTGACGTCCAGTATCTCATCCGGGACTCCAAACAACTTTCGGGTTACCGTATACTAATATCTCAACAACCCTAGCGTCACCGAACCTTAAGTGTGTAGACCCTACGGGTTCGAGAGACACGCAGACATGACCGAGATGACTCTCCGGTCAATAACCAATAGCGGGATCTGGATACCCATGTTGGCTCCCACATGCTCCTCGATGATCTCATCGGATGAACCACGATGTCAAGGATTCGATCAATCCCGTATGCAATTCCCTTTGTCAATCGGTACGTTACTTGCCCGAGACTCGATCGTCAGTATCCCAATACCTCGTTCAGTCTCGTTACCGGCAAGTCACTTTACTCGTACCGTAATGCATGATCCCATGATCAACCACTTGGTCACATTGAGCTTATTATGATGATGCATTACCGAGTGGGCCCAGAGATACCTCTCCATCATACGGAGTGACAAATCCCAGTCTCGATTCGTGCCAACCCAACTGACACTTTCGGAGATACCCGTAGTGCACCTTTATAGTCACCCAGTTACGTTGTGATGTTTGGCACACCCAAAGCACTCCTACGGTATCCGGGAGTTGCACAATCTCATGGTCTAAGGAAATGATACTTGACATTCGGAAAAGCTATAGCTAACGAACTACACGATCTTTGAGCTATGCTTAGGATTGGGTCTTGTCCATCACATCATTCTCCTAATGATGTGATCCCGTTATCAATGACATCCAATGCCCATAGTCAGGAAACCATGACTATCTTTTGATCAACGAGCTAGTCAACTAGAGGCTCACTAGGGACGTGTTGTGGTCTATGTATTCACACATGTATTACGATTTTTGGATAACACAATTATAGCATGAACAATAGACAATTATCATGAACAAAGGAATATAATAATAATCATTTTATTATTGCCTCTAAGGCATATTTCCAACAGTCCCCTGCCCCGACGCGTCGCCGCCTCTGTGAGCATCGCGCGTCTGCCGCCGCCGTGCAATTTTTTTAATTATACATGCTGTTTTTTACATGTTTTTAGATTTTCATATATATATATATATATATATATATATATAGGACAAACGTTTCCTACAAGCAGTGGTAGTTACCATCACTTGCGTTTTGTATGTTGTATGTAGTATCTGTCAAAACCGAAAGTATGTATGTGTAGTATGTAGTATATAACAATGATTAGGTAGTATATATACTAATTTGTAGGTAGTATGTACCATTTTTTGAGTATGCTCTTTTTTACATACAAATATGTACGTATTTCACAAATATAACAAAAATTATGGGCTCATATGCAATTTTTTCATGTAACTTGCTTTGAAATAGCTTAGATATAGTATATGAACATATTTAAAATAATAAATTAGTATATATAGTACCTTATTGTAGTATATGAGACATGTGGGGTAACTACCACCGGGTGGTAGGATGGATTTTCCCTATATATATATATATATATGTGTGTGTGTGTATGTATGTATGTATTTTTTAGATATATGTATTTTTGATGTATGTTCATATATGTATGTATGTATGTATTTTTTACATGTTTTTTGTATGTATGTATGTATGTATTTTTTCAATTGTAATGATGTTTTAAAAATACATATATGCAAAAGTTAGATTTTTAATTAGAAAAGTTTTATCTATATATGTTCTCTAATTTAGTACATTTTAGGTTAGTTTCATTTTAAAAAAAGTTTTATATATTTAGGAAGAAGGAATAGAAGGAAGAAAAAGGAAGAGAAGGTTTTATATATGAGGGTCGAGAGGGGTCGACGGTCGCCGAGGGGTTGAGGGTCGAGGGGGGGTCTAGGGTCGCCAAGGGGTCGAGGGTCGTCGAACATGAGAGAAAGAAGAGGATAAAAAAAGAAGAAGAAGAAGAAGAAAAAAGAGGAGAAGAAAGAATAGAACTCCTCTATTATTTCTTCTCCTCTATTCTTTCTTCTCCTCTTTTTTTTCTTCTTCTTCCCATTTTTTTTATCGGGAACGAGGGTCGTCGAGGGTCGCCGAGCGGTAGAGGAAACCCTAAATAGCAAGTATCATCCGTGTGAGATACATGTGACCGTCGGTGTCGGACACTACATCCATGTCCCACAAGTGACGCGGGCGTCCAAGCTTGTATCTCACACCGAAGATACTTGCTATTTAGGGTTTCCTCTACCGCTCGGCGACCCTCGACGACCCTCGTTTCCGATAAAAAAATGAGGAAGAAGAAGAAAAAAAAGAGGAGAAGAAAGAATAGAGGAGTTCTAGTATCGTCCGTGTGAGATACATGTGGCCGTCGGTGTCGGACACTACATCCACGTCCCACAAGTGACGCGGGCTTCGACGCCCACGTCACTTGTGGGACGTGGATATAGTGTCCGACAGCGACGGCCACATGTATCTCACACCCATGATACTTGCTATTTAGGGGCTCGTTGTTTCTCAACGACACCGATGGTCTGGAAGCAGCTGGCTATGATTATGATGGCTCCGGTGACCCAATGCCGGTGCAAGAAGGAGACCGTGAGGACGGCTCTGGTGACCCAATGCCGGTGCAAGAAGGAGACCGTGATGACGTCTCTGGTGACCGAACCGAGTTGGGCCAGGTATATATATTAGTTAAGCCTGTGCTGACTAGCTAATTGATGCATTCATTATTTTGGTATGTACACATATTAATTAAGCCTTTGTTCTTTTTTCTAGCCCTCCGGATCAAGCACAACTTCGGTAAAGAGACGAGGCCCGAAGAAAAAGTTGAGCTCGGATGAAAGGTTTGAGATCATAGCAATCGCGCCCGACGGCCAACCGATTGAACCCATCCGAACAAAGAGCGCATTTGTTGCTCAGTGCGGGGTTCTAGTTAGGGACAAGATCCCGATCAGCATCCAGCAATGGTTAAAGCTGCCTACAGAAGACCCTGGGGTGTCTTATGTCAATGATATGCAGAAAAATAATCTTTGGGCTGAGCTGAAGTCAAATTTCACCCTACCACCAGAGGATGATCCGAAGAAGCCAGTTAAAGAGCAATTAATCAAGTTTTTTGCTCTTAAGAGGATGGCAGAACTATTCAGGAGGTGGAAGAAAGAGCTGAATAAGTTTGTCGATAAAAAAGAGAGACCAGAATTCAAGGGCAGATATGAGAAGATCAGAGATCACTGGCCCGCATTTGTGGCCCACAAGACATCGGAAAAGAGTAAGAAGATGTCGACGACAAACAAGCAAAATGCTGCGAAGAAGAAGCATCACCATTGCACGGGGTCAGGTGGCTACCTCGTAGCCCGGCCTAAGTGGGCCAAGACTGAGAATGATCCTGTTGATAAAGGGATCGAACCAAAGACAATTAACCGGCCAGACCATTGCCGGACTTGGTTCTTCGGGGTTGGCGGAACCTTGGACCCTATATCAGGGAAGTGCATTTGGACGGATGAGCAAATGGAAATACTAGTCAAGAGGCTTAAGCACTATATCAAAGCAGCGCAGAAATGGACATTCGTTCCAAACAGAGAGAACGACGAGCTCACAATGGCCCTCGGGAATCCTGAGCACCCTGGACGGACACGAGGCACGTCAGGCTCCATTCTGTGAAAGGCTGGGTTTCCGGACGCAGGCGGTTACAAATTCCACGAGAGGAGGAAGAAAGTGGAGCAGACCCAACTACAGGCGCTGCACACTAGGGTACTAGCTATAGAGGAACGAGAAGCAAATCGCAGCAAATGAACTGCCGAAGCTTCCCCCGAAGCTACCCCGCCATCTCAGCGGAGAAGCAGCGTGGCTTCCACTGAGCTGCTTCATCCAGAACATGTCTTGACGTCTCCTGCCAGCTATCCCGTGGATGCTATCACGGAGTCTCAAAATTGCCACCTTATGACGCAATGGATTAATATGAAGGTCAAGGCGGCTGTTGGCTCTGTTTTTCCTACTGAACCCGGCGCAACTTTTCACTGTCGGCCGATTCCAGAAGGATATGCTAGGGTGATGGTCGATGAAATGACGGAGGGATTTGAGGACCTCCAGCTTGACCACCCTACCGGTGAAGGGGAGACTCGGCTGGGTTCTGCTCTGAAGACTCCATGCCTATGGCGGAAGGAGCTCATCAACCTTCCGAACTGGACGCCTCCGCCTCCTCCTCCGGCGAGTCAGGGCACTCCGCCTCCTCCACCGCCTCCTCCTTCGGCGAGTGACGATCAGGGCACTCAGCCGGCTCCTTCTTCGGCGTGTGGTGGCACTCCGCCTCCTTCTCCGCCTGCGCCGGCGCGCCCGAGCAGCCAGCCTCCTCCTTCTCTGACTCGTCAGCAAGGGCGGAAGAGACCCGCCGCCGCTCCAGCTGCTCTGGTGCGTCGTAGTCCTTCTCCTCCGCCTCATAAGCAAGTAAAGAAGATAGTCGCTCTGTCTGCTCTGCCGGCGTCTAGCAGTACAGCCAAAGGCGGGAGGACATACAGATTCGGTCCTTCTTTGAAGACTCCAGAGAAGTTACCATACGAGAGGACCCTGGAGGAGAACGCCGAGATCGTGCGAGAAGAAGTGAGCAACTTCTTTGAAGGGGTGAAAGCAAAGAAACATCCACCTCCGGAGGAGAAGGTAGATCCGGTGAAAGAGAAGCGCACTCTGGCTGCCCTGACAAAACCACCCAAGTCTCTGTCGAAAGGCAACTATTAGCGCATTATTGAAAAGGTATTTGCCGAAGCGGAGCGGTCGGGAAGTACTGTTAGTGATCAAAGGCTAAAAGAACGACGAGCTAGGAAACAAATTGCCCAGCTCGGCGAACAAGCGAAGCAATCGTGCCCCCCGCTCAAGGTGCCTAGCGACATCGTCGCTAATGATCTGAGGATGGTGCCCGGTTATAGCAATCTTGGAGATTACCTGCCCGACGATGTACATTATGATTTCATGGAGGTGCAGATACAAAGATACGAGTACAGGAAGCCTCTCGTCAAAGATGAAAGATCTCTATCAACGATGATGCGAAGATTGCATGATTGGTACTTGAAAATCTGCAGAGAGTCTGGGGGGAGAAGTACTTTGTATGTGAGAGTTAAAAAGGAGCATGACCTCGTTGGAATTGAACCGTTGCCTGTTTCATTTGAGGAGTTCTTTCAGTTTTTCAATCAATTGGCCCTCGATAAAGCAACGGTCACCTGCTACTGTCTGTAAGTAGTACTACTTCTGTCATTAAGTCTCTCTATATAGCTCAGCTCTTTCATTGCATGTATTTATAATTATCATCACTATATTATGCAGATTGAAGATCGTCGAATTGAAGAAAAGACAAATTGGTATATTGGGTTCATTAACACAAATCTCATAGATGCAACTCAGGTTAAATTTCATGCCGCAGATACCGAGGCCAACTTGCTACGATCGTTGGTAATAAATGAAAACAAATATATAATACTCTTTCCTTACAACTTCAAGTGAGTGTTACTGTCTTGTTGCATATTCAGTTTCCCTTATATATTAGTCAAGGTTATAGTAATGTAATTGATGAGTTATGCATGCGTGTGCAGTTTCCACTATATTCTCCTAGAGATTAAGCTTGAGCAGAGACTAGTAACCGTTTTAGACTCTAGACGAAAAGATCCCCAGGACTATGCGGACATGACTCAAATGCTCGAGAAGTAAGTTAAATCGATCATTATCCACCATATCAACAACTTTGTTCATTTCCTGATATATCAAGTAATTGTTTTCTTTGTCAGGCAGGTTTTAGAGAAAATTCACCAAAAAAGCTCCGGGACTGCCGAAGAAGCTGCAATTTAGACACCCGAAAGTAAGTACTATAGTAGCAGGTTCCGCGCATCTCCTAGTGATTCAAGCGCTAGTTTCATCAATACCATTTGGCATTCTTGCTTATCAGTTTGATTGACCTCTATTTCTTATAAAGTGGTTGTGGCAGGAACAAGGGAATGATTTCTGTGGATACTACGTTTGCGAGTCCATCCGCCACGCGACCTGTGAACGGGGCTACTCTGACGAATAATATGAAGTGCGTAAATAACAACATTCACAATTTTATTTTATTACCATCATTTGTGTTGAGTTTCATTCATTCATATATATATATATATATATATATATATATATATATATATATATATATATATATATATATATATATATATATATATATATATATATATATATATATTGACCCCCTTCTTCAAGTTAGATGTTTCGGAAGCGGGATGAACTCCTAGCACCAGCTCGCATGCGAGCAATTCAAGAGGAATTGGCGGCATTCTTTCTTGACCACGTGATCGTTGAAGACGGAGAATACTATGTGGACCATGCGTCCGTATGTTAGGAGATTATATTTGTAAGAGATAATTATTGTATATATGTAGCCGGTAGTGTCGGATAGATATACGAGAACTTGTTGTTCGACCAATCTCTCGGAGTAGGAGAGGTGGTCGATATCACTTCTCTCTGTATGCATATATGTTCATGACGATCTTCTGTTTTCTTCGTTTGCTTACTAGCTAGCTAGCGTGTCTAGTCCTCTCTATACGTAAGTATAGTACGTAGCGTCGACCAAGCACGGACATAAGAGAGGACACTTCTCTCTATTAATTATAGCTAGCTAACACAATATATGGAACACCTAAATTAACCCCCCAAAACCCCCAACCCCCCGCCCCTTTCAAAAAAAACAAAAACTCCAGCCACAGAAATGCTGACGCGTGGATGTCTATTGGTCCCGGTTGGTGCCACCAACCGGGACCAAAGGCCCTCCTGCCTGGGATCCACGCACAAGCCACGTGGACGCCCATCTGTCCCGGTTCTGGATTGAACCGGGACTAAAGGGACAGGGCATTAGTACCGACCCTTTAGTCCCGGTTCAGGAACCGGGACAAAAGACCCTTACGAACCGGGACAATAGGCCCGTTTTCTACTAGTGAATCAAGCCTATGGAATTCAAAATTGAAGCAGTCGACATGAACTTGTTCTACACCCGGATGGTTTGCTGGACCATGCGTGATCGAGATTAGCCTCAAGATGATCCAGCAAACCATCCAAGTTGTTGGACGATTTCATGTCGACTACTTTATTCTCGTAGTCCATAACATATTCAAGTCCACAGTTGTAAGTGGTTGTCTTTTTCAAATATTAGTTTGCTTATGTTAAACATTAACATGTATCTCCCTATTGCAGTATGCACTACCATTGTCTCTCGTGGACTCCTTCTACGGGCCATTTGTAGTCAACATGGACCGAAGGAGGACGATATTAAGTATCCGTCCTGTGACCCAAATCAAACCGAAGAGAGTATTTTCATGACCATGAGATGATGACATAAAACATAATAGTTATGCAAGAACACAACACGGTATTGTGAACAAGTATCCTTGGTTGGAATACCCAAGTCGTGGATTAGCAAATGGACAGTCATGTGGTGCTCGCACTGCGGCAATCTAATAAGCTAGCTTATGGACTTAAAGGAGCACTGCAGCTCCATTCATTAGAAAGAAGCATATATGTTATTTAAATCCTAATTTCATAGTCAACAAAACACTTACCAAGTTGTTCAGAGACGATGCAGAATGTGGATTTCTCCAGTCCAAATCCTTCTTCTTTAGCTTCATGCAGGGCTGCCTTGAAGAGCTTCTCAGCTCCCTCTAGTTTTCCCTGGAAAATCAGTACAAATGAATACAACAGGCTAACAACAACTGTACTTTATGGTCGAACAAAGAGTAGGGGTAACTAAAGAGACACTCCTCCGTTTCTCTTTTCATATAGTCATACTCCAAGCAACATTAAGGTAATAGAAACTTGTAATGCACAGGGTATATGGTCCAAAGATTCATACTTAATAGTTAATGCACACGCTAAATAGTTGCATGGTTTCCTAACTGAAGGAAGGTCTTGGTATATGTAGTTACAAGAAGTTCAACTATAAAGGGCTGACTCCCATAGTAAGAGGTGCAACAAGTAACCTAAAAAGTGTGGACCAAACAGGTTATATGAAATCGGATAGTCATGGGGACTATGCTAGAGTTGTTCTCTCTAGGCTGTGATGTATCAAGCTGATTGTGGTTGTGTTTTGCATCATTTGATGGAACACATATGAAAAAGGGAATTACGTGAACGAAGGGAGGCTATAATGTGGTAAGTCTTTTCTCAGAAAGACGATGCCAAAAATGGTTCAGATGAAGGTAAGGATAATGATATACTTGTTTTCAGGAGCAAATATCGTGCGCTATCAGTGAAGATTCTCCATTTGTTTGTTTATTTATTTAAAATCCCGGAACCATATTCAATACAATGTTGACAAGTAAAATTTGCATCAGCTTGCTCAGTTGTAACTGCTGGAGCAACCGAATCGTCCCGAGCCAATACAGAGTCGCTGCTCAGGCCAAGAAAAACAGCTGTAACAAAACTGAAATTAGAATTGCCATGGTACCAAATGTGATATTTATTTTCATTAAATTAAAAGGGGGAGTCTACATATGCAGAGACCAGACCTGCTTGCCCAATCAGTATAGCGACACATGTTGAGCCTTTTTTTAGGGAAATAGCAGAACACATGTTGAGCCTTAATAAGTGAAGTTGCCATCAATAGAGCCCGAGGGAAAATCATGCATTTTGTTAAAATGATCACGACGGCAAGCAGGAGCAGTACCACGCTTAGCTGCAATAGAAACGATAGCAGCAGGATAAATTTGAAGTTAGAACTCAATTGATAATAGCAGTTTACCATCGAAAATAGTATCATAGATGAACCAAGCATGCATTAGTGTTGCAAATCAGTGATGACAGTAGGAGGCTGGGCACGCGGGCTGGAATGGCATGGCCCGTTAATTATTACTAGCACAAATGCCCGTGCGTTGCAACGGGAGATTATTTTTTACATGCTCCTAGCTCAATAATCATGACTCAAGGCCCTCCACATCTCCCGGTCATCTATTTTAACACGGCGCCTCACCTATATTATCGCATATCTGAATTTTCGCCTTGCCTGATAGTGCTTGTGGTGGCCACCTAATCACAATGTGTTAAAATATTCGTCAATCCTATCTTGGTCATCGCACGACACACATGTCATTGATCCGCGCAAGTAAAAGGAATGTTTAAAACTTATAAAATTAATCCCATCCACCTGGACGTGAGGCCGGCACTCTGCCAGCTACAGTTGATCCATACACCCTCTCTTATACTTACACTCACTTTTTAAATTGCATGACTTTATGTTCCATGTGCATTCAGTACATGGTTATAATATATCAAAGAAATACCCAATGTTTTACCAACCAAATCCACAGTTGGAAAAATCTGAACCAAAATCCTTGTGAGTTTTTTTTTCCTGTAGTTTATATAGTTTTGCCTGAATATCCTTAGTTTTCTGGGAACTTCTATTAGGTTCATATTACATTTTACGCTGATTTGTATGCAAGACACATCCACGGCAAAAAATTGATAATTCCTTTGTGTGATTTACGGTATTTCATTTGCACATGGATGTGTGCAACCATATTTTTTTCTCTCTACTTTGTCCACTATATGATTTATATTCATTGACAAGATTCTTTACAAAGATGTTGCATTTGAATTGGACCAATTTGTTTCTGTACATTTTTATTTTTAAAATGGAGGCTCTAATGTTATTTGAATATCCACTAATATCCCTATTATATTTGTTTAGCTATCATTTTTAGATTCATTCAGTTATGTGAATTTTTTTAACATGTTTTGGCCAGTCATTTTTTTCTCACATCGTAGTATCTGCACAATTTGCATTTGTTCATTTTTTAATCCATGTTTCAATCTAAAATTCTTAGATGGTATCAATCAATTTTTCCAATATAAAATTTCTTAGCTCTTTGATTAAAAAAAGCGTCTCTACTTTAAATTGAAGATGCTGGCCATATATGTGTCTTTTGTCCTCTATCGTGCTGGTCCTTGAACATGGCTGCTGGTGTGGCGAGCACATCGTGCATAACCGTGTGCGCTATCAGGCTGAGAGACCGTCTGCTCTGCCATCCGTCTATATGTGCCGGCCGTCCATGGCCTTCATGTGTCACTGATTTCTTTCATAATAGCCATATATTTGTCCATCTAGCCGCATGCACACCTCATTCATATATTTGCATGTCACCATCCAGCCTCTCGTTGCCTTATTTTGTTGCTTATTTGTGACCAAATGGGATCCAATCTGTTTATTGACTCTCAAGACGATGTACTGATTTTAAAGCTTAGATGTATTTAAATTGGCAACCTAGGATTTAGGAAAGCGATGTGGTATTATTTAACAGAGAATCAGTCCAATTTCTATGCACAAAGTGGATGTAGCTCAATTGTACATAGGCCTTGTTGTTGGGCCAGAGGTTTGGAGTTCGATCCCAAACACCAGCACCTAACTTTTTGCGCCGGCTACCACAGCAGCTAGGCCGGCTGACTCGGCCGCACTTAATTAATGGGCTGAGGCCCACTCGGGCAACGTACGAGCGTATGAGAGAATCCAAAAGCAATTGAAACTAACGGTGTGCACGCGTGACCCAAGAATTAGTACCACCTCGCGTATAATTCAATTAATCAGCATAGTATCAGATGCGGGACGAAATCAAGAATATCACCTTGCTTTAATAGTAGGTATAGGTATAGATTTTATTTTTTCTGAATCCTTTAAATATACATATAGCCAATATAATCAGCCTAATAGGCCTAAAATGGCCCAAATACAGCCCATAAGGCCGAACTGTAAACAGGCTGGCGTGCTAAACAGGCCAACGGGCCAGCCCGATTAGCTAAGCGGCCGTGCCTGGGCCTGGAGGCGCAACACGTGGGCTAGCACGACACGACCCACTTACTAATCATGCCCCGATGGGCCGTACCGTACCTGGCCCGAGTAGCATGGGCCTGGCCGTGCCGTGTCGGGCCGGCCCGTTTGGCCAGCTCTAGTCGGGGGAAGGGATTTGGGCTAGGGCAAGGTGGTAATACAAAATTTCGTCCCGTGGCCTGCTACAACAAGAGGCCCAATACCCAAACAATAGGCCCAATACCCACCGGGAAGCAACAAGACACAATCGTTACTCCATGTTTCGGGCATTCTTCAACCAATTCAATCGACCCCGACAGGGCATCGGTGCATGGCGACGCCGGCGAACAGAGGCGGAGGCAGCGGCCACACGCACAAAACCGGCGAGCCGGCAAGTTTTTCACAATGAAATTTTGCGACAACGAAGTCTATCAAATGTTTGAGGTTCTTGCAAAATTTCATCCAAAAGTAACATCGCAAAAATTTTGTGCACCGTTTGAGCAGCGTTTTTTTTTGTGGGAGCTCCTCATATGTTATTTTTTTATGAAACTTTGTGACAACCTCAAACATTCATAGAGAATGATGTCGCAAGATTTTAGATTTTGTTGTTGTTGCTAGAAGTGATCTTTTTCAGTTTTTGAACAACTCAGGTGTAGTACAGCCGAGAGTGGAAAATCCACTCTCTTTTCCTATATGTTATTTTATTCATGAGTTTAGGAGTTTGAATATGAGGCTCACAATTTAACGAAGCATGCATTGTCATTAGGGGTTGTCCGTCATGTTTGGTTATGTCAGTCCGATAATTTCATCTTTGTAAACATTGTGACAATTTAATAAAGCTTCACGAGGTTGTCTAAAAAACTTAAAACGATTCTGGCGAGAATTATTTCATTCCAGACATTGTTGAGAAGCATTTGGTTCAGAGTACTATTACTATTCCTTGCGCTATTTTGACATCAATACGTAATCTTTTGCTGGGTTCTTGCCTCGTGAGTACTAGTACTTGGGATGGGAGGCGGTCATTTATAATGCTAAAAATAGGAAGCAATACCATACCAGCGTGTACTTATCCAAACCATGTCGATGTGTTCTCTGAGCCAACGTGGAGTTCAGATTGTGCTCTTGCCAGGCAGGCCGAACTGAAGTCTTTTCTTTTCTTTTCTTTTTTTGAGAAGCAATTGAAGATGTTGGTGGTGTTTGAGGGAGCATATATATATATATGCATTGCAAATACTAGTACCATTAGAAAAGAGTGGTCATTGGAATTGCTTTGATATAGCTACTCTAGTTTATAACCATAAAAAGTAGGGAGCAACTTTTTCTCCACGCTAAATCATTCCGGATTCAACAACTTAAAATATGTCCCCGTATGGAACTACAGAAGGATTATGATCATCTCAGACCGGATCGGATAAGCAGGATACACACGGCCAACCTCTCTATCCATCTACCTCCATGTCTCGATCTATCCATTTTCCGTCTTTTTCACATGTAAACAGCAACGCTAGTACTGATCTCATCGCTTTATATAGTACCCGCTGTAGGAGAGATGGCCCCGTCGTGCTCTGAACAGCTGATTCATCCTCCAAGTGCCAAAACGGCCGCCGCTGATGGAACCACTTTACCGGCAGCTCCGGATAAGCTGATAAGCAGCAGCAGCAGCAGGAGGAGGTTCGCTCCGGTTGACGTTGTTCATCCTTGTCATCTAAGAGCATCTCCAACAGAAATGCTATATAAGCGACGCGCGGTATAAAAACTGTTTTTAGCGCACGCGGATCTGATTAGAAGTCTTCAGCGGCCGCACAAAAAATGCACGCGCGCAATAACTAATGCAGCGCGCGCATCAAAAAAACATCGCGCGCAACATATTTAGTGCGCCCGGTCGCGCGCGCTGCAAACTCTGGGCTACTGCAGATGGGACCGCTTGATTGGGTCGCTGGACTCGCGCGCGCAATATATTTTACAGCGCTTGTTGAAGCAAACGTTTTCTAGTACCCTAAGAGGTTGTTTGGATATGTGAAATATACAGAATCCATTCTCTATAAACTAGAAAAACGGTTTAACAAAACAAAATCCTATTTGGCCACCATAACAAATTCGTGGATATAGGATATTCCCTCCTTCCATTTATATAGGACCTAATGCGGGTTTATGGGAAAACGTCTACTACTCGTTTTTCTAAAAACGCAATTTGCATATTCTCAATACTCATCCAAAGACGAGCCGTCGCGCCGCCATGGAGTTCATCCTCCATTATCCTAGTTGTGCGACGACCTCGGGGACCAGGAGGAGCGCCCGCCGACGGCCTTGCCCGGAGTCGTTGAAGCCAAAGGAGAGGCGAGAAGTAGCCCGAGGCAAAGTCTGTGAACGGACGACGACCTCGGTGACCAGGAGAAGCTCCCACCGGCAACCACGCGACGTGAAGGCCGGAAGGAAGGTGAGCAACAGCCCAGGGCAGAGTACGTGCTATGGCAAAGATCTCGGCAACCAGAGGAAGTGCCCGTCGACGGCCGCTTGCAGTGTTGTGGAGGCCTGAAGCAAGATGAGGAGCAGTGAGGGGTACAGTCTATTCGGGAGCGGCGACCTCGGCGATCAGGGGAAGAGCCCTGCCAGCGGCCGCACACGGAGTCGTGGTGGCCGGTGAGAAGGCGAGCAGCAGCCAGCGCCGAGATAATGCCAGGGAAGACGACCGCGCGGCCACCAGGGGAAGCGCCCACCTGCAGCCGCACGCCGACTCGTCAAGGCTCGAGGTCAGGCGAGATGCAATCCGACCACCATGGGAACCTCTCGCCGGGGCCGCGCTCTCAATCATAGTGGCCGAAGGGAAGGCGGGCAGAGGAGTCAGACATGCTTGGGAATGGGAAGACTGTCATGCGTGATATATGACAGGTTTCCAAACAAAGAATTACAAAGGCCCAATTTATTACTTTCCCAACACAAACACGATTTTCCTTAAACCTGTTATTCGTAAAAATGGTATTAAAACGGGTTTCGTAAAAAATCTGCTAAAAACTAGTTTTGTATATTCCCATGGCTAACGCCCGGTATACCTGGCCATATCTCGGGCCGGGCCTAGCCAAGCCCGACGCAAAAAACCAAGGCCCGGGCCGGCCATCGGGCCTGTTTTCTAAGCCCGAGCCCGGCCTGACCTTTAGAAAAGTGCAAAAACGACGGGCCCGGGCCTGGCCATCGGGCTTAAAATCTAGGCCCGAGCCCGGCCCGGGAGCAGCGTCGGGTCAGGCCGGATCGGGCTTTTTCGGGCCAGACTTCCCATGGCCAGGTATAACGCCCGGTATCCAAACAACCCCTAAAAAAAACTACTTGCGCGCTGTAAATCCGTTTTTTGGACGCCACGCATTGGGCGGCTGTTGGAGATGCTCTAACTCTAGTGAATAATCGCAAAATAAAAATAAAATAGCACACCATATATCAGTATATATGCCCAGTTTGTTTGATATTGGGTTGCTGCGAACCGATCAGTCTCGTAATGTCCACCTCCTTCATTCAAATAACCGTCTATCATTTTATCTGACATGGACCAATAGTTCAGTATAATCTCCTGCTGACTCGACAGCGTGATATTACTATATCGCGCATGTAACCAGGACAGACCAATTCGTCGCGAGGATCCGACCGAAGATACGCCGTGACAAGTGGAGCTCCTTAATCTGATCACATGATCAGAGACGATAATTTAACTTTACCGGAGAAGCAGATTCCAGGCTCGCCGCCTCGTCACGGCCGCCGGCGTCATCGGTAAGCTTAGCGAGGCCTATGTGGCAACACGTAGGCCGCGCCATGGAAAATCTGGACGTAAAAGATCACGAAAGCGATGGGGAAGTAAAAGCATTAGCGAAAGTGTGCGTACTTGCTTGGCGATAAGAAATCGATCGCCGACCGGGCGAATATGTGGGACGTTGACTCAGCGGTGGTGTAAGACAGAGCACTACACGTCTACCCATTTTGCAGATATTTTACGGGAATTTAGGTCTAGCTCGCGCGCGGCTGGGTGCGTGACTGAATGTACAGGTCCTCACACCGACGGTTTAAAACAATCTCTGCGCCACTGTGATTAAAACGTGTGGCTTAGTAGTTCAGTCGCTACGACTTTAGCTCCTTGTTCATTAATTTCTCAGCGTGTTGACTTCTAACTCCTTGGTTCATTACAGCCAGCTAAGAGCAAGTAAAATAAGATACAATGAGCAGGCTGTAAGGAGTAAATTAATATTTTTATGCTTAGTTGGAGAAGAGAGAATAAGAGAGAGAATGTAAACGGGCTTTCATGCAAGAGCCAGCTGCAACATGTGCTCCTTAGCATTAGTATGTGAGAGTGAAAAATGGAAAATAGCACATAAGTATAGCTAATTGTTATACATATTGGCTATAAGGTTGGCTATAGATGACATGACACTTTCTTATAGCTAAGAGTTGGCTATATTATTAACCATGCTCTAACACAAGTGTGATATGGAGTCCAATGCATGCATGATGCAGCCAGATCTGGTTATGCTGCGAAAAAGGATGACATGTCAAAATAATATTTATAGCTCGGGAGAAGGCATGCTTTGTATTGCATGTAGTTTTACCGCGTATGTCGAGTGCCAAAGGGTCGTGGAAATGGAATATCTAAAAAAACAAGTTTAGCGAGAAGGTATTAGCTAAAAAATGTGACTAGCCCCTCAAAAAAATGTGACTAGTGGCAAGTTCAAAGAAAAAGAGAACCTCCAACTCTCAAACTCTAAATCGATGTAAATTTTGTATGTGGTTTAGACAATTAAGCGAAAAGTAAGTTTTATGACATATTAGGGGGCTGTATTGAGTGAGCCCCTTAAGCAACACTCTATTCTTAGTATGACTTGGGGACACAACCGTCCACGAATATGTGGTAACATGAGTGTTTTACATGTAAATTTGTGTGTGTGTGTGTGTGTGTGTGTGTGTGTGTGTGTGTGTGGGTGCGTGTGGGTGCGTGTGCGTGCGTGCGTGCGTGTGTGTGCGTGTGTGTGCGCGCACGCGCAACTTTCTTCTCGATAAAGAAACATTGTGTTTTAGCTCACACCATTGTGTCACTAACCTAGCGCGGATCTTCCTCTAAACTGCGCAAGACTCGTTGTTGTAGCTTGATGAGATTCAAAGTGAAGGTATTGGCATGTCTCTAGCATACTACTCCCTCCGTCTGAAAAAAGTTTGTCCCTCAAATGGATGTATCTAGCACCAAGTTAGTGATAGATACATCCATTTAAGGGACAAGTTTTTTCGGACGGAGGGAGTATGATCGACAAAGTCACAAACATGATTCATGTAAGAAACATATTTTCTACCAACAAGAATATTATACCTAATGGAATTGATAACAACCAAGAGATTTTGTTGGGGACCATTTCATTCAAGGAGATCTCCACCACCATGGATAATATGAGATGGAGGGTCACTACTCATCGATGCATTCTATGTGGACTGAGTGGAGGACCGATAAATGAACTGAAGGGTTTCGCAGTAATTTCAAAAAATTCCTACGCACACGCAAGATCATGGTGATGCATAGCAACGAGAGGGGAGAGTATGATCTACGTACCCTTGTAGATCGCACGCGGAAGCGTTATATCAACGCGGTTGATGTAGCCGTACGTCTTCACGTCCGACCGATCCAAGTACCGAAAGCACGGCACCTCCGAGTTCTGCACACGTTCGGCTCGGTGACGTCCTCGCCTTCTCGATCCAGCAAGAGGGGCGAAGTAGTAGATGAGTTCCGGCAGCACAACGGCGTGGTGACGGTGTTGGTGAAGAACAATTTCCGCAGGGCTTCGCCTAAGCACTACGAAAACTATGACAGAGGATAAACTAGAGGAGACGGGGTTGCCGGCACACGGCTTGCTGTTTCTTGATGTGTCCTTTGTGCTAGCCCTGCCCCTCTATTTTATATGTTGAGCCCTGGGGTCGAAACTTGGAGTAAAAGTCTCCACAAAGTCGGTTTCACCCGAAAGGCAAGAGTCCTTCTCGGACTCCAAGGCCAGACGCCAGGGTTCCCGGCGTCTGGACCCACCCTGGCGTCTGGCCCCTGGACTCCGCAAAACTTTCTTTTGCGCTTTCCAAAAACCTTGTGGGCTTTTCCCTTTGGCCCAAATAACGTGTTCTCATACCCAAACATTTCGGAAAACATCCGGAACCCCTTCCGGTGATTTCCGGAACCCTTCCGGTGACCAAACACTATTATCACATATATCAAACTTTATCTCCGGACCATTCCGGAGTTCCTCGTCATGTCCGTGATCTCATCCCGGACTCCGAACAACATTCGGTCACCAACATACATAACTCACATAGTACTATATCGTCAACGAACGTTAAGCGTGCGGACCCTACGGGTTCGAGAACTATGTAGATATGACCGAGACACATCTCCGGTCAATAACCAATAGCGGGACCTGGATGCCCATATTGGCTCCTACATATTCTACGAAGATCTTTATCGGTCAGACCGCATAACAACATACGTTGTTCCTTTTGTCATCGATATGTTACTTGCCCGAGATTCGATCGTCGGTATCCAATACCTAGTTCAATCTCGTTACCGGCAAGTCTCTTTACTCGTTCCGTAATACATCATCTCGCAACTAACATATTAGTTACAATGCTTGCAAGGCTTATGTGATGTGCATTACCGAGAGGGCCCAGAGATACCTCTCCAACAATCGGAGTGACAAATCCTAATCTCGAAATACGCCAACCCAACATCTACCTTTGGAGACACTTGTAATGCTCCTTTATAATCACCCAGTTACGTTGTGACGTTTGGTAGCACCCAAAGTGTTCCTCCGGCAAACGGGAGTTGCATAATCTCATAGTCATAAGAACATGTATAAGTCATGAAGACAGCAATAGCAACATACTAAACGATCGGGTGCTAAGCTAATGGAATGAGTCATGTCAATCATATCATTCTCTTAATGATGTGATCCCGTTAATAAAATAACAACTCATTGTTCATGGTTAGGAAACATAACCATCTTTGATTAATGAGCTAGTCAAGTAGAGGCATACTAGTGACACTTTGTTTGTCTATGTATTCACACATGTATTATGTTTCCGGTTAATACAATTCTAGCATGAATAATAAACCTTTATCATGATTATAAGGAAATAAATAATAACTTTATTATTGACTCTAGGGCGTATTTCCTTTAGTCTCCCACTTGCACTAGAGTCAATAATCTAGATTACACCGTAATGATTCTAACACCCATGGAGCCTTGGTGCTGATCATGTTTTGCTCGTGGAAGAGGCTTAGTCAACGGGTCTGCAACATTCAGATCCATATGTATCTTGCAAATCTCTATGTCTCCCACCTGGACTAGATCCCGGATGGAATTGAAGCGTCTCTTGATGTGCTTGGTTCTCTTGTGAAATCTGGATTCCTTTGCCAAGGCAATTGCATCAGTATTGTCACAAAAGATTTTCATTGGACCCGATGCACTAGGTATGACACCTAGATCGGATATGAACTCCTTCATCCAGACTCCTTCGTTTGCTGCTTCCGAAGCAGCTATGTACTCCGCTTCACATGTAGAACCCGCTACGACGCTTTGTTTAGAACTGCACCAACTGACAGCTCCACCGTTTAATGTAAACACGTATCCGGTTTGCGATTTAGAATCGTCCAGATCAGTGTCAAAGTTTGCATCAACGTAACCTTTTACGATGAGCTCTTTGTCACCTCCATATATGAGAAACATATCCTTAGTCCTTTTCAGGTATTTCAGGATGTTCTTGACCGTTGTCCAGTGATCCACTCCTGGATTACTTTGGTACCTCCCTACTAGACTTATAGCAAGGCACACATCGGGTCTGGTACACAGCATTGCATACATGATAGATCCTATGGCTGATGCATAGGGAACATCTTTTGTATTCTCTCTATCTTCTGCGGTGGTCGGGCATTGAGTCTTACTCAACTTCACACCTTGTAACATAGGCAAGAATTCTTTCTTTGCTTGATCCATTTTGAACTTCTTCAAAATCTTGTCAAGGTATGTGCTTTGTGAAAGTCCAATTAAGCGTATTGATCTATCTCTATAGATCTTTATGCCTAATATGTAGGCAGCTTCACCGAGGTCTTTCATTGAAAAACTCTTATTCAAGTATCCCTTTATGCTATCCAGAAATTCTATATCATTTCCAATTAGTAATATGTCATCCACATATAATATCAGAAATGCTACAGAGCTCCCACTCACTTTCTTGTAAATAGAGGCTTCTCCGAAAGTCTGTATAAAACCAAATGCTTTGATCACACTATCAAAGCGTTTATTCCAACTCCGAGAGGCTTGCACCAGTCCATAAATGGATCGCTGGAGCTTGCACACTTTGTTAGCTCCCTTTGGATCGACAAAACCTTCTGGTTGCATCATATACAACTCTTCTTCCAGAAATCCATTCAGGAATGCAGTTTTGACATCCATTTGCCAAATTTCATAATCATAAAATGCGACAATTGCTAACATAATTCGGACAGACTTAAGCATCGCTACGGGTGAGAAGGTCTCATCGTAGTCAACCCCTTGAACTTGTCGAAAACCTTTTGCGACAAGTCGAGCTTTGTAGACAGTAACATTACCGTCAGCGTCAGTCTTCTTCTTGAAGATCCATTTATTCTCAATTGCTTGCCGATCATCGGGCAAGTCAACCAAAGTCCATACTTTGTGTTGGAAATATGCCCTAGAGGCAATAATAAAAGCATTATTATTATATTTCCTTGTTCATGATAATTGTCTTTATTCATGCTATAATTGTGTTATCCGGAAATCGTAATGCATGTGTGAATAACAGACACCAATATGTCCCTAGTGAGCCTCTAGTTGACTAGCTCGTTGATCAACAGATAGTCATGATTTCCTGACTATGGACACTGGATGTCGTTGATAACGAGATCACATCATTGGGAGAATGATGTGATGGACGAGACCCAATCCTAAACATAGCACAAGATCGTATAGTTCGTTTGCTAGAGTTTTGCAATGTCAAAGTATCTTTTCCTTAGACCATGAGATCGTGTAACTCCCGGATACCGTAGGAGTGCTTTGGGTATGCCAAACGTCACAACGTAACTGGGTGACTATAAAGGTAGACTACGGGTATCTCCGAAAGTGTCTGTTGGATGACATGGATCAAGACTGGGATTTGTCACTCCGTATGACGGAGAGGTATCACTGGGCCCACTCGGTAATGCATCATCATAATGAGCTCAGAGTGACCAAGTGTCTGGTCACGGGATCATGCATTACGGTACGAGTAAAGTGACTTGCCGGTAACGAGATTGAACGAGGTATTGGGATACCGACGATCGAATCTCGGGCAAGTAACATATCGATAGACAAAGGGAATAGCGTACGGGGTTGATTGAATCCTCGACATCGTGGTTCATCCGATGAGATCATCGTGGAGCATGTGGGAGCCAACATGGGTATCCAGATCCCGCTGTTGGTTATTGACCGGAGAGTCGTCTCGGTCATGTCTGCTTGTCTCCCGAACCCGTAGGGTCTACACACTTAAGGTTCGGTTACGCTAGGGTTGTAGGGATATGTATATGCAGTAACCCGAATGTTGTTCGGAGTCCCGGATGAGATCCCGGACGTCACGAGGAGTTCCGGAATGGTCCGGAGGTAAAGATTTATATATGGGAAGTCCTGTTTCGGGCATCGGGACAAGTTTCGGGGTTATCGGTATTGTACCGGGACCACCGGAAGGGTCCCGGGGGTCCACCGGGTGGGTCCACCTGTCCCGGGGGGCCACATGGGCTGTAAGGGGGTGCGCCTTGGCCTAATGGGCCAAGGGCACCAGCCCCACATAGGCCCATGCGCCTAGGGTTTAAAGGGGAAAGAGTCCTAGGGGGTTAAGGCACCTCCTAGGTGCCTTGGGGGGGGGGAGGGAAACCTCCCCTTGGCCGCCGCACCCCCTAGGAGATTGGATCTCCTAGGGCCGGCCACCCCCTTTGGCACCCCTATATATAGTGGGGGAGAGGAGGGACTTCATACCTGAACGCCTCGGCCTTTGGTTGCCTCCTTCTCCCTCCCCAACACCTCCTCAACCTCCATAGTGCTTAGCGAAGCTCTGCCGGAGTACTGCAGCTCCATCAACACCACGCCGTCGTGCTGCTGCTGGTGCCATCTCCCTCAACCTCTCCTCCCTCCCTTGCTGGATCAAGAAGGAGGAGACGTGGCTGTTCCGTACGTGTGTTGAACGCGGAGGTGCCGTCCGTTCGGCGCTGGTCATCGGTGATTTGGATCACGTCGAGTACGACTACATCATCACCGTTCTTTTGAACGCTTCCGTGCGCGATCTACAAAGGTATGTAGATGCATCTAATCACTCGTTGCTAGATGAACTCCTAGATGATCTTGGTGAAACGAGTAGGAAAATTTTTGTTTTCTGCAACGTTCCCCAACAGTGGCATCATGAGCTAGGTCTATGCGTAGTTCTTCTTGCGCGAGTAGAACACAATTTGTTGTGGGCGTAGATTTGTCAACTTTCTTGCCGTTACTAGTCCTTTCTTGCTTCAGCGGTATTGTGGGATGAAGCGGCCCGGACCAACCTTACACGTACGCTTACGTGAGACCGGTTCCACCGACTAACATGCACTAGTTGCATAAGGTGGCTGGCGGGTGTCTGTCTCTCCTACTTTAGTTGGAGCGGAATCGATGAACAGGGTCCTTATGAAGGGTAAATAGAAGTTGACAAATCACGTTGTGGCTTTAACGTAGGTAAGAAAACGTTCTTGCTAGAACCCTAATTCAGCCACGTAAAACTTGCAACAACAATTAGAGGACGTCTAACTTGTTTTTGCAGCAAGTGGTTTGTGATATGATATGGCCAAAGTTGTGATGAATGATGAATGATCTATATGTGATGTATGAGATGTTCATGCTATTGTAATAGGATTCACGACTTGCATGTCGATGAGTATGACAACCGGCAGGAGCCATAGGAGTTGTCTTTATTCTTTTATATGACCTGCGTGTCATCAAGAAACGCCATGTAAATTACTTTACTTTATTGCTAAACGCGTTAGCCATAGTAGTAGAAGTAATAGTTGGCGAGCAACTTCATGGAGACACGATGATGGAGATCATGATGATGGAGATCATGGTGTCAAGCCGGTGACAAGATGATCATGGAGCCCCAAGATGGAGATCAAAGGAGCTATGTGATATTGGCCATATCATGTCACGTTTATTATTTGATTGCATGTGATGTTTATCATGTTTTGCATCTTGTTTACTTAGAACGACGGTAGTAAATAAGATGATCCCTCACAATAATTTCAAGAAGTGTTCCCCCTAACTGTGCACCGTTGCGACAGTTCGCTGTTTCAAAACACCACGTGATGATCGGGTGTTTTATTCAGACGTTCACATACAACGGGTGTAAGACAGATTTACACATGCAAACACTTAGGTTGACTTGACGAGCCTAGCATGTACAGACATGGCCTCGGAACACAGAAGACCGAAAGGTCGAGCATGAGTCGTATAGAAGATACGATCAACATGAAGATGTTCACCGATGTTGACTAGTCCGTCTCACGTGATGATCGGACACGGTCTAGTTTAACTCGGATCATGTAATACTTAGATGACCAGAGGGATGTCTAATCTAAGTGGGAGTTCACTAATAATTTGATTAGTTGAACTTAATTATCATGAACTTAGTCTAAAATCTTTGCAATATGTCTTGTAGATCAAATGGCCAACGTAGTCCTCAACTTCAACGCGTTCCTAGAGAAAACTAAGCTGAAAGACGATGGCAGCAACTATACGGACTGGGTCCGGAACCTGAGGATCATCCTCATAGCTGCCAAGAAAGATTATGTCCTACAAGCACCGCTTGGTGACGCACCCGTTCTCCCTGCAGAACAAGATGTTATGAACGCTTGGCAGGCACGTTTCGATGACTACTCCCTCGTTCAGTGCGGCATGCTTTACAGCCTAGAGCCGGGGCTCCAAAAGCGTTTTGAGAGACATGGAGCATATGAGATGTTCGAAGAGCTGAAAATGGTTTTCCAAGCTCATGCCCGGGTCGAGAGATATGAAGTCTCCGACAAATTCTTTAGCTGTAAGATGGAGGAAAACAGTTCTGTCAGTGAGCACATACTCACTATGTCTGGGTTGCATAACCGCTTGACTCAGCTGGGAGTTAATCTCCCGGATGATGCGGTCATTGACAGAATCCTCCAGTCGCTTCCACCAAGCTACAAGAGCTTTGTGATGAACTTCAATATGCAGGGGATGGAAAAGACCATTCCTGAAGTATTTGCTATGCTGAAATCAGCAGAGGTAGAAGTCAGAAAGGAACATCAAGTGTTGATGGTCAATAAAACCACTAAGTTCAAGAAAGGCAAGGGTAAAAAGAACTTCAAGAAGGACGGCAAGGAGGTTGCCGCGCCCGGCAAGCAAGCTGCTGGGAAGAAGCCAAAGAATGGACCCAAGCCCGAGACTGAGTGCTTTTATTGCAAGGGAAGCGGTCACTGGAAGCGGAACTGCCCTAAGTACTTAGCGGATAAGAAGGCCGGCAAAACAAAAGGTATATGTGATATACATGTAATTGATGTGTACCTTACTAGTGCCCGTAGTAGCTCCTGGGTATTTGATACCGGTGCAGTTGCTCACATTTGTAACTCAAAGCAGGGGCTGCGGAATAAGCGGAAACTGGCAAAGGACGAGGTGACGATGCGCGTCGGGAATGGTTCCAAGGTCAATGTGATCGCCGTCGGCACGCTACCTCTGCATCTCCCTTCGGGATTAGTTTTAAACCTTAATAATTGTTATTTAGTGCCAGCTTTGAGCATGAACATTGTATCGGGATCTCGTTTAATTCGAGATGGCTACTCTTTTAAATCTGAGAATAATGGTTGTTCCATTTTTATGAGAGATATGTTTTATGGTCATGCTCCTATGGTGAATGGTTTATTCCTTATGAATCTCGAACGTGATGCTACACATATTCATAATGTGAGTACCAAAAGAAGTAAGGTTGATAATGATAGTCCCACATACTTGTGGCACTGCCGCCTTGGTCACATAGGTGTTAAACGCATGAAGAAGCTCCATGCTGATGGACTTTTAGAGTCTCTTGATTATGAATCATTTGACACGTGCGAACCATGCCTTATGGGTAAAATGACCAAGACTCCGTTCTCAGGAACAATGGAGCGAGCAACCGACTTATTGGAAATCATACATACTGATGTGTGCGGTCCGATGAGTGTTGAGGCTCGCGGTGGCTATCGTTATGTTCTCACCCTCACTGATGATTTAAGTAGGTATGGGTATATCTACTTAATGAAACACAAGTCTGAAACCTTTGAAAAGTTCAAGGAATTTCAGAGTGAGGTTGAAAATCAACGTGACAGGAAAATCAAGTTTCTACGATCAGATCGTGGAGGAGAATACTTGAGTCACGAGTTTGGGGCACACTTAAGAAAATGTGGAATAGTTTCACAACTCACGCCGCCTGGAACACCTCAGCGTAATGGTGTGTCCGAACGTCGTAATCGCACTCTGTTAGATATGGTGCGATCTATGATGTCTCTTACCGATTTACCGCTTTCTTTTTGGGGCTATGCTTTAGAGACTGCCGCATTCACTTTAAATAGGGCTCCGTCGAAATCCGTTGAGACGACACCGTATGAATTATGGTTTGGGAAGAAACCTAAGCTGTCGTTTCTAAAAGTTTGGGGATGCGATGCTTATGTCAAGAAACTTCAACCTGAAAAGCTCGAACCCAAATCGGAAAAATGCGTCTTCATAGGGTACCCAAAAGAAACTATTGGGTACACCTTCTACCTCAGATCCGAAGGCAAGATCTTTGTTGCCAAGAATGGGTCCTTTCTGGAGAAAGAGTTTCTCTCGAAAGAAGTAAGTGGGAGGAAAGTAGAGCTTGATGAAGTATTACCTCTTGAACCGGAAAATGGCGCAACTCAAGAAAATGTTCCTGAGGTGCCAGCACCGACTAGAGAGGAGTTAATGATAATGATCAAGATACTTCTGATCAAGCCCCTACTGAAATTCGAAGGTCCACAAGGACACGTTCCGCACCAGAGTGGTACGGCAACCCTGTCTTGGAAATCATGCTGTTAGACAACGGTGAACCTTCGAACTATGAAGAAGCGATGGCGGGCCCGGATTCCGACAAATGGCTAGAAGCCATGAAATCCGAGATAGGATCCATGTATGAAAACAAAGTATGGACTTTGACTGACTTGCCCGTTGAGCGGCGAGCCATAGAAAATAAATGGATCTTTAAGAGGAAGACAGACGCGGATGGTAATGTGACCATCTATAAAGCTCGGCTTGTCGCTAAGGGTTATCGACAAGTTCAAGGGGTTGACTACGATGAGACTTTCTCACCGGTAGCGAAGCTGAAGTCCGTCCGAATCATGTTAGCAATTGCCGCATTCTATGATTACGAAATATGGCAAATGGACGTCAAAACGGCATTCCTTAATGGTTTCCTTAAGGAAGAATTGTATATGATGCAGCCGGAAGGTTTTGTCGATCCTAAGAATGCTGACAAAGTGTGCAAGCTCCAACGCTCGATTTATGGGCTGGTGCAAGCATCTCGGAGTTGGAACATTCGCTTTGATGAGATGATCAAAGCGTTTGGGTTTACACAGACTTATGGAGAAGCCTGCGTTTACAAGAAAGTGAGTGGGAGCTCTGTAGCATTTCTCATATTATATGTAGATGACATACTTTTGATGGGAAATGATATAGAACTCTTGGACAGCATCAAGGCCTACTTGAATAAAAGTTTTTCAATGAAGGACCTTGGAGAAGCTGCTTATATATTAGGCATCAAAATCTATAGAGATAGATCAAGACGCCTCATAGGTCTTTCACAAAGCACATACCTTGATAAGATATTGAAGAAGTTCAATATGGATCAATCCAAGAAGGGGTTCTTGCCTGTGTTGCAAGGTATGAAATTGAGCTCAGCTCAATGTCCGACCACGGCAGAAGATATAGAAGAGATGAGCGTCATCCCCTATGCCTCAGCCATAGGTTCTATTATGTATGCCATGCTGTGTACCAGACCTGATGTAAACCTTGCCGTAAGTTTGGTAGGAAGGTACCAAAGTAATCCCGGCAAGGAACACTGGACAGCGGTCAAGAATATCCTGAAGTACCTGAAAAGGACTAAGGAAATGTTTCTCGTTTATGGAGGTGACGAAGAGCTCGTCGTAAAGGGTTACGTCGACGCTAGCTTCGACACAGATCTGGATGACTCTAAGTCACAAACCGGATACGTGTATATTTTGAATGGTGGGGCAGTGAGCTGGTGCAGTTGCAAGCAAAGCGTCGTGGCGGGATCTACATGTGAAGCGGAGTACATGGCAGCCTCGGAGGCAGCACATGAAGCAATATGGGTGAAGGAGTTCATCACCGACCTAGGAGTCATACCCAATGCGTCGGGGCCGATCAAGCTCTTCTGTGACAACTCTGGAGCTATTGCACTTGCCAAGGAGCCCAGGTTTCACAAGAAGACAAGGCACATCAAGCGTCGCTTCAACTCCATTCGTGAAAATGTTCAAGATGGAGACATAGAGATTTGTAAAGTACATACGGACCTGAATGTAGCAGATCCGTTGACTAAACCTCTCCCTAGAGCAAAACATGATCAACACCAGAATTCCATGGGTGTTCGATTCATCACAATGTAACTAGATTATTGACTCTAGTGCAAGTGGGAGACTGTTGGAAATATGCCCTAGAGGCAATAATAAAAGCATTATTATTATATTTCCTTGTTCATGATAATTGTCTTTATTCATGCTATAATTGTGTTATCCGGAAATCGTAATGCATGTGTGAATAACAGACACCAACATGTCCCTAGTGAGCCTCTAGTTGACTAGCTCGTTGATCAACAGATAGTCATGATTTCCTGACTATGGACACTGGATGTCGTTGATAACGAGATCACATCATTGGGAGAATGATGTGATGGACGAGACCCAATCCTAAACATAGCACAAGATCGTATAGTTCGTTTGCTAGAGTTTTGCAATGTCAAAGTATCTTTTCCTTAGACCATGAGATCGTGTAACTCCCGGATACCGTAGGAGTGCTTTGGGTATGCCAAACGTCACAACGTAACTGGGTGACTATAAAGGTAGACTACGAGTATCTCCGAAAGTGTCTGTTGGGTGACATGGATCAAGACTGGGATTTGTCACTCCGTATGACGGAGAGGTATCACTGGGCCCACTCGGTAATGCATCATCATAATGAGCTCAGAGTGACCAAGTGTCTGGTCACGGGATCATGCATTACGGTACGAGTAAAGTGACTTGCCGGTAACGAGACTGAACGAGGTATTGGGATACCGACGATCAGATCTCGGGCAAGTAACATATCGATAGACAAAGGGAATAGCGTACGGGGTTGATTGAATCCTCGACATCGTGGTTCATCCGATGAGATCATCGTGGAGCATGTGGGAGCCAACATGGGTATCCAGATCCCGCTGTTGGTTATTGACCGGAGAGTCGTCTCGGTCATGTCTGCTTGTCTCCCGAACCCGTAGGGTCTACACACTTAAGGTTCGGTTACGCTAGGGTTGTAGGGATATGTATATGCAGTAACCCGAATGTTGTTCAGAGTCCCGGATGAGATCCCGGATGTCACGAGGAGTTCCGGAATGGTCCGGAGGTAAAGATTTATATATGGGAAGTCCTGTTTCGGGCATCGGGACAAGTTTCGGGGTTATCGGTATTGTACCGGGACCACCGGAAGGGTCCCGGGGGTCCACCGGGTGGGTCCACCTGTCCCGGGGGGCCACATGGGCTGTAAGGGGGTGCGCCTTGGCCTAATGGGCCAAGGGCACCAGCCCCACATAGGCCCATGCGCCTAGGGTTTAAAGGGGAAAGAGTCCTAGGGGGTTAAGGCACCTCCTAGGTGCCTTGGGGGGGAGGGAAACCTCCCCTTGGCCGCCGCACCCCCTAGGAGATTGGATCTCCTAGGGCCGGCCACCCCCCTTTGGCACCCCTATATATAGTGGGGGAGAGGAGGGACTTCATACCTGAACGCCTCGGCCTTTGGTTGCCTCCTTCTCCCTCCCCAACACCTCCTCAACCTCCATAGTGCTTAGCGAAGCTCTGCCGGAGTACTGCAGCTCCATCAACACCACGCCGTCGTGCTGCTGCTGGTGCCATCTCCCTCAACCTCTCCTCCCTCCCTTGCTGGATCAAGAAGGAGGAGACGTGGCTGTTCCGTACGTGTGTTGAACGCGGAGGTGCCGTCCGTTCGGCGCTGGTCATCGGTGATTTGGATCACGTCGAGTACGACTACATCATCACCGTTCTTTTGAACGCTTCCGTGCGCGATCTACAAAGGTATGTAGATGCATCTAATCACTCGTTGCTAGATGAACTCCTAGATGATCTTGGTGAAACGAGTAGGAAAATTTTTGTTTTCTGCAACGTTCCCCAACACTTTGTTCTCATACATGGATCCCATCTCAGATTTCATGGCTTCAAGCCATTTTGCGGAATCTGGGCTCACCATCGCTTCTTCATAGTTCGTAGGTTCATCATGATCTAGCAGCATGACTTCCAGAACAGGATTACCGTACCACTCTGGCACAGATCTCACTCTGGTTGATCTACGAGGTTTAGTAGTATCTTGATCTGAAGTTCCATGATCATTATCATTAGCTTCCTCACTAACTGGTGTAGGTGTCACTGGAACAGTTTTCTGTGATGTACTACTTTCCAGTAAGGGAGCAGTTACAGTTACCTCGTCAAGTTCTACTTTCCTCCCACTCACTTCTTTCGAGAGAAACTCCTTCTCTAGAAAGTTTCCGAATTTAGCAACAAAAGTCTTGCCTTCGGATCTATGATAGAAGGTGTATCCAATAGTTTCCTTTGGATATCCTATGAAGACACATTTCTCCGATTTGGGTTCGAGCTTATCAAGTTGAAGCTTTTTCACATAAGCATCGCAGCCCCAAACTTTTAGAAACGACAACTTTGGTTTCTTGCCAAACCACAGTTCATAAGGCGTCGTCTCAACGGATTTTGATGGTTCCCTATTTAACGTGAATGCGGCCGTCTCTAGAGCGTATCCCCAAAACGATAGCGGTAAATCAATAAGAGATATCATAGATCATACCATATCTAGTAAAGTACGATTACGACGTTAGGACACACCATTACGCTGTGGTGTTCCGGGTGGCGTGAGTTGCGAAATTATTCCGCATTGCTTCAAATGTACACCAAACTCGTAACTCAAATATTCTCCTCCACGATCAGATCGTAGAAACTTTATTTTCTGGTTACGATGATTTTCAACTTCACTCTGAAATTCTTTGAACTTTTCAAATGTTTCAGACTTGTGTTTCATTAAGTAGATATACCCATATCTTCTTAAGTCATCTGTGAAGGTGAGAAAATAACGATATCCGCCACGAGCCTCAATATTCATCGGACCACATACATCTGTATGTATGATTTCCAACAAATCTGTTGCTCTCTCCATAGTACCGGAGAACGGTGTTTTAGTCATCTTGCCCATGAGGCACGGTTCGCAAGTACCAAGTGATTCATAATCAAGTGGTTCCAAAAGTCCATAAGAATGGAGTTTCTTCATGCGCTTTATACCGATATGACCTAAACGGCAGTGCCACAAATAAGTTGCACTCTCATTATCAACTCTGCATCTTTTGGCTTCAACATTATGAATATGTGTGTTACTACTATCGAGATTCAACAAGAATAGACCACTCTTCAAGGGTGCATGACCATAAAAGATATTACTCATATAAATATAACAACCATTATTCTTTGATTTAAATGAATAACCGTCTCGCATCAAACAAGATCCAGATATAATGTTCATGCTTAACGCTGGCACCAAATAACAATTATTTAGGTCTAATACTAATCCCGAAGGTAGATGTAGAGGTAGCGTGCCGACTGCGATCACATCGACTTTGGAACCATTTCCCACGCGCATCGTCACCTCGTCCTTAACCAATCTTTGCTTGATCCGTAGTCCCTGTTTCGAGTTGCAAATATTAGCAACAGAACCAGTATCAAATACCCAGGTGCTACTGCGAGCATTAGTAAGGTACACATCAATAACATGTATATCATATATACCTTTGTTCACCTTGCCATCCTTCTTATCCGCCAAATACTTGGGGCAGTTCCACTTCCAGTGACCAGTCTGCTTGCAATAGAAGCACTCAGTTTCAGGCTCAGGTCCAGGTTTGGTTTTCTTCTCTTGAGTAGCAACTTGCTTGCCGTTCTTTTTGAAGTTCCCCTTCTTCTTCCCTTTTGCCCTTTTTCTTGAAACTAGTGGTCTTGTTGACCATCAACACTTGATGCTCCTTCTTGATTTCTACCTCCGCAGCTTTCAGCATCGCGAAGAGCTCGGGAATAGTCATGTTCATCCCTTGCATATTATAGTTCATCACAAAGCTCTTGTAGCTTGGTGGCAGTGATTGAAGAATTCTGTCAATGACGCAATCATCTGGAAGATTAACTCCCAATTGAATCAAGTGATTATTATACCCAGACATTTTGAGTACATGCTTACTGACAGAATTGTTCTCCTCCATCTTGCAGCTATAGAACTTATTGGAGACTTCATATCTCTCAATCCGGGCATTTGCTTGAAATATTAACTTCAACTCCTGGAACATCTCATATGCTCCATGACGTTCAAAACGTCGTTGAAGTCCCGATTCTAAGCCGTAAAGCATGGCACACTGAACTATCGAGTAGTCATCAGCTTTGCTCTGCCAGACGTTCATAACATCCGACGTTGCTCCTGCAGCAGGCCTGGCACCTAGCGGTGCTTCCAGGACGTAATTCTTCTGTGCAGCAATGAGGATAATCCTCAAGTTACGGACCCAGTCCGTGTAATTGCTACCATCATCTTTCAACTTTGCTTTCTCAAGGAACGCATTAAAATTCAACGGAACAACAGCACGAGCCATCTATCTACAATCAACATAAACAAGCAAGATTCTATCAGGGACTAAGTTCATGATAAATTGAAGTTCAATTAATCATATTATTTAAGAACTCCCACTTAGATAGACATCCCTCTAATCTTCTAAGTGATCACGTGATCCAAATCAACTAAACCATGTCCGATCGTCACGTGAGATGGACTAGTTTCATTGGTGAACATCATTATGTTGATCATATCTACTATATGATTCACGCTCGACCTTTCGGTCTCCGTGTTCCGAGGCCATATCTGTATATGCTTGGCTCATCAAGTATAACCTGAGTATTCCGCGTGTGCAACTATTTTGCACCCGTTGTATTTGAACGTAGAACCTATCACACCCGATCATCACGTGGTGTCTCAGCACGAAGAAATTTCGCAATGGTGCATACTTAGGGAGAACACTTCTTGATAATTTAGTGAGAGATCATCTTATAATGCTACCGTCAATCAAAGCAAGATAAGATGCATAAAAGATAAACATCACATGAATCAATATAAGTGATATGATATGGACATCATCATCTTGTGCTTGTGATCTCCATCTCTGAAGCACCGTCGTGATCACCATCGTCATCGGCGTGACACCTTGATCTCCATCGTAGCATCATTGTCGTCTCGCCAATCTTATGCTTCCACGACTATCGCTACCGCTTAGTGATAAAGTAAAGCATTACATTGCGATTGCATTGCATACAATAAAGCGACAACCATATGGCTCCTGCCAGTTGCCGATAACTCGGTTACGAAACATGATCATCTCATACAATAAAATTCAGCATCATGTCTTGACCATATCACATCACAACATGCCCTGCAAAAACAAGTTAGACGTCCTCTACTTTGTTGTTGCAAGTTTTACGTGGCTGCTACGGGCTTAAGCAAGAACCAATCTCACCTACGCATCAAAACCACAACGATAGTTTGTCAAATAGACTCCGTTTTAACCTTCGCAAGGACCGGGCGTAGCCATACTTGGTTCAACTAAAGTTGGAGAGACAGTCGCCCGCAAGCCACCTATGTGCAAAGCACGTCGGGGGAACCGGTCTCGCGTAAGCGTACGCGTAATGTTGGTCCGGGTCGTCTCGTCCGACAATGCCGCCGAACCAAAGTATGACATGCTGGTAGGCAGTATGACTTATATCGCCCATAACTCACTTGTTTTCTACTCGTGCATATCAACATAAATAACCTAGGCTCTCATACCACTGTTGGGTTTCGTAGTAATTTCAAAAATTTCCTACGCACACGCAAGATCATGGTGATGCATAGCAACGAGAGGGGAGAGTATGATCTACGTATCCTTGTAGATCGCACGCGGAAGCGTTATATCAACGCGGTTGATGTAGTCGTACGTCTTCACGTCCGACCGATCCAAGTACCGAAAGCACGACACCTCCGAGTTCTGCACACGTTCGGCTCGGTGACGTCCTCGCCTTCTCGATCCAGCAAGAGGGGCGAAGTAGTAGATGAGTTCCGGCAGCACAACGACGTGGTGACGGTGTTGGTGAAGAACAATTTCCGCAGGGCTTTGCCTAGGCACTACGAAAACTATGACAGAGGATAAACTAGAGGAGATGGGGTTGCCGGCACACGGCTTGGTGTTTCTTGATGTGTCCTTTGTGCTAGCCCTGCCCCTCTATTTATATGTTAAGCCCTGGGGTCGAAACTTGGAGTAAAAGTCTCCACAAAGTCGGTTTCACCCGAAAGGCAAGAGTCCTTCTCGGACTCCAAGGCCAGACGCCAGGGTTCCCGGCGTCTGGACCCAGACACCAGGGACCCTGGCGTCTGGCCCCTGGACTCCGCAAAACTTCCTTTTGCGCTTTCCAAAAACCTTGTGGGCTTTCCCCTTTGGCCCAAATAACGTGTTCTCGTACCCAAACATTTCGGGAAACATCCGGAACCCCTTCCGGTGACCAAACACTATTATCACATATATCAAACTTTATCTCCGGACCATTCTGGAGTTCCTCGTCATGTCCGTGATCTCATCCCGGACTCCGAACAACATTCGGTCACCAACATACATAACTCACATAGTACTATATCGTCAACGAACGTTAAGCGTGCGGACCCTATGGGTTCGAGAACTATGTAGACATGACCGAGACACGTCTCCGGTCAATAACCAATAGCGGGACCTGGATGCCCATATTGGCTCCTACATATTCTACGAAGATCTTTATCGGTCAGACCGCATAACAACATACGTTGTTCCTTTTGTCATTGGTATGTTACTTGCCCGAGATTCGATCGTCGGTATCCAATACCTAGTTCAATCTCGTTACCGGCAAGTCTCTTTACTCGTTCCGTAATACATCATCTCGCAACTAACATATTAGTTATAATGCTTGCAAGGCTTATGTGATGTGCATTACCGAGAGGGCCCAGAGATACCTCTCCGACAATCGGAGTGACAAATCCTAATCTCGAAATACGCCAACCCAACATCTACCTTTGGAGACACCTGTAATGCTCCTTTATATCACCCAGTTACGTTGTGACATTTGGTAGCACCCAAAGTGTTCCTCCGGCAAACGGGAGTTGCATAATCTCATAGTCATAAGAACATGTATAAGTCATGAAGAAAGCAATAGCAACATACTAAACGATCGGGTGCTAAGCTAATGGAATGGGTCATGTCAATCAGATCATTCTCTTAATGATGTGATCCCGTTAATCAAATAACAACTCATTGTTCATGGTTAGGAAACATAACTATCTTTGATTAACGAGCTAGTCAAGTAGAGGCATACTAGTGACACTTTGTTTGTCTATGTATTCACACATGTATTATGTTTCCGGTTAATACAATTCTAGCATGAATAATAAACCTTTATCATGATTATAAGGAAATAAATAATAACTTTATTATTGCCTCTAGGGCATATTTCCTTCATGAACACGGAAAATAAATCTATGCTACCTAAAGCATAAGGATTCGGTGCTAGGCCCGAACACAAACATAACAAAGAATGGCCAATGTGGACCGGCTACGGTGAGTGGCATTGGGATTGCGTTTATAACGAAACATCGGCCTTTTGAATCCCACCACACGTAAACAAACAAAATATCATCCAACATATTTTTAGTGAACTGAAATATGCTATTAAATATCAATGTGAGCCTTCCCCGCTCAATGCCGATAAACATTGTTGGTAAGAAATTACCTTGAAAAGATGACCGGAAAGGGGAAGGAAAGTGGCAGCAAAGGAGAGAGGAAGAGGGACATACCATGTTTGTGTACGGGCTACACGGAGGAGCGTGGATAATGCTATTAGGCAAAACAAAAGTTGCGCCATATATTGCGCATGGGTACGCGACAGTCTAAGCCAAAGCTTGTGGCGTGCCCGTCACCCTCGCTGCTTCCGACACGTCTTCCTCTCAACGCGTCCATGCCCCCTCCAATTCTATTTGCTAAAAGATATATGTGATTATGATAGGTACAAAAAGTCATTGAACAATTTCGACTCTCTCTCAATTGATAGTAAATTTAATATGTAGTTGGACGAAACTCTAAATTCATTATGACACTTCATTGAAAATAAAATAAAAAGTAAGTATTAGGAACCTTGCGAGTTGGAGGGCCTCATCATAGCGAGTCTATGTGGGCTAAGCGGAAAGCCACTAAATGAACATGAAAAATAATCTAAGTGACTAAAACCTAAACATTTCATGCTAGACCTGAATATAAATATAACAAGAGTGGCCAACGTGGACTTGCTATGTTGTGTGGCATTGGGACTGCCTTTCGCATGTAAACAAATAAAACAACATCCAACATCCTTTTTTACTTCACCAAATGTGATATTTAATTATTAGTAGGAACCTTCCCTCCTCAATGCCAATTAATATCGTTGGCAAGAGATTACCCCAGAAAGACAATGAAAATGTGGAGGGGTGTGGCAGAGAGAGAGAGAGAGAGAGAGAGAGAGAGAGAGAGAGAGAGAGATGCCATGCTGCATACGAGGTACTTCCTCCGGTCCTTTTTACTCTGCATATTAGAATCCTCTGAAGTCAAACTTCATAAAGTTTGACCGTGTTTATATGAAAAAATATCAACATCTGCCATGCTAAAGTTATATAATATGAAACTTTAAGTCATGACACATTTAGTGGTATTGATTTCAGATTGTGAATGTTGGCACTTCTTCTATAAAATTGGTCAAACTTTACGAGGTTTGACTTCAGTCAAATCTTATATGCGAACTAAAAAGGACCGGAGGGAGTACTCATAAGAGTGTGGTTGCCGATAAGGCATTGATTTGGGCCAAACAAAAGCCGCGCCATATATGGGGCATGGGCCCTCAAAAGCCTAAGCTAAAGCAAGAAAGAATACGACATTTTAGGTGGCCGCATTAAGCAAACCTCTCACGTCCCACTCTATTCATAGCATGCATTAGGAAACGAAAGTTCGTGAGTCTGTGGTAACATGAATGTGTTGTATATGTAGGTTATGTGTGTCTAGCTTGTGATCACTTTACTATGTTTCAACAAACAAACATTGTACATTATCACATGCCTGTGATCCGTGTTAAACTCGTTGTTGTAGCTTGAGGAGATTGAAAGTGATCAACAAAGATAATTCACACAATAAACGTATTTATGACCAACGAGAATACGGTAACTAATGGCATCCAGTAACATTCAAGGGATGAATTAGTTCAAAGAGACCACCGCCACCATGGATGATGGATGATGTGAACCGGAGGCCGTCACTCACCAATCACCATAGCAAGTCTGTGTGAGAGGCCAGTAAATAAGCATGAAAACAAATTTATATAAGACCTAAAGGCTTAGCCTAAGGATTTGTCGCTAGGCCCGATTACAAACGTAACAAAAGTGCCCAACGTGAACTCGCTACAGTGAGCGGCATTAGGAGTGCCCTTATAACGACACATCGGTTTTTTGACTCTCTCCACACTAAACAGATAAAAACAACTAACATCCAACATCTTTTTATCCTGCACTAATAAGATGTGGTATTAATCGTCAGTAGGAACCTTCCCTGCTCAATGCCGACCAATATTGCTGGCAAGAAATTACCCGGAAGCTTTACAGAAATGAGACGGAAAGTGCTAGAAGATCCATCCATGGTAGCCGATAAGCTTAGTTTGATTAGGCAAAACAAAAGGCGCGGCAGCCATATACGGGGCATGGGCACGCAAAAGGCTAAGCCAAAACGTGTTGGCGTGCATGCAGCCTCCGCTGTCCGGCGCGCCCGTCACCCTCGCCCCGTCCGACACGTCCCCCCCTCCACGCGTCCCTGTCCACCCGTCTCCCTCCCCGGCCCTATATACGCCCCCGGCGCCGCTCCCTGTCCTCTCCTTCTGTCCTCCGAACCATCGCGACGAGAGCAATAATAGCAGCTCCAATGGTGGCCGAGGCCATGGGCGTCTGAGCCGCGCGCCGAGGCCTGCGGGCGCCATTGATGAGAGCAGCTGCAGCACCCTTCACGGCCGGACGCGATGTCCGTTGTGGCTGCGGCGGCGGCGGCGGCCGTGGGGCCCGCGCCCGTGGCCCCGTCCCCGGCGGCGCCGTACGGGATGTGCGGCGGCGGCGGGGCGAGGAAGAGGAAGGACGTCGTGCACTACCAGGAGGAGGAGGAGGAGGAGGAGGTGGCGGCGGTGCAAGGGGCGCGGCTTGGCGGTGAGGGCCACGGGCTGTTCGTGCTGGAGACGGTGGAGGAGGAGGAGGAGAGGGAGGCCGAGGCGGCCGCCGAGGCGGAAAACGAGCGGTCCTCCATTGGCCCCGTCTCCGAGGGGGACGAGGAGGAAGGGGGGGAGGTGGAGAGCGCCCGGGAGACGCCGTGGCAGAGGAGGACCAAGAGGACCGGCGGGCTCGCGAGCCTGGACGCCCTCGACGACGCCCTCCCCATCAAGTAATTGACCAGCTTCACCTCCCTTCCCTTAATCGTCCCCATTAACAACCCTACCAATCCTTGCAAGAACGGCGAATTCTCGGTTCGGTCGGTGGGTTGATTTGCGAGTTCTTGATTCCGCAGGCGGGGGCTGTCGAGCTTCTTCTCCGGCAAGTCGCGGTCGTTCGCGAACCTGCAGGACGTGGCCGTGGCCGGCACCACCAGCAGCAAGGACGTGCTGGCCAAGCCGGAGAACCCCTTCAACAAGCGGCGCCGGATCCTGCGGTGCTGCTCCATCCGGCGCGTCTCCTCCACCTCGCTCACCGCGCTGCCGCCCTTCCTGCCGCCCGAGCCGTCCTTCAACATCGGCAACGACGGCGTCATCAACGGCGGCTCCGGCGGCGGCAGTGGCTGACCATCAACCGATCCAGGGACAACGCCGTACGTGCACCGATCAGATATCAGATTGATCGAAAAGGAAAAAAGGCATGCATATGCATGCAAGCTGCAAGGGAATTAGTAATGGAAACAAACTACTAGGGAGGAGATCGACAAGATGGATGGATGGATCCTACTTTGTAGTACTCCGGGATCCCACTCATCCCAGCTCACATCACCAATGGCCGCCTAGAGCTTAGGTCTTTTCTTAATTCTTTTACTAGCTGCTAGTAGTTGCATTGACATGCAAAGAGATGGAGAGGGAGCACCGAACATGGTGCATGTGAGATCCATCCTAGCCTACAACCAGTTATGCCAGCGTTCCATCTCATTGGAGAGAAGAAGCCCGATTACCCTTTTCAATGCTAGTATAGCGCCAAGGTATGCATGCAGATCAACTGTAAAAGTACCCGATTGATCATTGACATGTGTGTTCTAAGTCGATCTATAGGATGTTTCTTTGCAGTGCATTGCACATATGTAATATATATAATACAAACTAATAATTGTGAGTACTAACAGTTGCCAAGCATCATATATACTTGACCCTATCTGTGTACGTACTATGGTTGGTGAAGTGGTGCTATTGTACATAATTTGTGTTTTGAAACATACTATGTCGGCAAATCGATATTTTTTTATCTCTTATAGGGCTTCTTTGATTTGTACTCACTCCGTCATTTGTACTCCCTTCGTCTGAAAAAGCTTGTCCAAAGCTAATGCTCTCTTCATTCCAAAATATAGTGTGTTCGTGTTTTTCAAGGTCCAACTTTAATCATAAATTTAATCAACGAGACTAACTGCAACGACCAACTGCAGCGGGAGAAAACAATTATATAATTGAAAACTTTTTTCGAATACGAATTCATTATTATAACGGTCGAAGTTGAAGCATGATGATAGAGGAGCACTACATTGTGTAGTGTAGTGAAATGGAGTACATTCATTTGAAAAACAAACTTTTTTGAATGAAGAGTGTAGGATTTAAACTATACATGAACAAGAAAAAATGTAGGACTGAAATATCACGCCCATTCGAGGTCTATATGATTTGGCTTGTTGTTTGATTGCGTCACAAAAAAGAATGGATTATTTTCAACCGGTTTGGGCGATCAGAGAAACCAGTATGAAAATTCTATGGAGAATTCATCGATCCTATGAAGAATCAAGCAACTAAAAAATATATATCGTTGGGCCGTGTACTGTGGTCTGTTCTTCATCTACAAAGCGGGCGAGAGCAGAAATTCTAAGGATCTCAGTGCTCCGAAAATTCTCTGAAAACCCTTGAATCAGAGACACCGTATGTGTTGGACCAGGGGATGTCAAGGGGTGGTCACTTCAGGCCTTCACCATCCAAGCACAGAGGGCGAGTTACTCCCACATTAGCGTGTGTTAGAAAAAAGATCAAGGGGACAAGGCCAAATTAATAGTAGCAGCGACGTGACGCGCAGAGGGGATAGGGTAGGGCGACAGGGATGTCAAAAGTGGCATGGAAGGGATAAGCTTCGGGGGCGGAGGATAAGCGATAACGATTAACGAGAGAGGAAACGTACGGGTGTCAGTGTCACGTCGCGCGTGAAGAGAGGAAAGCGCCATGCGGGGTGTACGTTTGTGCTGGAGGCCTTATCCGTTCCCTGGCTGGTCCGGCCGCTTTCGCGGACTAATTAACAAGTAATCAGTCTGCTGATGTACTGCTGTGTGTTTGAGAGGGAAGCGTGTTCGTCAGTTGGTAGGGTACGTAGCACGCGTAGCCGCTGATTGATGCTGCTCCGTTTGCTTCTTTTTGCCTGGTTTCGTACACGATGCCGGGAGGGAGTACGAGTACATCTTTGGCGTGCGGGAATGGTTTCGGGGATCGATTGTGCGTCCACGTTGTCGCGTCGGTGAAAAAATGGAGGAGGGGATTGATGCATGATGCTCTTGGGTTCTCTGGAGTATAACAAACGGAGGAGGAAAACATCAGTATATGCAGTCATGTCGACTCTAAACGATGTGCTAGAAGCTTCTCGGCAGTAGCGGGATCAGTAGCGCCCTGCGCCCCAAACTTGCAGGATGTTCTGAAAAATGGAAGGGTCTTGTCTACTCTTTTGCAGCGAGCGAAAACTCACACGGTTGAGTGGTTTTGATGGTGTGAAACTGACACCTCCGGCCCACCGGTCAGTGTTGTTTTGCCACACAAGCAGGTCAACATGGCTGCATTGCTGCCACGTCAGCCTCGTCTAGTGGTGGAGCCAATTCAAGATCAGCACACACAAGATCCGTGTGCGCCCAAGTTAGGCTTTCTTTGGTATTTCAAAGGAAAAACTCATTTGGAGTACTTTGGTTTATAGGAATGGATTCTTATTCCTACATAGGATAAAGACCAATCTTTCAGCTCATGCAGTCATCATTTTTCACGCAATGATGTGTTGGAGGCTGAGATTTTGACTATTCGGAAAGGACCCATGCTAGCCCTAGAGTGGAGCAATCTACCAATTCACATTGAAAGATACACAGTCTGGAGGCTGTGAATATGTTGAAGAGCGAAGACACAAACAGACCAAAATACGCCTTTCTTGTTATTAGAGATATAAAAGAATCATATCCGAACATAGTTCTTGTATTACTCACATCCGTTCTGGTTGTAGTTCCTCTAGTCAAGTTTTGGCCAACTTTGAGAGGACTCAAGGCCGAACTACTGTATGGCTTGGGTCGGGACCAGATGTCGTTTTAAACGCGGTTAAGCATGATTGTACTTTGATTGAGTAATACAAGATTTTTTTTCTGCAAAAAAAGGGACCAATCTTTCACATTTTAAAGAAACAAAAAATATTAGCCTAGAGTTAATGGAAAATTTCTATCATTTGCATCAAATGACATCTCTTTCCCTATGAATTGAGATACATGTCATCTCACTTTCTATAGTTTTTCCTACTCCAATGATATTGTTTTTCTTTCTTATGAAAACTAGGGTTTTTTTGGGGTCATGTCATCTATAGGTACATAACATATTTTTAGTGCTGCACACAGTCACACCAAAATTAGGGCTTTTCCCCCTCATGTTTGTGAGCATGTGTTGACCTTTTCTAGTGTGATGCACAAACTGGAATTTGTTATGCATTTAGCGCTCGTATGATGAGAAATTTCAGATACACACTTTTTATCGTGTTCGGACTAGTTCTTTTTGAGATACACGATTTTTAGGGCTTGGGGTCGGTCTCGGGCAAGTCCTTCCTTTTGGTTTTTGAACACTTTTCTTAGACACTTGGATGGTCCTTTTGAGATCAGGCTTTTGCAAGCCCAGCCTGAAACCTTCCCGGCCCGAAGAATGACCAGCGTTTACCACGTCAAATGAGCCCATGTTAAACCTCTCGAAAGCAAATAGAAGGCCAATCTTTGTTTTTCTTGGGAAAGGCTGGCTGGCCGGAAGTAAGAGCATCTCCAGCCGTTGGCCCCCCAGGGGGCGCCTAAAATCGCCGCCTGGGGGTGAGCCGGCGCAAAAAATGGGCCTGGGAGCGAGTTGGTCCCCAGCCACCGGCCCCAGGGCCGCCCCCAGCCGCGATTAAATAAAAAAAAGTATGGCGAAGTTCGGCTAAACACGACAAATTTCGGTCAACTTGGGCATATATTTGGACAAAGTTCGCCGATTTTCATTACATAGCAAATGTATAAACTAATCTAAAAGAAACTTACTGAACACAGAGTAGTCGCCATCGTCGCCGCCATCCTCGTCGTCGGCCTTCTCCTCCTTGACGCGGGCGCCCCTGCTGGACTCGGCGTCGCCATGGCGGACTGGTGGCGGCGGTGGCGCGTCGTCGTCGTCGCTGTCGTCGATGACGATGACTCCTCCTTCGTCGCGGCCCCGGCGGCGCTCCGTGAAGTGCTGCAGGGCGTCGCACTGGCGCTCCATCGCCATCTTGAGGGAGCCCTGGTGTGCCCATTCAAAGGTCGCGTCGTCGTCGCGCTCGACCTCATCATGCTCCGTCTTCACGGCGGCGAGCCCCAGCTCTGCCTTCACCGGCGCGAGCCCCGGCTCCGTCTTTGGCTTGACGAAGCGCGGAGGAGGAGCCGACAAGGAGGCGCGCCGGCCGCCCTCGTTGATGACGATGTCGGCGCTGCAAGTGTGCCGGCCGAGCGGCGACTCCGCCGCGGGTTCGGCCTTGACGTCGAGCAGCGCCGGAGTGCCGGAGGAGTGCGAGGAGGAGGAGCCGAATCTCCTTGGCGCCCATGGCCGGTCGCGCCAGTGCTGCGCCTGGGCGGTCGCCCTCGCTGGGGGGTACGCCAACGGCGGGTCGTTGCCGCCCTCGAGTGTGCGGCCGGGGACGCCCCACCATAGGTGGCGCCCCTCACTGTTCTTCAGGCCGTCGACCACCACTATAAGAAATATGTCAACTAGTGACCTTCTGTCAGTGACCCTGAAAGAATTGGTCACAGATCTATGACCATTTGAGACCAATTGGTTAAAAGCTGTTCGGGGGGCTCCAAACCCTAAACCATTGCGACCATTTTGGTCAGAAAGGTCGTAATTTCCTTACACGAAATGGTCATAAAGCAAACAATGGTAGTCCGCTGCCTTATTTCTAGTTGTTAACGACCAATATAGATGGTCATAGCATTGTAAATTGTGGTGGGTTGCGATGACTAGGCACCATCTCATCAGTTTTGCCTATGTGTCATGTCCATGTGTCAATTTTTGCCCTAGGTTGTGAAGCAACCTATATTTCTGTTATTCCAAAAATTCTCAAAAAAATCTCATAAATTGTTTGGATCATATCTTCATCAAATATGTCAAAAACCTTCCTTGCCTAGTTCAAAAATAATTCAACAATATTCATTTTCCTATTCTGTTCAGAGCAGCACTTTGTGAAGGAAGTACCACTTTGGCATGTCCAAATAGTATCCATTTTCTACAGTGCTTTCCTATGCCCAAATAACCATCCTCCACCAATGCCAGCTCAATCCATTCATTATTTTGAGCCCAGCTTCAACATTCGTATTTATGTCCAGTATGGTACTTTGCAAAGCAAGTACCACCGAGGCTCCTCCTTTTGAGCTAAAAATTTGTGAAGACGGTCTTCTTAGTAACTGTTCATCCTCAGCCAAAACTCACGCCCATTAGTCATGTACATTTACCGTACCAGTAATCAAACACTTGGCTGCTAATTCATGTTTGAGCATCGATCGGTTTCCTCGTGAGAATCTTCTGTTGTAATTTTCTTCCTAGCACCTACCTGGGGAGTGCCCAACCCACTAGACATTCCTAGGCCGCCTAGAACACATGGCAACGCCACGATCACACGGTGACCACGCGGCGGGCATGCGAGTTTACGCGCTCTAGAGTTGGGGCCCTCGGCCACCGCCCAAACCTCGGCGTATCGCCACCAAACCATGTATTTATGATTAAATAGGTACTTATGTAACTAGAAATGATTTTTGCAAAAAATAAATAGCAAACTATGAGGCAGCTGCAGTTCAAATTTGACCCGCTTCCAACTAAATCGGCGTAAATTTGTCTTTTTCACGAGAGGTGGATCAAAACTTTTTACACCCAACCATTTTGTCAATTATGCATTAAATATGTCCTAGTATTTTAGAAAATTGATTTGGTACAATTTTGCAACAATTATTTGGGAGGTCCTTCACAAAAAACCTCCTTTTGGGCACTCGAAAAATGGAAAATGGTTTTTCGTCCAAAGAAAATGAAAACTTCCTTAGGCAACATTGTTTGTCATTCCAATATGCACCCTTGTGCACAATATGAGATCATTTGAACAAACTATGCCATGAATGTGGCCATAAGATTGATCATTTGGCTTGAAAGCCATTGATCTCCATACGTGATAGCTTGTTTATGAGAACACTTTTTTAAAATAATTGCCGTATTACAAGTTTGTTATTTTTCCTGAGAACTTGGCCACATATAATGACACAATGCAAAGGTTTCTCAATTTTTTGATTTTTTTTGAATTTTTTATGCCCGTTTCAAAATGCGGTCAAAACGGCGGGAATGACCGTTCTTAACTAGTGGTTGAATCTTGGAATTTTTTTGGTGTTTATCTGATTAAATAGATACTTATGTACCTAGAAATGATTTTTAGAAAATAATAAAGAGCAAACTACAAGGCAGCTACAGTTCAAATTTGACCCACTTTCAACTAAATCGGCGGAAATTTGTATTTTTCATGAGAGGTGGATCAAAACTTTTTACACCCAACCATTTGTTCAATTGTACATTAAATATGGCCTAGTATTTTATAAAAATGATTTCGTCCAATTTTGCAACAAATATTTGGGAGGTCCTTCACAAAATAACCTCCTTTTGGGCACTCGAAAAATGGAAAATTGTTTTTTCGTCCAAAGAAATTGAAAACTTCCTTAGGCAATATTGTTTGCCATTCCAATATGCACCCTTGTGTACAATATGATATCATTTGAACAAACTATGCCATGAATGTGGCCATAAGATTGATCATTTGGCTTGAAAGCCATTGATCTCCACACGTGATAGCTCGTTTCTGAGAACACTTTTTTAAAATAATTGCCTTATTACAAGTTTATTATTTTTCCTGGGAACTTTGCCACATATAATGACACAATGCGAAGGTTACCCAATTTTTTGTTTTTTTTGAACTTTTTATGCCCGTTTCAAAATGCGGTCAAAACGACGGGAATGGCCGTTCCTAGCTAGTGGTTGAATCTTCGAATTTTTTGATGTTTCTCTGATTAAATAGATACTTATGTACCTAGAAATGATTTTTGGAAAAAATAAAGAGCAAACTAAAAGGCAGCTATAGTTCAAATTTGACCCACTTCCAACTGAATCAGCGGAAATTTGTCTTTTTCGCGAGAGGTGGATCAAAACTTTTTACACCCAACCATTTGATCAATTGTGCATTAAATATGGCCTAGTATGTTAGAAAAATGATTTGGTCCAATTTTGCAACAATTATTTGGGAGGTCCTTCACAAAAAAACCTCCTTTTGGGCACTCGAAAAATGGAAAATGGTTTTTTCGTCCAAAGAAAATGAAAACTCCCTTAGGCAACATTGTTTGGAATTCCAAGATGCACCCTTGTGCATAATATGAGGTCATTTGAACAAACTATGTCATGAATGTGGCCACAAGATTGATCATTTGGCTTGAAAGCCATGAATCTTCACGCATGATAGCTCGTTTCTGAGAACACTTTTTTTAAATAATTGCTGTATTACAAGTTTATTATTTTTCCTGGTAACTTGGTCACATATGATGACACAATGCGAAGGTTTTCCAATTTTTTAGTTTTTTATTTTTATGCCCGTTTCAAAATGCAGTCAAAACGGCGGGAATGACCGTTCCTAGCTAGTGGCTGAATCTTGGAATTTTTTTGGTGTTTCTCTGATTAAATAGATACTTTTGTACCAAGTAATGATTTTTGGAAAAAATAAATAGCAAACTATGAGGCAGCCGCAGTTCAAATTTGACCCGCTTCCAACTAAATCGGCGGAAATTTGTCTTTTTCACCAAAGGTGGATCGAATCTTTTGACACCCAACCGTTTGGTCAATTGTGCATTAAGTATGTCCTAGTATTTTAGAAAATTGATTTGGTCCAGTTTTGCAACAAATATATTATAGGTCCTTCACAAAAAACTCATTTTGGACACTCAAAAAATGAAAAAATGATTTAAGAGAACTCATTTCTCGTAACTCTTTAAAAAATATTTGTCTTATTTCAATTTGTGGTTATTCCTGAAAACTATAGTCAAATTTGCTGACACAATGAGTAGTTTTTTTTTCTTATTTTCAGGTCATAATAAAATAGCTAACATGATTTAGCACCTTACTTTTAGTCAATTACGACCAATTTAAATGGTCAAAATATCATACCTATATACTGCGTTCTGATTGGTCCAAGGGCCTCTCACGCGGATCATGGATAAATCACCATCGGATCCTCCTGGATCCGACGGCCCTCACCTCACCCTCTCACGGTCTCACCCACCCGGGAGCTACCCCGCCGCACACCACTCCCAGCGCAGCGAACCCTAGCGCTCTCACCCCCTCCCTCTCTCTAGATCCACCGCCGTCGCACACCACTCCTTCTGGATCCCCTGCCGCCGCCCCCAACTTCACTCCCTCCCTCTAGATCTCGGTGCGCCGCCGCCCCCACCCCACTCCTCCGGCGTTCCCCCCACACGGTCATCGCTCGGCCCTCCCCATCACGCTCCCGACCCAGATCCCTCCCCTCCCCACTCTCAGATCCAACTGGCCCGAGATGGAGGCCGTTGTGGACATGGTCACCACCACCGACCGTGAGTGGGGGTCCTGGCGCTCTCCCTCGCCGGGGCTCCCGGGGCTCGCGGGGTTGCTGTGGCGGACGGTCTCCTCCCCTGCGCCGCCTCCCCCCTCCCTCGCGTTCCGATTCAAATCCGTCCTCGCGGGGCAGATCTAATCCGATCCAGGGCACCGCCATGATGCAGCACCACCACCAGCTGGACCAGTGGTTCGCTGGCGACGGCGTTGGTGGCGTGCTCCGGCCGACCAAGTCCGCGCCCTGCTCCCCCATCAAGCCGGCGACGGTGTCCATGCCGCGGATGCACTCCGACTCCTTCCACGTCGCCCACAAGGTCCCCGTCGGCGACACCCCCTACGTCCGCTTCAAGCTCGTCCAGGTGCGTCCTTGTACAGGAGCTTTTTTTCTGTCTGCAATTTGAATTTGCTGATGGTCGGGGCTGACGATGGTGGTTGTGCTGTGATGGATGGCAGCTTGTGGACAAGGACCCAGAGAAGGCGATTGCGCTATTCTGGGGCGCCATCAACATCGGCGACCGCGTGGACACCGCGCTCAAGGACATGGCCATCGTGATGAAGCAGCAGAACCGCGCTGAGGAGGCCATCGAGGCCATCAAGTCGCTCTGCATCCGCTTCTCCGACCAGGCGCAGGAGTTGCTCGACAAGCTGCAGGCCTCGCTCCCTCCCTGCCTCCTCGACGGCTCCAGGAACCCTAGATGGCCATGGTGAGACTGCAGGAGGTCAGACCCCTCCTCTCATTCTCTTCTTCTTCTTCTTCTTCTTCTTCTTCTTCTTCTTCTTCTTCTTCTTCTTCTTCTTCTATCTCTGGTTTTTTCCTCTCCGCATCTCATCTGATGTAGGCGTGTGTGCGTTTGGTCGTGTGCAGGCACTGTCCTCCCATCTCATCTCCCTTGGTGGTGAAGGAAGGAGGCCATGGAGATGGAAGCTGCTGCCCTCCCATCTCATCTCCCTCCTTGTGCGGTGAAGGAAGGAGGCCATGGAGAGAGAAGCTGCTGGGGATGCCGATGCCGATGCCGATGCCGATTCAAGAGGAGGGCCATGGAAGGTCCTCTCCTTTCCTCTATCTTGTTCTCTTGAGTCATGTTTCCGTCTTCTCCATTCAAACATGTTCTCCCCAATTCAAAAATCTACAGTGTACTAATATGGTATTCTGGTCGTTTATGCAGCTGAAGAAAATGTGCAAGGAGGGCGCATATTGGGGTAACCAAGTAGAAGCGTATTACTCTGTTGTTTTATTTGGCTGATATAAATGCATTGGCGTCAAACACTCATCCCTTTCTTCTTATGTTCGCTGACACATTCAGATGCTTCTTCTGTTAATCTGCAGGTGTTGTTGCTGGAGTGTATGTAGGCATGGAGTATGGAGTGTAAAGGGTCCATGGAGAATATGACTGGGTAATGATGCTCTGAAAATGGATCTTTCATGCTTCTTGCACTTACCTGAACCTTAGGTGAAGGAATATCTATCTGCATGACTGCCTATGCCCATTTGACAATGGAGATCCTTTATTTATTTTGACTAAGATTCTTTGCTAATGAGTGTACGAGAAGAATCAATCTGATTCATTGCATCTTATAAATCATGATGCTAGTTTTTACTTCTGTCTCCACACCCTGTTGTAAAATTATTGTTTGAGTTAAGTTCACCGAACAATACTGGATGCAGTAACACCCAAGCAATTATTATAGAGGGAGGGAGGGAGGTGGCATCCCAAATCATACATGTCTATGATATGATTGGGAGGGAATATACTGACTGCTACTGTTACACTGTCTTGTTGATTTCTTTTAACAATCATACCTAGCTAAAATCTTCTTGTCCACAGCAGAGCAACCTCATCCTCTTCATGTTGGCTCGACTGCCTCTGATTCTTCCTGTTTGCTGCCTTGCCTTGCAGATGCGGTAGCTCAAGGGCGAGGTCGACATCTTCTCCAGGGCCGACGGGTCGGCGCTGTTCGAGATGGGCAACACCAGGGTCATCGCCGCCGTCTATGGCCCCTGAGAGGTAGTCGCTTTTTCTTTGCACACCAACTCTTCTATTCGATGCCATGGATGTTAGGGCTTTGGCTCCCGGGAGGTCTCTAGTTAATGATTGGTATTGAGAGATTTTGGTGGTTACTTATGCTTATTGTGTATCACATTGAAAAAGAAAATGCACAATGAGCTTACCTTTGTATATCAGGATTTTTTCTTCATCGGTTACCCTTCCTTTAGCTGTAGTTTATTTTCGTACAGAAACCAATCTTGGTGTTCTTCCTATTTGCATTTGATTATCTTTTTAAAATTCCCTAACAGAACTATATATAACAATGTGGGTATGTGTTTTCTTCTTTCAGTGTCTATAGTGCATTTGCATGATGTTGAATTATGTGCTACAAAATATACATTAGCTTCTATGTGCTAATTAAACCTGATCAGTATGTATACTTCTTTGATGTTGTATAATATTGGTGTCAAAGGAGTTAATTTAAACCGGATATGATCTACTGGAACAATTTTTTTGCTGTTCAAACGTTTAAATTCTGGTTCTTTGTTTCAAACATCTAAATGATGTTTAATTTGTCCTTCTATGCTTAAATGATAAAAATGTCGCATTTATAGGATTGTAAACCTGATGTGATTGGAGTAGTATTTACTTGTTGCGGATAGTAACTACTTGTATCCACTGATTTCTATGCCTCATTTTGCTTGGTTTACTTTATTTATGCACACAGACTGCCTACAAGTTAATGTGATTTTAGATTTGCCTTTATTTTGCTCCTTACTATATTGTTTGATAACTTGCAGATGTTGTACTTCATTCGTGTTTCGTCGTGGGCTCCAAGAAGTGAAGAAGCATTGAGTACTAGCTCATTGTAGCTAGTTATACTCTGATAGATAGTTATATTTTGATATTTAGTTGTGTTCTTGGTGGCTGTAAACCTGATGTGAAGTATGTTCGAATATAAACGTGGTGTAAGTTTGATTGTAAGGTGCCAAATTTGGTTGTTGAAGTATTACTTCTGTTTTCAGTCAGTTCTGATTTAAATATTTGTTTTTATTTACTAGAAAATAAAAATTTGAAGAACATGACTCTGACCATTGGGACCCACTCAAACCCATCTGACTATTGGATCTGTCTTAAAAAAGAAATGTAACTAAAAAAAGAAATGTAACTGTTGAGCCAAAAAGGCCATGGCCCAAAAACGAAAGGCCCAATTGTTGGGTCAGGCCAATGTAGAAATCAAAACTATTAGAAAAAATAACACATTAAATGGGCTGAATTGATGGGCTCGGCCCATATAGACACCTAATCGGACTGGGTTGATTCTTGTCAACGACCTTTCCATTTGGTCGTAATTTTGCCACGTCAACTTGCCACGTCGGATCCAACGTGGCCTGGGCAGACAGTTAGTGACCAAAACAAAATAGTAGGCATATTTTGGTCATAAATGTCTACGACCTTCTCACAGAGAAGGTCGTTAATTTCAGTTTACAACCGCCAGATTTTGACCATCTGTTTTTGGTCACAAAAAGGTCACAAATGGAAAATAACGACCATTCAGTGACCAATAGTCAAGGTCACAAGTTGACATATTTCTTGTAGTGCACCGCCGCGCCGTTGGTCGACGCCAGCCGCTGCTGCTGACGGCGCTCGAAGTACGTTGCCCAAGCCGCATGGTTGTCGGTGGCGTACTGGGGGAGGGAGAGTTGGGCGTCCGTGAGGGAGGCGCGCACGACGTCGACAACCTCGGCGAAGTACCCGGGTTTGGCCACGGCGTCGGGCAGTGGGGGAATGGGCACTCCCCCGTTGCTGAGCTTCCAGCCCGTCGGCCCAGCGCGCATGTCTGGCGGCGCCGGGATGTTCGCCTGGAACAGGAGCCAAGACTCCTATTCGCGGAGCGAGCGGCGGCCGAAGCCGTTGGCCGCTGCCTCGTCTCCGGGGAAACACTCGGCCATCGGGAGGGGAGGGAGAGCGAGGGCTCGACGGCGGCGCTCGGGAGAGGGGGGCTCCTCGGCGGCTCTCGGAAGAGGCAGAGCTCGGCGGCTAGGGCGGCTAGGGCTAGCGCTGGTGTCAGTGTCAAAACCGGCGGATCTCGGGTAGGGGGTCCCGAACTGTGCGTCTAGGCATATGGTAACAGGAGACAAGGGACACAATGTTTTTACCCAGGTTCGGGCCCTCTCGATGGAGGTAAAACCCTACTCCTGCTTGATTGATATTGATGATATGGGTAGTACAAGAGTAGATCTACCACGAGATCAGAGAGGCTAAACCCTAGAAGCTAGCCTATGGTATGATTGTTGTTCGTCCTATGGACTAAAACCCTCCGGTTTATATAGACACCAAAGAGGGCTAGGGTTACACAGAGTCAGTTACAATGGGAGGAGATCTACATATCCGTATTGCCAAGCTTGCCTTCCACGCCAAGGAAAGTCCCATCCGAACACCGGACGAAGTCTTCAATCTTGTATCTTCATAGTCAAAGAGTCCGGCCAAAGGTTATAGTCCGGCTATCCGCACACCCCCTAATCCAGGACTCCCTCAGTAGCCCCTGAACCAGGCTTTAATGACGACGAGTCCGGCGCGCAGATTGTCTTTGGCATTGCAAGGCGGGTTCCTCCTCCGAATACTTCATAGAAGATTTTGAACACAAGGATAGTGTCCGACTCTGCAAAATAAGTTCCACACTACCATAGAGAGAATAATATTTACACAAGTCTAATTTGCTGACGTATTCCGTAGCGTGTCATCACGCCACAGCCAAGCCTTCATTTGAACCGTTTTTACTGTCCCGCCTCATCACGTTTTGTGAGGCAGTTTCCTTGGCACGTCTTGTCAAAGCAGAGATCGTGTCCCCTTTATTTACGGGATTCTCATCAATACGGACGTGGGTAACCCAATCGTGCCCGTTGGTGTGTCTCCTCGATCAAAGTCGAGTCCCAAACAGTCACGAGGAGGGCTCTTGGTATTCAACCTCTTATAAAGAGACCAAGGCCTTACTCCTTTGTTTTGATCTCAATCGAATTCGCCCTTCGCCTCGAGTTCCCACACCCAAGGCCCTAGATTTCAGGCGCTTCGGACCTTCGACGATGTCCGGCTCCGACCTTCAAGGCCGATGGACGCCTTCCTACGTCACGGAGGAAGACGTGCTAAAGCTGAGAGAGGCCAGGTTTTTGACCGGCGAAATCTCGCATAGGCTGCCTGCTCACGGGCAGGTTATTCCTACTCCCAAGCCTGGTGAGAGCATGGTGTTCGTGTCTCACTTCCTCTGAGCGCTAGGCTTCGTGAGGGATCCCTTCGTGAGGGGGCTCATGTTTTATTATGGGCTGGAATTTCACGACTTAGCCCCGGAGTCCATCCTCCACATCTCATCGTTCATTGTCATGTGCGAAGCCTTCCTCCATATTACTCCTCACTTCAGACTGTGGCTTAAGACCTTTAAAGTAGAGCCGAAGATGATTGAGAGACAGCACGCGGAGTGCGGAGGCGCTGTTATAAGCAAGAATGCTGACGCTCCATGGCCCGAGGGCTCTTTTCAAGAGGAGTTCAGCTTATGGCAACAAGAGTGGTTTTATATCACAGCTCCCAGGAGCACCAAGTGGGTGGCGCTGCCCGCTTTCCGCTCGGGTCCCCCACCACGACTGGCGTCATGGGTCAATAAGGGGCTGGACTGGGGGTCGGCAAAGGACGTGCCCCTGTTGCAGGGCCGCATCCGAGATCTCATAGAAAGAGATATCAGTCTGGTCGTGGTGACGTAGGTTATGTTAATTCGCCGAGTTCTACCCTGCAAATGTCGCCCCCTCTGCCTGTGGGAGTTCAACCCGGAGGGACCACAAGTTCTCCAACACTTTCTTGGCATGACGCCCGTGGAAATGTACAAATTGTTCTTCGGACCACAAGTAGTGTGTCCGGATTCTACGGAGGACGCAGGTCTGAGCTGCAATCGTCCGGATACTCAAGTAAGTAGCCCTGTGCCCGGACACACCATCCATTCATTTATCACAACATCACCCTTAAAAGAGTTGTCTTTGAAATAGGAGTGGGTAGCGAAGGCGAAGTTAATCAGGTGTCCGGCCCCCCTTCCCGAGACCTCGTCGGATCCCGTGTTAACCAGGATGCTGGAGATCGTGCCTTCGGAAGAAAGCGAAGGGGGGGCAAAGAAGTTGCTGCCTCCCCGAAGGAGGTTGTCTGGAAAGGAGGAATCGAAAATTCCTCCACTCAGGGGAGGAAGAGGACTGCCTCTGAAGACCCGGAGTCCATGGTCTCAAAGCGGGGGAAGAAATCTTCGCCAGAGGGTCCTGTGCCGGGGGATGCCTCGGCCGTACTATGCCCTCAAGGGGATCAGCCCTCCACCGAGCCGTAAGTAGAGAGGGGAGGTTTAAAATGAGAGAAATCCTTGTTTTATTTCTGAGGAAAATAACCGAAATTTTACCTTGTAGTTCGGATCTCAGCCCTTCTCAGCAGAGCTCATCTTCGGGGGATCTTCTTCCGGAGATTATGGAGAGCGGAACGCCTCCCCCTACCGTACCGCCTTATGAGGTGGGCGATCCTGAGGTATCGTCGTGGAGGGTTTCTCCGAATCCGGCAGGGCCGAAAGGCAGTCATACGGCCCCCAAGACCATCCGTGTCTGGCCTTTGAAAAAGGCCATCGAACGAGTCCGGCACCGCCTGGTGCTCGGTCGGATGAACTGAAGGATCTGTTAGGCCGAGCGTCTATCTTAGAGGAACACTGTACATTGATGGGTACGGTAATTGAAAGGATTTCGTCCGCTGACAGCGGGTTGCACGAGGCCGTCAGGAGTTTACTGACATGTTTTGAGGTACGTGAGGTGATGTACCTTTTGACAGTTCCGCATATAAGATGCGCCCTGTGTAGATAGTAGCCCCTGAGACTCTGTGTGTTGTCGAAGACGACAGGATGCAGAGGATCATAGTCCCAGGTGTAATTTTTCCGCCTTTCTATGTAGGTGGCGAAGTGTCCGGTGGCCATCCGGACTGATGAATTTGCCGAGCTAATGCGGCAACTTGACGTGGCAGATGCCGACATCGCGCTTGTCAACAAGTGGCTTGACGAGGCACAAGGTATGTAATTTCTTCGGAGACACCTGGTAAGAGGAGCTTGATGCCAGTATCTTACAGCATGTGCGCTTGATGCAGATGGGGCCGTTGCCATGGAGAACCTTCGGGCGGAACTTGCCCGAGCCAAGAAGCAAGCCAGGAGAAGTGATGTGGCTGCCGTAAAGGAAAATTGAAGAGCTGAAAGCCGAACAGGCTGCTCACTACCGAAGCAAGAAGGAAATGGCCGAAATGGCTGTGAAGTTAAAGAACGCTGCTGACCGCTGCAAGCTTCTTGAAAAAGAAGATCGGGCAGAGCGGACAAACCTGGAGAAGGCCACTACAGCGGCCAAGGATGCTCGTCTGCGATGAGAGCGATGAAGGAGGAGCTGCGTCAGGCCGGAGATATCGTGGCTGGAAAGCCCTTTATGTTGCGGATGAAGTTCGGAGATCCTAAATACGCTCCGTTGGACCGGATGTGGAGTTCGGCGGACGCATATCTGGATTTAGTTGCGAGTGCCGCTGATGCGGCTGAACATTTCCGAGATCAGAAAGATAGCTAATTGGAGAAGCTCTTCTGGTCACAATTCAACAATCCGGAGCGTCCGCTTCCATTAACCGATCGTTTGGCCGAATGGGCCGAACTGAATAGGTTGTCCGGACTCGCCATGAAGGATGTCGTTAATCATCTGTGGCCGGAAAGGCCAAAGCCGGACAGTTATTTTAACTTGGTGCATTAGTTCCTTGGTGTCGTGCCGCATATCAATGCGATGAACATGTCATCATGCATAGAGGGTGCGCGGATGGCCCTTGTCCGTGTCAAGACATACCGGGCGGAGATGGAGGCCGCCGCTGTTGCATCCCAAGATTCGGATGGAGGCCGAATACCTGCTGAGCACTATTTTCAGGAAGTTCTGCAAGGCGCTCATTTAATAGAGACGCAGTGCTCGAAGGATATTATGTTTGAATAACGTGTATTATTGTAAAACAATATTTTGATGAATTGTAGAAGCTTTTTATACTTATGCCTGCAAGTATTATAATGCCTCCTGTGCGGCCGTTGAGGTATATGTGTATATAATCTGAAAGATGGCATTCGTTGGCTTCAGCCCCCACGCATATAATGCGGGGGTGTTCGTAGAAGGCGCATTCTCACACTTGATCCAACGTATTGGTCCATGAAGGAGGTGATGGCGCAGCGAACTAGGCAATCAGACTATAATGCTTTATCACTTTCACTTAGCCATAGGAGTTTGACAGGGGGGCTACTATATAGCCCCTGGTGGCGCCACGCTCGCCCGAACTCGGGGCACGTGTGTGCCTGGCCGGGAAACGGCCCTTCATTAATGCGGAGGAATCCCGAAGACTCCGATAGGTCATTGAGTGGTTGACCAGTCTCACGCTATATCATGACAGTCAGTTTTCGGCTTTCTCTACTGAGGTGCTCGCCTGGCTGAACCGGGGCACAATCGCAGTAGTTCTCCTGGTGCCGCCTTAGCCGATAGAGCGGAACGTAAGGCAGCAAAACACAGGAGCCAGGCAAACCCAACATTTGACCAAAGACATGATTCGGAGCTGATGCATATAAGGCCAAACTCGCGACGCCGAATAGTCCCTAAGGTATTTTGTCTTTATAAAAACAGGCTGAGCAGTGCCCATGATAATAAGCCCCTGGTGTCCAGGTACGTGCGAAGTTTTGACGTGGCCACATGCCAAGACGCCAGCCTCCTCATCATTATAATGTGAATCCGGGGGATGTGCATCAACAAGAGACAATGAAAAAGGTTTACGCAGGGTCTTAATCTAAAGAGAATCCTTGGGACGGGTCCCTGCTGCACGTCTGCGCATGTGTCTCCGTTGCGCCGTGTCCTGGACGGGTGTAGCATGGTGTTCGTCTGTAAAAGAGAGGAACTTAGTTGAAAAAAGAATAGTCGTGTGAAATATATGTCGTACTAAATAAACAAAGTATAATTCAAGATGGGGAAAATTGAGCCTTATTGTCGCTTATTTTACATATACGGAGCCCCTTGTATAGGGGTGTACGGCTACAAAAACCTTTATCAATTATAAGTTTGCTCCGGACTCGCCTAGCTATGTTCGTGGTCTTAATGACCTGTTAGATGCTTTTGTTGGTGAAGCGGTTTTAATGTGTGGCTGTCAAGGCAGCCACATAATCTTCTGCGCGCGGGGAACATTCAGTGTTTCCCTTTAGTGAGATGATGCCTCGTGGACCGGGCATCTTAAGCGTGAGAGATGCATAATGCGGTATCGCGTTAAAGCGGGCGAAAGCTTCACGTCCCAGTAGTGCTTGATAGTCACTTGAAAATGAGGCGATGTGGAAGGTTAGCTTTTCGTGGCGGAAGTTATCGGGGGAACCGAACATTACTTCTAGCAGGAGAGAAGCCATGCAATGGGCATCCGGGCCTGGCGTTACTCCTTTAAAGGAAGTGTTGCTATGGCGAATTTTTGTTGGGTCCATCCCCGTTTTGCGGACTGTGTCCTGATATAGCAAGTTTAGACCACTGCCGCCGTCCATCAAGACCTGTGTAAAGTGGAATTCGTCGATTATCGGATCTAATACCAAGGCAGTCCAACCTGCGTTCCGGATACTTCCGGAGTAATCCTGATGGTCGAAGGTGATCGGTTTTAACAACCAGTGGCGAGACCCCTTTGTGATAGGCCGCATGGCGCGTATCTCTATAGGCGCCACTCTGTTTTTCCCTTTTGTCACGTGGAGTAAGTTTACTGTTTTGACTTCTTGTGGGAAATTCTTTTGTTTCCCGGTGCTCTGCTTGTGGGGTTCGTCATCGTCCTCACTTCGTGTATCGAGCCCCTTGTGTTCGGCGTTGAGTTTGCCGGATTGCTTGAAGACCCAACATTGTCTGTGGGTATGGTTTGCAGGCTTCCCGGGAGTACTGTGGTTGACATATTTTGTCCAAGATTTTGGTTAGGCTAGATAGCTTGTCCCTATTATCCTTGAGGGGCAGCTTTTTCTGACCCTGCCGAGGGCTTTTGAATCTGGCGTTGACTGCCGTGCTCTTCGGGCTATTTCCCTTATTTCGGTGCTGGTCCTTACTGCGTCGCGGTTTCCCATTTCCGTCCCCGACTTTAGATGTACTTGGGTCGCTGGTGCTGCATCTTGCCAGCCAGCTATCCTCTCCCACGCAAAAGCGGGTCATGAGGCTTGTTAATGCGGCCATTGTTCTTGGCTTTTCTTGGCTGAGGTGTCTGGTGAGCCATTCGTCTCGAACGCTGTGTTCGAAAGCTGCTAAGGCTTTGGCGTCCGGACAGGCGACTATCTGGTTCTTTTTAGTAAGAAATCTGTTCTAGAGTTTCCGGGCTGACTCTCCGGGCTGTTGAGTTATATGACTTAAATCGTCTGCATCCGGAGGTTGGACATAGGTCCCTTGAAAATTTGCCCGAAAAGCATCCTCGAGCTCTTCCCAACTCCCAATGGTGTTTTCGGGAAGGTCTTTAAGCCAATGTCGGGCCGACCCTTTGAGCTTGAGGGGTAAGTATTTTATGGCGTGGAGGTCGTCTCCTCTGGCCATATGGATATGGAGGATATAGTCATCAATCCAGACTCCAGGGTCTGTCGTTCCGTCGTATGCCTCTATGTTTACGGGGTTGAATCCCGCTGGAAATTCATGGTCCAGCACCTCATCGGTGAAACATAGGGGGTGTGCGGCACCCCTGTATTTGGGTGTGCCATGGTGTTCGGATGTTTGTTGTGTTGCATTGCTTACTAAAGCTTGCTTTCTTGGCCCATAGATAGATCTGGCTAGGCCATCTTTTTGATGCGAATCCTTGAGTGGGTCGCGTGCTGGCTTGTGTGCGGCGCCTCTTGCCGCTCTATATTGGCCGTGGGGTCGTTTATCCGACCGGGTGGCTTCCTTATTTGTTGATTCCGGAGGTTCTAAGGCCTCCTCATCAAATCCAGGCAGGAGCTTTCGCTTCAGGTAGCTTTTTATGTGGCGACTATCGCCGTATTTGTCTGCGGTGTTGAATACTTTGCTCCACCTGATTCTGAGTGCATCTTTCGCAGTTTTGAGCTTCCACTTCTGTTTTTTCAGGCTACGCGCAGTGGCGACGAGCCTTTTGTGGAGGTTCTTCTCCTCCAGGAACTTGTCCAGTGTGAGGTCGTCCGGACTGTTATCTTCGCCGGGGACGGGTTGTGCGGTTTGTTTATCCAAGTTGCCTTGTTCGGACGGTTGCTTGATGCCATGTTCATTGTTCGCCGGCTCACCCTGCTCTGTGGCTAGGTCTGTATGACCGCTGTCTCTGTCGAGGCGAGGCTTGGAGCGGCGCTTACGCCGCCGCTTTGACTGCTTTTCGGAGGAACGACCCTTCGTTGCGTCCTCCCGTTCGTCCTCGTCGTTTCCTTTGGGTGTGTCCACCATGTATACATCATAGGATGGGGTGGCTGTCCAGTGCCCTGTGGGCTGATACGTCTCCAACGTATCTATAATTTTTGATTGCTCCATGCTATATTATCTACTGTTTTGGACTATATTGGGCTTTATTTTCCACTTTTATATTATTTTTGGGACTAGCCTATTAATCGGAGGCCCAGCCCAAAATTGCTGTTTTTTGCCTATTTCAGTGTTTCGAAGAAACAGAATATCAGATGGAGTCCAAATGGAATAAAATCTTCGGGAACGTGATTTTCTCACCGAACGTGATCCAAGAGACTTGGACCCTGCTCCAAGGAACAAAAGAGGCGGTCACGAGGGTGGGGGGCGCCCCCCCTAGGGCGCGCCCCCTGCCTCGTGGGCCCCTCGTTGCTCCTTCGGCGTACTTCTTCCTCCTATATATACATACGTACCCCCAAACGATCAGAATAGGAGCCAAAAACCTAATTCCACCGCCGCTACTTTCTGTATCCACGAGATCCCATCTTGGGGCCTATTCCGGAGCTCCGCCGGAAGAGGGCCGTCATCACGGAGGGCTTCTACATCATCATAGCCTCTCCGATGAAGTGTGAGTAGTTTACCTTGGACCTTCGGGTCCATAGTTAGTAGCTAGATGGCTTCTTCTCTCTTTTTGGATCTCAATACAATGTTCTCCCCCTCTCTTGTGGAGATCTATTCGATGTAATCTTCTTCTTTTGCGGTGTGTTTGTTGAGACCGATGAATTGTGGGTTTATGATCAAGTCTATCTATGAACAATATTTGAATCTTCTCCGAATTCTTTTGTGTATGATTGGTTATCTTTGCAAGTCTCTTTGAATTATCCATTTGGTTTGGCCAACTAGATTGGTAGTTCCTGCCATGGGAGAAGTGCTTAGCTTTGGGTTCGATCTTGCGGTGTTCTTTCCCAGTGACAGAAGGGGCATCAAGACATGTATTGTATCGTTGCCATCGAGGATAACAAGATGGGGTTTATTTCATATTGCATGAATTTATCTCTCTACATCATGTCATCTTACTTAAAGCATTACTCTGTTTTTAACTTAATACTCTAGATGCATGCTGGATAGCGGTCGATGAGTGGAGTAATAGTAGTAGATGCAGAATCGTTTCGGTCTACTTGTCACAGACGTGATGCCTATATACATGATCGTGCCTAGATATTCTCATAACTATGCTCAATTCTGTCAATTGCTCAACAGTAATTTGTTCACCCACCGTAGAATACTTATGCTCTTGAGAGAAGCCACTAGTGAAACCTATGGCCCCCAGGTCTATTCTCATCATATCAATCTCCATCACTTTAATCTTGTTTTGTTTTTACTTTGCCTTTTACTTTTCACTTTGCATCTTTATATCAAAAATACCAAAAATATTATCTATCGGATATCACTTCCGTAAGTGACCGTGAAGGTATTGACAACCCCTAATCGCGTTGGTTGCGTTGTGCTCTTTGTGTTGTGTAGGTACAAGGGACTTGCGCGTGGCCTCCTACTGGATTGATACCTTGGTTCTCAAAAACTGAGGGAAATACTTACGCTACTCTGCTGCACCATCCCTTCCTCTTTGGGGAAAACCAACGCAAGCTCAAGACGTAGCAAGAAGGATTTCTGGCGCCGTTGCCGGGGATGTTCACGCAAGTCAAGATTTGACTCCCGACAACGAGCCATTTCTGGTGCCGTTGCCGGGGAGTCTACGCAAAAAGTCAACATACCAAGTACCCATCACAATCCCTATCTCCCGCATTACATTATTTGCCATTTGCCTCTCGTTTTCCTCCCCCCACTTCACCCTTGCCGTTTTATTCGCCCTCTCTCTCCCTATCCTCCCTCTCTATTTTCCTCTTTTTGCCCATTTGCTTTTGTTTGCTCGTGTGTTAGATTGCTTGTTTGTCGCGATGGCTCAAGATACTACCAAATTTTGTGACTTCACCAATACCAACAATAATGATTTTCTTAGCACTCCGATTGCTCCTCTTGCCAATACTGAATCTTGTGAAATCAATACTGCTTTGTTGAATCTTGTTATGAAAGATCAATTCGCCGGCCTTCCTAGTGAAGATGCCGCTACTCATTTGAATAGCTTCGTTGATTTATGTGATATGCAAAAGAAAAAAGATGTCGATAATGATGTCGTTAAATCAAAGCTATTTCCTTTTTCGTTTAGAGATCGTGCTAAAGCTTGGTTTTCGTCTTTGCCTAAAAATAGTATTGATTCTTGGAACAAGTGCAAAGATGCTTTTATCTCTAAGTATTTTCCTCCCGCTAAGATCATCTCTCTTAGAAACGATATTATGAATTTTAAGCAACTTGATCATGAACATGTTGCACAAGCTTGGGAGAGAATGAAATTAATGATATGTAATTGCGCTACTCATGGTTTAAATTTGTGGATGATTATACAAAAATTTTAAGCCGGATTGAATTTTGCTTCTAGAAATCTTTTAGACTCGGCCGCGGGAGGCACTTTTGTGGAAATCACTTTAGGAGATGCTACTAAACTCCTAGATAATATTATGGTTAATTATTCTCAATGGCATACCGAAAGATCTTCTAATAAAAAAGTGCATGCGATAGAAGAAATCAATGTTTTGAGTGGAAAGATGGATGAACTTATGAAATTATTTGCTACTAAGAGTGTTTCTTCTGATCCTAATGATATGCCTTTGTCTACCTTGATTGAGAATAACAATGAATCTATGGATGTGAATTTTGTTGGTAGGAATAATTTTGGTAACAACGCTTATAGAGGGAATTTTAATCCTAGGCCTTATCCTAGTAATCCTTCTAATAATTATGGGAATTCCTACAACAACTCTTATGGAAATTATAATAATATGTCCTCTGATTTTGAATCTAATATTAAATAATTTATTTCTTCGCAAAAGAATTTTAATGCTATGATTGAAGAAAAATTGCTTAAGATTGATGATTTGGCTAGGAACGTTGATAGAATTGCTCTTGATGTTGATGCTTTGAAATTTAGATATATTCCACCTAAGCATGATATTAATGAGTCTCTAAAAGCCATGAGAATTTCAATTGATGAGTGTAAAGAAAGAACCGCTAGGATGCGTGCTTCCAAAGATGCCTTTATTAAAGCGTGTTCTTCTAATTCTTATGAAAATCAAGATGAAGATCTAAAAGTTATTGATGTGTCCCCTATCAAATCTTTGTTTTGCAATATGAATCTTGATGAAACTGAATATGATCTTCCTTTACATAGAAGGCGTTCCAAAAATTCGGAGTATTTAGATCTTTATGATGAAATTGACGAAAGTGGGATTTAAAGAAATAAAAATTTAGATGTTGCTAAACCCACTATATTGGATTTCAAGGAATTTAATTATGAATGTTTCTCTTTGATTGATTGTATTTCCTTGTTGCAATCAGTGCTAAATTCTCCGCATGCTTATAGTCAAAAGAAAGCCTTCACCGAACATATTGTTGATGCCTTGATGCAATCTTATGAAGAAAAACTTGAGTCGAAAGTCTCTATCCCTAGAAAACTCTATGATGAGTGGGAACCAACTATCAAAACTAAAATTAAAAATCATGAGTTTTATGCTTTGTGTGATTTGGGTGCTAGTGTCTCCACTATCCCTAAAACTTTGTGTGATTTGCTAGATTTCCGCGATCTTGATGATTGCTCTCTAAACTTGCATCTTGCGGACTCCACTATTAAGAAACCTATGGGAAGAATTAATGATGTTCTTATTGTTGCAAATAGGAATTATGTGCCCGTAGATTTCATTGTTCTTGATATAGATTGCAATCCTTCTTCCCTATTATTCTTGGTAGACCTTTCCTTAGAACGGTTGGTGCGATTATTGATATGAAGGAAGCGAATATTAGATTCCAATTTCCATTAAAAAGGGCATGGAACACTTTCCAAGAAAGAAAATAAAATTTCCATATGAAACCATCATGAGAGCCACTTATGGATTGCCTTCCAAAGATGGCAATACCTAGATCTATCCTCGCTTTTATGCCTAGCTAGGGGCGTTAAACGATAGCGCTTGTTGGGAGACAACCCAATTTTATTTTTTATTTTTTGTGTTTTTCTTCTGTTAGGGAATAAATAACCCATCTACCCTCTGTTTGTATGTGGTTTTGTGTTCTAATTAGTGTTTGTGCCAAGCTAGACCTATTGGATCTTCTTGGATGATAGTTATTTGATCTTGCTGTAATTTTCCAGAAACTTTGCGTTCAGTGACCGAATTACTAAAAATCATCAGAACGTGATAAAATACTGATTCCAATTGCTGCTGATCAATAAACAAATTGTCTAGGTGGTATAATTTTGGTAGATTTTTTGGAGTTCCAGAAGTTTGCGTTAGTTACAGATTACTACAGACTGTTCGGTTTTTGACAGATTCTGTTTTTCGTGTATTGTTTGCTTATTTTGATGAATCTATGGTTAGTAAAATATTTTATAATCCATAGAGAAGTTGGAATACAGTAGGTTTAACACCAAAATAAATAAAGAATGAGTTCATTACAGTACCTTGAAGTGGTTTTATGTTTTCTTTCTCTAACGGAGCTCACGAGATTTCTATTGAGTTTTGTGTTGTGAAGTTTTCAAGTTTTGGGTGAGTTCTTTTGATGGATTATGGAACAAGGAGTGGCAAGAGCCTAAGCTTGGGGATGCCCATGGCAGCCCCAATATAATCCAAGGACACCAAAAATTCAAAGCTTGGGGATGCCCCGGAAGGCATCCCCTCTTTCGTCCACTTCCATCGGTAATTTACTTGGAGCTATATTTTTATTCACCAACATGATATGTGTTTTGCTTGGAGCATCTGTATTATTTGTGTCTTTGTTTGTTAGTTTGCCACAATCATCCTTTCTGTACACACCTTTTGAGAGAGTCATCTATGAATTAAAATTTGATAGAATACTCTATGTGCTTCACTTATATCTTTTGAGCTATGTAGTTTTGCTCTATGCACTTCACTTATATCTTTTGAGCGTTATAATTTTGCTCTATGTGCTTCACTTAGATCTTTTAGAGCACGGTGGTGGTTTGTTTTAAAAGAAACTATTGATCTCTCATGCTTCACTTAAATTATTTTGAGAGTCTTAATAGCATGGTAATTTGCTTAATATAAATATGCTTGGTGTTCAAGATATGTGAAATTTTCTTTTGAGTGCATTGAATACTAAGAGAAGATTGAAGCATGATAATTGTTTTGAGATATGGAGGTGATAATATTAGAGTTATGCTAGTTTAGTAGTTGTGAATTTAAAGAATACTTGTGTTAAAGTTTGTGATTCCCGTAGCATGCACGTATGGTGAACCGTTGTGTGATGAAGTCGGAGCATAATTTATTTATTGATTGTCTTCCTTATGAGTGGCGGTCGGGGATGAGCGATGGTCTTTTCCTACCAATCTATCCCCCTAGGAGCATGCGCATAATACTTTGCTTTGATAACTTCTAGATTTTTGCAATAAGTATATGAGTTCTTTATGACTAATGTTGAGTCCATGGACTATATGCACTTTTTCCCATCCTTCCACCATTGCTAGCCCCTCTAATACCGCGCACCTTTCGCCGGTATCATACACCCACCATATACCTTCCTTAAAACAGCTACCATACCTACCTATCATGGCATTTCCATAGCCATTCTGAGATATATTGCCATGCAACTTTCCACCGTTCCGTTTATTATGACACGCTCCATCATTGTCATATTGCTAGCATGATCATGTAGTTGACATCGTATTTGTGGCAAAGCCACCATTCATAATTCTTTCATACATGTCACTCTTGATTCATTGCATATCCCGGTACACCGCCGGAGGCATTCATATAGAGTCATATTTGTTCTAAGTATCGAGTTGTAATTGTTGAGTTGTAAGAAAAATAAAAGTGTGATGATCATCATTTTCTGAGCATTGTCCCAAGTGAGGAAAGGATGATGGAGACTATGACTCCCCCATAAGTCGGGATGAGACTCCGGACGAAAAAAAGAGGCCCAAAGACAAGGCCCAAATAAAAAAATGAGAGAAAAATAGAGAAGGGACAATGTTACTATCCCTTTACCACACTTGTGCTTCAAAGTAGCACCATGATCTTCATGATAGAGAGTCTCTCGTTATGTCACTTTCATATACTAGTGGGAATTTTTCGTTATAGAACTTGGCTTGTATATTCCAATGATGGGCTTCCTCAAATTGCCCTAGGTCTTCATGAGCAAGCAAGTTGGATGCACACCCACTTAATTTCTTTTGATGAGCTTTCATATACTTATAGCTCTAGTGCATCCGTTGCATGGCAAACCCTACTCACTCACATTGATATCTATTGATGGGCCTCTCCATAGCCCGTTGATACACCTAGTTGATGTGAGACTATCTTCCCCTCTTTTTGTCTTCTCCACAACCACCCTTCTATTCCACATAGTGCTATGTCCATGGCTCACGCTCATGTATTGCGTGAAGATTGAAAAAGTTTTGAAAAAGTTAGAGTATGAAACAATTGCTTGGCTTGTCATCGGGGTTGTGCATGATTTAAATACTTTGTGTGGTGAAGATAGAGCATAGCCAGACTATATGATTTTGTAGGGATAACTTTCTCTGGCCATGTTATTTTGAGAAGACATAATTACTTTATTAGTATGCATGAAGTGTTATTATTCTTTATGTCAATATGAAATTTTGTCTTGAATCTTTCTAATCTGAATATCCATACCACAATTAAGAAATTTTGCATTGAAATTATGCCAAGTAGCACTCCGCATCAAAAATTCTCCTTTTATCATTTACCTACTCGAGAACGAGCAGGAATTAAGCTTGGGGATGCCTGATACGTCTCCAACGTATCTATAATTTTTGAATGCTCCATGTTATATTATCTACTATTTTGGACTATATTGAGCTTTATTTTCCACTTTTATATTATTTTTGGGACTAACCTATTAACCGGAGGCCCAGCCCAGAATTGCTGTTTTTTTGCCTATTTCAGTGTTTCGAAGAAACAGAATATCAGACGGAGTCCAAACGGAATAAAATCTTCGAGAACGTGATTTTCTCACCGAACGTGATCCAGGAGACTTGGACCCTGCTCCAAGGAACAAAAGAGTGGTCACGAGGGTGGGCCCCCCCTAGGGCACGCCCCCTGCCTCGTGGGCCCCTCATTGCTCCTCCGACGTACTTCTTCCTCCTATATATACACACGTACCCCCAAACAATCAGAACAGGAGCCAAAAACCTAATTCCACCGCCGCTACTTTCTGTATCCACAAGATCCCATCTTGGGGCCTGTTCCGGAGCTCCGCCGGAAGAGGGCCGTCATCATGGAGGGCTTCTACATCATCATAGCCTCTCCGATGAAGTGTGAGTAGTTTACCTCGGACCTTCGGGTCCATAGTTAGTAGCTAGATGGCTTCTTCTCTCTTTTTGGATCTCAATACAATGTTCTCCCCCTCTCTTGTGGAGATCTATTCGATGTAATCTTCTTCTTTTGCGGTGTGTTTGTTGAGATAGATGAATTGTGGGTTTATGATCAAGTCTATCTATGAACAATATTTGAATCTTCTCCGAATTCTTTTATGTATGATTGGTTATCTTTGCAAGTCTCTTTGAATTATCCGTTTGGTTTGGCCAACTAGATTGGTAGTTCCTGCCATGGGAGAAGTGCTTAGCTTTGGGTTTGATCTTGCGGTGTTCTTTCCCAGTGACAGAAGGGGCAGCAAGACACGTATTGTATCGTTGCCATCGAGGCTAACAAGATGGGGTTTATTTCATATTGCATGAATTTATCTCTCTACATCATGTCATCTTGCTTAAAGCGTTAGTCTGTTTTTAACTTAATACTCTAGATGCATGCTGGATAGCGGTCGATGAGTGGAGTAATAGTAGTAGACGCAGAATCGTTTCGGTCTACTTGTCACGGACGTGATGCCTATATACATGATCATGCCTAGATATTCTCATAACTATGCTCAATTCTGTCAATTGCTCAACAGTAATTTGTTCACCCACGTAGAATACTTATGCTCTTGAGAGAAGCCACTAGTGAAACCTATGGCCCCCGGGTCTATTCTCATCATATCAATCTCCATCACTTTAATCTTGTTTTGTTTTTACTTTGCCTTTTACTTTTCACTTTGCATCTTTATATCAAAAATACCAAAAATATTATCTATCGGATCTCACTTCTGTAAGTGATCGTGAAGGGATTGACAACCCCTAATCGCGTTGATTGCGTGGAGCTCTTTGTGTTGTGTAGGTACAAGGGACTTGCGCGTGGCCTCCTACTGGATTGATACCTTGGTTCTCAAAAACTGAGGGAAATACTTACGCTACTCTGTTGCATCATCCCTTCCTCTTCGGGGAAAACCAACGCAAGCTAAAGACGTAGCATGGGCGCTGGTTCCTGTTTGCCTCCTACATCGCCGTCCATGCCGTCGATGTCTTCGGAGTCGAAGTCAAGCATGTCGGTTAAATCATCGGCAGTGGCTACGAAGTGGGTGGTGGGTGGGCATCGAATTTCTTCGTTGTCCGCATCCCAATCTTGTTGGCCATAATCCGGCCAGGGCTCTCCTGATAAAGAGAGAGACCTTAGTGAATTCAGAATGTCGCCGAAGGGCGAGTGCTGAAAGATATCTACAGCGGTGAATTGCATAATCGGTGCCCAATCGGATTCGATTGGCAAGGGCGCAGAGGGTTCGGAGTCCGGAGCAGGGTCCGGCACCTTGGAGTCACGGGCATCGCAGAGGATAAAGCTGGTGTTTGGCTCGATCGCCGTTGAGACTGCAACCCCCGAGGCGGTGTCTAGCCACCCGCCCTCGATCGACGTAGTTGGCTCCGAGCTAAGGGTCGGAGCTGTTGCGGGCGCGGCCTCCAGGGCACTGTTTGGCGGTAGAGCTAAGTCATGCCCATCGTGACAGTGCAGCGCGCTTGGTTGTGGCTCGGATCCGTCGAAGATCAAGTCTCCGCGGATGTCAGCCGTGTAGTTCAAACTTCCAAATCTGACCTGACGGCCAGGGGCGTAGCTTTCAATCTGCTCCAGATGGCCAAGCGAATTAGCCCGCAGTGCAAAGCCGCCGAACACGAAGATCTGTCCGGGGAGAAAGGTCTCACCCTGGACCGCATCATTGTTGATGATTGGAGGAGCCATCGGGCCTAAAGGTGACGACATAGAGGAACTCTCAATGAAAGCACCAATGTCGGTGTCAAAACCGACGGATCTCGGGTAGTGGGTCCTGAACTGTGCGTCTAGGCAGATGGTAATAGGGGACAAGGGACACAATGTTTTTACCCAGGTTCGGGCCCTCTCGATGGAGGTAAAACCCTACTCCTGCTTGATTGATATTGATGATATGGGTAGTACAAGAGTAGATCTACCACAAGATCAGAGAGGCTAAACCCTAGAAGCTAGCCTATGTTATGATTGATGTTCGTCCTATGGACTAAAACCCTCCGGTTTATATAGACACCGGAGAGGGCTAGGGTTACACAGAGTCGGTTACAATGGGAGGAGATCTACATATCCGTATTGCCAAGCTTGCCTTCCATGCCAAGGAAAGTCCCATCCGGATACGGGACGAAGTCTTCAATCTTGTATCTTCATAGTCCAGGAGTTCGGCCAAAGGTTATAGTCCGGCTATCCGGACACCCCCTAATCCAGGACTCCCTCAGCTGGTGTGGCCAGAGGCGAGGGAAGCCGTCGGCTTTATATAGCCGTGCCGCGCCCGTGTGTACGCGTGCGAGGGAGGGGAGGCGTCGGCGCCGTCCCGTGACGCGCCGCCCGTGAGGAATCAATGGTAAGGCTGACCGGCGGCAGCCTTGCCATTGATTCCCCACGGGAAACCGAGGCGTGGGGGGAAGACGACGTGCGGTGTCACTGACGCGACGGGCCCGCGGCTCTTTCACGCCAAAACCGCTCGCCCCGGTGTCCCCGAGTGCCCCCAGCACGCCGGGTTCGGCCTGGGTTTGCCGGCGCTAATTTCGGCCCTGGCCGGCGAAAATCGGGCTCCTAGGGGCGCGACTGGGCCGATTTTTTTGCGCCGGCGCGAAAAAATCACCTGGGGAGGCCTTTCTGGGGGCGCGGCTGGAGATGCTCTAACAAGCCTTTTTCTCGGCCCAACCAACCTGGTGGTGGCGTGTTGTTTATTCCGAAATCTCTCTGTTTATTCCACAGAATGTACAACGAGAACCTACGGACGAACTCTTTCCTGATTCTAAAAAAGAAAGAAAAACCTCTTTTCCTCGTCCATCACTAAGGAGTTAATTGCAAGGAACTACCACACTTCGGCACGTTGTTACGAGTCAGTATCAGTAGTCACTTTTTTGTAGTTCAGTACCAGCTTAGAGCCTAAGTGTTGCAAAACGGTCTGACAGTCGTATAAGCACGTATTGACCACGTATCTGACCGACCGCGCCCACGTGTCAGGTGCCACGGTGGCCTACCTGCACGCACCCACTCGGTCACTCATTCCAGCCCGGCTCGGTTGCACCATGTAGCTAGGTCAGGGCTGGTAGGGGTTGAACACGTACATGACGAACCCTAGTTTCCTCTCCCCTCTCCCTCGTCTCCCTCTTCCCTCTCAGGCGATGGCGGCGGCGACTCCCGGCGATGGCGACGGTGCAGGCGGGTACGGAGACCTTCCCAACCTCGGGAGCGATGACCACTTAGGTCTGGACGATGACAACGGCTCCAGTTTTTACTACTCCAGCGCAGACTACGAGGATTTGGAGGAGGAGGCGGCGCTGTCCATGGAGGACATGGTGAGGCTGGCAGAGATATGGGTGGCCAACCCTAGCAGTAGTCATTAGTGGACCAGTGGAGCAGCTGGCAGCATGCTGTAAGTCCCTCTCTTCTCTCCTTCTTTCTATATATTTCAAAACAGGGGGCTGCCAGTTGTAATTTGGATGATGCTGTTTGGGATGTTCGGATTCATTTTGATGCACAACATAATCTGGATAGGAAGATATGCAGCTTAGATGTGACATTTCTGAACTTATATGCACTGATGCACACACAAGGTTATTCCCTATCTGATGAACTGTACCACAAGAAGAATTTAGGCAGTGGAGAGGAAAGAGAGCATGGGTTTGAACTGATTGACACAAACATCAAACTACAGCAAGTTAAGAAGGAATATGAGCATAGTTTAGTTCTGAATTTGCTAGTGAGGGCAAAAACACCTTTTGTATGTCAAATAGAAGAAGATTTAGTGAGATCAAAGTACAACAATGTCTATTAGAGGAGAGAAAAAGATTTAGCAACTATATTGTATGAACCACCTTTAGTGTATGATCTCAGTGAGCCTGCAGTTCTTGCTGTTGATAAAGAATGTGTTGTTTTTCATAGTCAATGCACACAAGAGAGCAAAAATTTCAGTAAGGGGAAGCTCAAAGCTGTAATGGAGGAAGAGGCACTGCTAGAGGAGGGACATAATAACAGTGATGACTGTGAGGATGCATATGGCAGTGATAATAATCCTTTCTGCATGGAGAAGTACAGGATATGTGAAGACACAGAGATAATTGAGGGGAATAAACTAGCAGAGCAAGAAATTGAAGATCAATATTCAGATGAAGATTCAGATGAGGATTCAGAAGAGGAACGAGTACATTATGAGGGTGATACTGAGGTTGAGGATTTGTTTGAGATGGAGGAGGAGGAGGAGGAGGAGAAGGAGGAGGATGAGGTCAATGTGTAGGGGAACATAGTAATTCCAAAAAAATTCCTACGCACACACATGATCATGATGATGCATAGCAATGAGAGGGGAGAGTGTGTCCACATACCCTCGTAGACCGAAAGCAGAAGCGTTAGCACAACACGGTTGATGTAGTCGTACGTCTTCACGATCTGGCCGATCCAAGTACCGAACGCACGTCACCTCCGAGTTCTGCACACGTTCAACTCGATGACGTCCCGCGAGCTCCGATCCAGCAAAGCTTCACAGGAGAGTTTCGTCATCACGACGGCGTGGTGACGGTGATGATGATGCTACCGGCGTAGGGCTTCGCCTAAGCACCGCTACGATATGATCGAGGTGGATTATGGTGGAGGGCGACACCGCACATGGCTGGGAGAGATCAACAGATCAACTTGTGTGTTCTAGGGTGCCTCCCTGCCCTCGTATATAAAGGAGCAAGGGGGGAGGCCGTCCAGCCCCTGTAGGGCGCGCCAGGAGGAGTCCTCCTCCTAGTAGGAGTAGGACTCCCCTCTTCCCTACTCCTACTAGGATTGGGAAAGGAAGGGGGAGAGGGAGAAGGAAAGGGGGGCGCCGCCCCCCTCTCCTAGTCCAATTCGGACTAGAGGGGGAGGGGCGCGCGACCTACCCTAGGCCAGCCCTCTCTCTCTCCACTAAGGCCCACAAGGCCAATTATTTCTCCCGAGGGGTTCCCGTAACCCTCCGGCACTCCGATTTTCTCCGAAATCACCCGGAACACTTCCGGTGTCCGGATATAGTCGTCCAATATATCGATCTTTACGTCTCGAACATTTCGAGACTCCTCGTCATGTCCCCGATCTCATCCGGGACTGCGAAGTACCTTCAGTACGTCAAATCACATAAACTCATAATATCGATCGTCACCGAACTTTAAGCATGCGGACCCTACGGGTTCGAGAACTATGTAGACATGACCGAGACTCGTCTCCGGTCAGTAACCAATAGCGAAACCTAGATGCTCATATTGGTTCCTACATATTCTACGAAGATCTTTATCGGTCAAACCGCATAACAACATACGTTGTTCCCTTTGTCATCGGTATGTTACTTGCCTGAGATTCGACTGTCGGTATCTCAATACCTAGTTCAATCTCGTTACCGGCAAGTCTCTTCACTCGTTCCGTAATGCACTATCCCGTAACTAACTCATTAGTTGCATTGCTTGCAAGGCTTATAGTGATGTGCATTACCGAGAGGGCCCAGAGATACCTCTCCGAAAATCGGAGTGACAAATCCTATTTTTGATCTATGCCAACTCAACAAGTACCATCGGAGGCACCTATAGAGCACCTTTATAATCACCCAGTTACGTTGTGACGTTTGTTAGCACACAAAGTGTTCCTCCGGTAATCGGGAGTTGCATAATCTCATAGTCATAGGAACATGTATAAGTCATGAAGAAAGCAATAGCAACAAACTAAATGATCATCGTGCTAAGCTAATGGAATGGGTCAAGTAAATCACATCATTCTCCTAATGATGTGATCCCGTTTATCAAATGACAACTCATGTACATGGTTAGGAAACATAACCATCTTTGATCAACGAGCTAGTCAAGTAGAGGCATACTAGTGACACTTTGTTTGTCTATGTATTCACACATGTATTATGTTTCCGGTTAATACAATTCTAGCATGAATAATAAACATTTATCATGATATAAGGAAATATAAATAACAACTTTATTATTGCCTCTAGGTCATATTTCATTCAGTCTCCCACCTGCACTAGAGTCAATAATCTAGTTCACATCTTTATGTGATTAGTTCACATCTTCATGTGACTAATACTCAAAAGGTTTACTAGAGTCAATAATCTAGTTCACATTGCTATGTGATTAACACCCAAAGAGTGATCATGTTTTGCTTGTGATAGAAGTTTAGTCTATGGGTCTGCAACATTTAGATCCTTATGTATTTCGCAAATTTCTATGTCTACAATGCTCTACAAGGAGCTACTCTAGCTAATTGCTCCCACTTTCAATATGTATCCAGATCGAGACTTAGAGTCATCTAGATCGATGTAAAAAGCTTGTATCGATGTAACTCTTTACGACGAACTCTTTTATCACCTCCATTACCGAGAAATATTTCCTTAGTCCTCTAAGGATAATTTTGACCGCTATCCAGTGATCTACTCCTAGATCACTATTGTACTGCTTTGCCAAACTCAGGGCAGGTTATACAATAGGTTTGGATTATAGAACCTATGACTGAGGCATGGAGAATGACTTTTCATTCTCTTTCTATTTTCTGCCATGGTCGGGTTTTGAGTCTTTACTCAACTTCACACCTTGCAACACGGGCAAGAACTCCTTCTTTGACTGTTCCATTTTGAACTACTTCAAAATCTTGTCAAGGTATGTACTCATTGAAAAAACTTATCAAGCATCTTGATCTATCTCTATAGATCTTGATGCTCAATGTGTAAGCAGCTTCAAAGAGGTCTTTCTTTGAAAAAACTCCATTCAAACACTCCTTTATGCTTTCCAGAAAATTCTACATTATTTCCGATCAACAATATATCATTCACATATACTTATCAGAAATGCTATTGTGCTCCCACTCACTTTCTTGTAAATACAGGCTTCACCGCAAGTCTGTATAAAACCATATGCTTTGATCACTTTATGAAAGCATATATTCCAACTCCGAGATGCTTGCACCAGTCCATAGATGGATTGCTGGAGCTTGCTCACTTTGTTAGCACCTTTAGGATCGACAAAACCTTCTGGTTGCATCATATACAACTCTTCTTTAATAAATCTATTAAGGAATACAGTTTTGACATCCATTTGCCAAATTTTATAAAATGCGGCAACTGCTAACATGATCCAGACAGACTTTTAAGCATCGATACGAGTGAGAGAATCTCATTGTAGTCAACACCTTGAACTTGTCGAAAACATTTTGCAACAATTCGAGCTTAGTAGATAGTAACACTACTATCAGCGTTCGTCTTCCTCTTGAAGATCCATTTATTCTTAATGACTCACCGATCATCGGGCAAGTCAATCAAAGTCCATACTTTGTTCTCATACATGGATCCCATCTTAGATTGCATGGCCTCAAGCCATTTCACAGAATCTGGGCTCGTCATCGTAGTTCGTAGGTTCATCATGGTCAAGTAACATGACATCTAGAACAGGATTACCGTACCACTCTGGTGTGGATCTTACTCTGGTTGACCTACGAGGTTCGGTAGTGACTTGATCTGAAGTTTCATGATCATCATCATTAACTTCCTCACTAATCGATGTAGGCATCACTGGAACTGATCTCTGTGATGAACTACTTTCCAATTCGGGAGAAGGTACAATTACCTTATCAAGTTCTACTTTCACTACAAAAAAATACACTTCCGTGATGATACGTGTTTATCACAGTAGGTCGCTTTTTTTGTCATGCATGTACATCCATGACAAATTTATGACAGAATCAAGATAGTCATACCTGTGCTGTCGTAGAAGTGTTCCATGACATTACCAAAATTATCATCACGGAAGTGTCCACTTCCATGACGATAAATCGCGTGTCACAGAAGTGCTTTCGTCAAGGGTGACCGACACGTGGCATCCACCATAACGGAACGCTGTTAAGCTATCGGGTCGGGTTTTGGATCCGATAACCCGTTAACAGCCCCGACCAATGGGAATTTTCCACGTGTAAAATCATCATTGGCTGGAGGAAACACGTGTCGGCTCATCATTGGGACAGATGTCAACCACTCGTTGGATGGAAGGCGCCTATGATATGTCGACATGTGGCATGGCCCAACAGAGGCCCATTCCTGTGAAAAGGCCGGCCCATTTGACTTGGTCAAAAGCTGGCGAGCCGGCCCATGGAAAGCCTGTTAATGGCCTATTCAAATATAGCCCATTTACAGCCCGCTAACCCAAGGCCCGTTACACCCTATCCGAATTAGGCCGAGTAGCGTCATCTGGGCCATCCAATATGATTCCAGCCCGTTTTCACTTTTGGCCCATGTATGGCCCATGACGTCTTTCGGCCCATATGAGGCCCTATGTAACTCTTGGCCTACTAACGGCCCGTGGTGAAACTGGCCCGTAATGAACAGTGTATCACTTTACACCCATTAATGGCCCATGGTGAAACTGACCCGTAATGAACAGTGTATCACTTTATACCCATTAACGACCCGTTTTCCTTTGGGCCGTTTCCAGCCCATGTTATCTTTCGGCCTTCTCAGAGCCCATTTATTCTTGGGCTCATTTCCAGCATCTGTTTACTTACGGCCCGTTACTGTCATTTTCTGCTTGTGGGCCAAATTCAGCCCATGGTTACAGTCGGCCCGTTTGTGGTCCATTAATATGTTGGACCGATTTCATAGCGTCATCAAATACAGCCTATTAACGATGGCCCATTATGGTCGACCCATGAACGGGCGATTCCAACTCTAGCCCGTTTACGACCATAATGCGGTCTGTTTGGCCAATGTTTGGCCAATCGATTATACGGCCCGTATAAGGCCCATTGATAATATGGCTCGCAGAAGGCCCATTGTTTCTACGGGCCGTAGAAGGCCCATTGTTTCTACGGCCCGTAGAAGGCCCACTGTTTCTACGGCTAGTAGGAGGCCCAGTGTCACTACAATAAATATTAGCCCATGGTTATTGTGGCCTAGTTTAAAAAAATAGGTTATTGCAGCCACTAGCTAACTGCGGAAAAAGAACTGCAATGACTACAAGCAAACAAATAAACAAGACAACAAGGAAATAAATAAGCAAGCAACTAACGCTAGGCTATCACAGCTATTACACATATTAGATCCACTGGGCATCAAAGTTCGCCACCAGTGCAAATATAGGGAACAAAGCAGCATATCATATACACTGGTTGTCAAAGTTGGCGACCAGTGCAAATAAATGCCGCAGCAAAACAAATCCAGAACTGAAACCACTTCATAAGATCTCAAGAAACAATATCCTGGGTACCCATAATGCTGGCAAGATGCTTAGCAAGCTTATTAAATTTCTCTTGTTTGGTGCTTAAATCCTCCAGCGCTTGTTGTTGCACCAGAAAATATGCATCTGAATTCTGCAGGGACTTCCTCAGTCCTTCAGCTTCCTGTCGCAGCACATCTGATCGATGTCTTTCAACTTGAAGTTGAGACTCAAGAAGATGAACTGATTCAGGCAGCGAGTTCGAAGAGCTTGTGCCAGCAGTAGTGGCTAGTAACTCGAACACGACATCAAGACAGGACTTTTGGGTTCCCTCACTGTCGTCAAGATAGTTTTTATCAGCTTTCTTTGAGACCAACAGGGACGTCTCACTATCTTGAACCTTATCTGCATTACTTCCTTTACCATTGGATAACGCGGTACTGTTCTCCAATATTTTGTCCGCATTCTAAAAGAGAAACAAGCAGACACATCACATGTTTACCATGTTGTATATGAAACTCATTTTGGTAAATGAGTTCAGTAGTAAAGTGGACAAGATAACAGCATGAAACAAACATATATATCTATGTACCATGGTCACTTTATGGTCTATATCATTCTAGTTTTTGTTGCCAAATCAAGATAGAGACACAGTTCAAATAATATTTGTTCAAGACAAAGCAGAATAGACAGAATATAAGTGTGGGTAACTATAGAGCAATAACAACACTTGTAATGTGCATGACATGAGAACATAACTGTTTATTCAATTGAAACTGAAATCAACATAGAGCAGGTTACAACAGCAAACCAGTTAAAGAAACAAGTTTAAAACATACCTGTTGCGCCATTGGAGTTTCAATTCCATCTTTCAAATTTGAAAATAGTTGGTATGAGTACATACAGTCATGCAAGAGCAAAGGAGTATGAACCATAGCTACAGAACCTGACTTGAGAACAAATCTTCTTCTCCTTTAAGCGTTGAGTTGGGATTCGGAGTTGTGGTCCTCGTGCTTTGGGCACTATAGTTCCCTTACTAACTGCTCGTGTTTGGTTGCTCTGTGGTGGAGACGGTGCTGTGTCAACTAGAACTGGGTTACTATCTGCCGGGGTTGGGGTTAGAAGGGGTGTAGCTGGTTCTCTGTCCAACTGGGTAGGGGTACAATCTGCGAGAGTCTGGGTTATGTGTGGTGGATTTGGTCCTTGGGCAAGTACAACCGTGGTTCTATCTGCATCAACTGGTAGCACTATCTTTTCTGAAGACCGTGTTGTTACTCCCTTAGATACTGCCATCATGCTCTCCAATTCAAATGGCTGATAAACAAGAAAAGTAATTGAAAGTATAGACATTGTATGATAGACAGGTGCAATGGATAGTGGGGAATAAAAGAGGGCATGAAATCATTCATATTTATGTTGTCTAACCAAACAGGATAGCATGACACAATTTCACATATATGATGGCTAACTAAACATGATAGCATGACACAATTTCACATTATGATGGCTAACTAAAAAAGATGGAAAGACATAGTTCAAAATATGAGACTATGTAAACAGGATGCCATGACATAACTATATAATGTGTTTATTAAATAGGTTGGCATGCCATAATTCACATACATTCACGGATAGAATGCCATAATTCAAAATATGATGACTGTAAACACTAAACATGATGAGATGATATAACTATATGATGTCTTTATTAAATGGGTTGCCATGCCATAATTCAGATAGATGATGTGTATGTAGTATGTAAACATGATGGCATGATATAATTCAAATATATGATTTATATAGTAAGCAAGTAAGCAGATGGCAATCCATATATGATGTAAAAACTAAGCAATGCAAGACAACATGCATGACATGAGTAATATAACCCTGCCATGTTTGAGCATAGACCTCAGGGGGAAAATAGGATTGGTCATCAGTCTCTGAATCCTCCTCTGAGGAGCTCTCTGTAACCAGCAAGATGTCTGCTTCAGCAGGTAGCATTGTCTGCTCTGAATACCTTGTTTTCACTCCAGATACTTCCATCACCGCTTCAAATGGCTGATGCACAGGAAGAGTAGTTGAATATACAATGTTGTCGCCAAATGGAACACGTAATACAAAAAAATGATAGCATGATATAATTCACATACATGATGATTGACTAAATAGCATGGCATTGCATAATTCACATATATAATGCCTTTGCAACAAGATATCATTGTATAATTCACATATATAATGTCTTGCAACAAGATGGCAATGCATAATTCACATATATGGTAATTAGACACTAAACAGGTGGCATTCACACAAAGCATGTCTAAACTAATCAAATGACATAGCAATGCGAGACACCATACGCACGATATGAGAAACATAACCCTGCCAAGTTAGAGCATACACCTCGGGGGGGATAGGACCGGTCATCTGTCTGTGAAGCCTCCTCAGAGGAGCTATCCGTAACCAGCGAGATATGCTCTTCGTCAGATAGCATAGTCTGCTCTGAAGACCTTGTTTTCACTCCAGAATTTGCCATCACCGTGTCAAATGGCTGATGCACACGAAGAGCAGTTGAATGTAATAACATTGTTGACAAATGTAATATGTAACGAAAAAAAGGATGGCCTGATATAATTTACATATAAGATGACTGGCTAAGCAGGATGGCATTGCAAAATTCACATATATGATGCCTGGCTAAACAAGATGGCGTTGCATAATTCACATAAACGATGGATAAACTAAACAGATGGCATTCGCACAAAGGATGTCTAAACTAAGAAGATGACACATATGATGTATAAAGTAAGCAATGCAAGACACCATATGCATGATATAACCAACACCAGCATGCCAAGTTAGAGCGAAGACCTCAGGGGGTAAATATGAGTTGTCTTCTCCTTCTGAATCCCCCTCAGAACAGATATCTTCCTCTCGATTACAATCCGAAATGTGTGGAGGGGGGCTGCCTTTGCACCTACCATGGAGCGACGTCTGCATGAAATTTTATTGCCACACAAGGCTCTTCTCTTTTTCTCTACATTTTCAGTTCCATTGTTTACAATAACTGTCATGCATAGGAATAAAACATAGTGAGATTATCTAAGGAGTGCATGTAGAAATCCAGAGTGATGGTAACAACCTGTGGATAGACCCAAAACCAATAATAGCAGGCAGATAATGGCTTCAGTTAAAAAAATACAGATAATGGCTTCTTTACTGTTTGTTTCCCACCCAACATGAAACTCATAGTAGACACCGGAGATTAACCAGATAGTAGATAGATACTATTGATAGCGGCCCCGATATGTACCCCACAACCATTTAAAAACTCAAGTTTGACCATTAGTTTGGAGCTGACTCGGAGTCTAATCGGTGAACAGGACGATAAAGTAGCATGTAATATTAAGCGATGCATAATGTAAGCAGACACGAAAGAGTGCGACCTCTCCTGCGGACCCGTGTAGTCCTCGAGGTCATCTGCTCGGTTGATGATGGTAGTGCAGTTTTCATGGCTGCCAGCGGCGGGGAAGAAGATCTGAGGCGGCGAAAGACAGTCTAGAGGCCGGATCCCTGCTGTGCTGGACCCTTCTGTCGTTGGAGCAGCTGAGCTGGGGTGGATGACGACACAGCAGGAGCGGGACAAACCACGCAAGGTTTTCTTTGACAACTATCTGTAAGAGAAGTAATTCTGTAAGGGCTCGTTTGAATTGGAGGATTCCAACAATGCATGGATAGGGAATAGACATGAATAGGATAGGAATGCACGTGCAAAACAGAGAATTTAAAAACACAGGATTTCTGCCAATCTGGGTGTTTGATTCACAACAATTGGAAGATCACAGGATGCAAAGAAGCATGGTGAGATTAAGTCAAAAAACAAGAAAATGTACATTTATAATGTTATTATGCTACTATCTCTTAGTCTTGTGCTTCATGAATAGGAATTTGAAAAGGAGGACAAGTGAAAATTAAAATTCCTACGTTTTTTCTTTCAAGGAGACACTAAAGGAACAAATCTGTGTGCTCAGTGGACAATATATATAACATGTAGAGTAAAAAAGAGATGCAACAAGTGTACAACCTCTTTGGCGAAGCCATGTCGATCTCAGCGTGATTGGGTTTCCCGGTGAGGATGCTCCGGCTGACTTGGCTGTCGAAGGAGGGGAAGAAGATCTTAGGCGTCTAGAGATGGAGCCCGAGGTACTACTCTGCTGTGATGGAGGGTTTTGTCGTTGGAGCAGCTCCGGTGAGTTGTACGACGTCGAGGCTGAAGCAGGACAAGAGAGACAACGAACAACGTTAACCTGAGTGGAATTCTAATAGCATCTCCAATACATGACGTAAAATACATAACCACAAAGTGCTAGATGTAAAATACATCAGCCGCTCATCTCTGAACTTAACTATAGAAACTGAATTTAACTGTCGAAACTGAACTTAACCATCGAAACTGAACTTAACGATCGAAACTAAATTTTGTTGTCAAAACTGAATTTTGTTGTCAAAACTAAACGCACTAGCAAGGTGAGGCTACACGTCGGCCGACTGACTTTTTCATCTCTGGTCAGTCGATTTTGCAGCCGTTGGATACGAAATCAAGGGCCTGCGGTTCATCTTCAACCTCCACCCCCTGAGCCGGCCAAACAGCAGCCCCCCGCCGCCCGCGGTCGGCGGTGCACCGCCCCGCCCGCCCCGAAAACACTCCCCACCGCCGGTCCGCCGCCGCCCCGGCCGTCCCTCTAGGCCCCCTTGTGCCGAGCTTTTTCTCCGGCGATCCCCACGCCACCGCCCCGCCACCGCCGGCGACCACCGCCCCCATCCTGAACCCTAAGATAGATAGTGGGGTACCTCTCCGGCGAGCCCCCCTCCCTGCTGCGGCTGGTTCTTCCTTCACCCCGGCGGCATCAGAGTGAAGTGTAGCTAAATCAGAGCAGCATCGCAAGCAAGAGCAAGAGCAAGAGCGAGAGCAGCAGTGCGAGCAAGAGCAATAGCAAGAGCAGACCAGGCAGGGGACCGGGAGCAAGAGCAGAGCAGCAGCGCGAGCGAGAGCTAAAGCAGCAGCATGTCCTACTGATGTGGATGTCACCGCCGAGGGAGCGACGCCTTGGAGGAAGTGGCCGGCGACGCCGCCGTGGATGGAGCTGCGCCGTGTCGGCTCGGGACCGAGCGCCGGCACCACCGTGAGGTCGAATCAAGAAGAAAATGCGGCGATTAGTGTACAACCTCTTTGGTGGCGCCGATTAGGCCGCAGCTTCATCCGAGGAAACGGTGATGATGATGCTCTTCCGGTGGTGCAGGTGAAGACGGTAGTGTGGGAATGGAGGTGGCGTGAAAGACGAGGGGAATGTCGGGGCAGCTCCTTGGAGGTGGAGGATGGGGTGGCTGAACCGGTGGGACGATGAGATCGACGAGGGATCCTCATCCGATACGGTGGATGAGGGACGTCAAGGTGTTGCTATGGACGACGTCGTCGGGGAAGAGGCTCCGGCTGGGTGGCGGACGGAGCAGGGTGTGGGGTTTCGTTGTGGGTTTTCACGGCCTCGGTGTATGAATGGGTGGGCGGATGGGATGGCAGTGGGGAACCATGGCTTAGAGACGCGCTTGTCCGAAATGTGGGGTAAGTTACGAAAGTACCCCCACTGATTTGAGGTGGTTCTTTCGGTTCTGGGGTACCACGGGCATTTCGTGTGTCGGGATTTCACAGGAGGTGGGAGTTTTCGCGCGCGTTGTAATTTTGGAATAGCAAGACACGGGTTGAGATGGAGGGAGTTGTCGGAGCACAACGAGACAAAGATATATCTTAAATATTTCGGGCTAACAAGGCGCGGGTTGAAATTTCCGGACAAGCCTAACGTGTACTGTACCAAATCAATGCGCCCTACAAATGTCATTCAAAACTTTGAATTCATGTTATGTTCAATTAAAATATTTCGCTACGTGTATAATGCATGCAACCTACCACTCAAATGAACGTTTTAGTGCATTCCAAACGTATATACTACCGCTTCAATATGAACTAAATTTGAATTTGTTTCTGTATTTGAATAAGATCTACAGTAATGATTGTTGTGAAGTCAAAGCATTTGAATTCGTTTATCTGTTTTAATAAGATCTAAAGTCATCCTTATTGTCAAGTTAAACCATCGTTTGTGTATTATCTTCACAGCACACCACATGATTAGTCTCGAGTTACATATGAACTATGTGTACTATATGAACTCGAACTAGATTTTTTGAATCCACTTTATTTTGATTTCATATCACATTACTCCCTCCTTCCATCTATATAGGGCCTAATGCGTTTTTCAAGACCGCCTTTGACTATTGATAAAATTAATACTACATGACATGCATAATGTGAAAATTATATCATTGAAAGCTCCTTTCACATACGAATTTGATGATGTGCTTTGTGTAAGTCGCATGTCATATATTATTGCTCTAACATTTGGTCAAAGTTAGCCTCGAAAAACGCATTAGGCCCTATATAGATGGAAGGAGGGAGTACATTTCTAGCTCTAACTAGATCTTCATAATCTAAACCATGTCTCATATGTATAATGTGTTTATCACATTATGTATGGTGCCCCGCCCCCTACGCCTACAAGTATTTAGATGTGAGTTGCAAACACCACACATTACCACAAATTCAAATAAAATGTGAGAATGTTCGATATATAGTATTGTTTAGATTGTTCGATATTTAGTTGTAAGCTGCAAACGCCACACATTATCACAAATTCAAATAAAATGTGAGATTGTTTGATGTATAGTATGGTTTAGATTGTTCGGCATTTAGCTGTGAGTTGCAAACATCATGCATTATCACATTACGGTATAACATGTGCACAACACGTGTATCACCGCTATATTCATGCATGCAATGTTTAAAACACTATGATCTCCTATTCAAATATATGAATCCGCTTTCATATCAAATTATGACCTTTGTTAGTCTCTTACACCCACACAATCCTCTAACCTTTGTAGCTACCACTAACTTTCTCTCGTGCATGCACACTCCCTCCTCGCCCTCCCCCTCCCTCGGCGTTCTATCCATCGGGCACATTTATTTTTTTCTTTAGGTCGTTCTCCCAGAGTCTCCACAACTCCTTTCCGACACACATCGATCGATAAACCTCTCCAGCGATGCCTGCCTACAACATACAAACACACCTTCAATCTCCTCCTTTATGTGTCCTTGCCTCGTGTCTCTCATACGGTCGGACATACGTGTAAACTCTCGCCCCTCTTTTCATCGCTCTCTCACAACCGCACACTCCTCCCCCTATCTAGCTAGTAGTTGGGCCTCTCGCACCACCTCCTAGCTCCATTCTCTCTGTCTATCCATCTCGCTGGGCCTTTTTTGCCTCTAACAAATGGACGACATCGACCGATCTCTCGCTATACATATAGCTAGCTAGGTCCTTATAACTTGTTTTTACCCACACGTCAATTGATCTGCCTCATTAGTTGTGTCTCTCCCTTCCTTCGACAAACAACAATTGATCTACCGATCTAGTTAGGTTTGCTTACCAAACACATGGTTCCCCTTCATCATCCATGGATGCGTCCCGACAGATCTATCACGCACAGGCACACACAGGAACACATCCCCACTCTTATTGATAACATTGCAGTTCCACCCTCAGTTTGTCTAGTAGGCCTCTCCCACCATCTTTGAGAAGCAACTCCATCACCCATCCATCACTCTACCCCTCTCCCTCCCTCTCCCTCCCTCTATCTCTCCTCTCTATCTCTCCCATCATATTTCCCGTCCTTCAGTTATGTATGGATGTCGATCGATCTCCCTCAAGACATAGCTGGGTCTCTCCTTCTCAACACATATACGAGTCGTTCTACCTCTATAGTTAGGCCTCTGCCTACCCCTCCCCACCACCCCCTCCCCCCACACACACTGATACATCGAGCGCTCTAGTCATGTCTCCCTACCACACACAAACTTGACGTGTGCCCTCTAACGTTTCGGTAGGCCAGTCACCCTATATCTTTGACTTGTACACACACACAATTTCGATGGCTCTCTTCATCGATCTCGCACCCACCCACTCGATCCTCTCTTCGACTCTATCGATAGCTATGACCCCTCCCTCTCTTCTCGTGGATTGCCCGACCCTCTATGTATGATATGGATAGGCCTCCATTTCACACACATTGCATGCAAAATTTTGTTTGAGATGTCATCGACACATATTCCCACAAATAATTCACAAAATAAACCCCCACCCCACCCCCACCCCAAAACAAAAAACACTCACGAACGCGGTTTCTATCTCTCACACACACCCACGTAGGTGGGGGACGTGCACGAAGAGAAGAGGTGCATGCACGATGCATGTACTCCCGTCTCTTTCCCAACCACACCCACGCGGGTACACGGTGGAGCTCATTTCTGTATGAAAAAGGCAGCCCATGTGGTAATTTGGCATGTGTACTGGTTGTCCACTTGGTGGAGGGAGGATCGTCTAGCACGGGTGAACAAACAAATTGCGACTTGACGTGTTATGTTAAAAAAAGAGGCAAACCATGTGGGGCCTACCTTAGAGCCAAGGCTCTATACACTGGAGTACTTTTGATGTGTCCCGTCAACTCACAGAATGAGGAGAAGCTTGCTTAGTACGCCGTCTCCCCCACCCACGGGCGCGGTGGCTCGCAGGATGAGGTGAAGCTTGCTTACTACGCCTTACGCCCGCTCCCTCGCCCATGCGCGCGGTGGCTCACAGGACGAGGAGAAAAATTTACTATTCCCTCCGTTTAATCCTCGTCCCTACTACCTTGGTTATAGAGATTATATCATATTGTTTGGAATATATATGTCCTTTAGTAGATTTCAATATGAACTACTAGTACATACTCCAAACACTGATGTATATAGACGTATTTTAGAGTGTAGATTCACTCATTTTGCTCCGTATGTAGCACTCTCCCTCGCCCCTCACCCACGTGGTGGACGTGCAACAATTCATTCGGTCTCATATAGCCAGAACGATATATACTGCACTACCATTATTGCTCGACTTCCCGAAGAGGCGAAGAGCCAATCGCAAGGTCAACATTTTGGAGATGCCAAGCGCAAGGTCATAGGAGAACGAGTAGTAGGTGCCGCATCATTTATAAATAAAGTTTTTTTCTTCAGTGGCACGTACGCAATATGATAGGTTCATATGGAGAGAAAAGGAAACCACTCCACTATATACATAGTCAGGATGGGCCAGCCTACACGGTTGCTTGCTAGGGTTGCTCTCTTCACACTCTCTCGCACAAAACGACTGTGACCACATCTCTAACATCCTGGCGGATCAGGTCCACTTGGGGAAGGGGTGGATGCTTAGTGTAGATGCGGTGGCCGTCGCCGACGGCGAAAACCCACTGTCGGCACGTCCCGATCAGGGGTCCCCGCCGTTCTCTCTCACAAAGCCGGTGAGGTTGCTTCGTCCCTTGCTCACTGCCGCGACGTGGGTAGTTGCCGCCTCCCGCCGCCCTCCTCAAGGTTGAGCTATGTCCCTCAGGCACAACTCCCTTTACAGCCGGCTTGCACCACTGCTCCAGCTGACCACATCACTCCCTGTGGATATTTCTCTATTTCTTTGCCCCGCACATACCTCTACTGGCTTCTACGTACTGTATTTGTGATGAGTTTATATCTCATCAACTAGTCCCAGTAATCTTATTCTAATCACGCTTGTTCAATTTCTTTGCCATAGGGATGCTCATCTCGATTTTGGTGAAACTGCACAAAATGATCCGATGGTCAAAAGGTTGCAAACTTCATTTATTCGGAAGCTCGAACATTGCCAGCAAATTGAAGCCTGGTCAGGGTTCACGATTCAAGGGCTAGGGACTGCATGGATCGTTTTTTTTCTTTAGCTGCCTCTATTCCAAAATAAGTGTCAACTTTAGTAGTAGTACAACTTTGTACTAAAGTTTGCACAAAGTTGAGAAACTTATTTTGGAACAGAGGGAGTACATACTTGCTATGATCTGTCAATCATTGAGATGCAATAGCATGCATGTTAGTCTCCTTTGTATTTGATGAAATGTTGCAATGGGCAACCTTGGACGCAAGATACATGTAACAGAAGTTGGAAGCTTCATAGCATTGTACAAATTTATCTCGCTGATAAATTACAACGCGTACTATACTAGTACTTCCTCCGTTCCTAAATATAACTCTTTGTAGAGATTTCACCATGAACCACATGCGGATGTATATAGATGCATTTTAAGTGTAGATTCGTTCATTTTGTTCCGTATGTAGTAGAATCTCTACAAAGACTTATATATACTAGTAATAGCTAGCCCCCACTACTAGGAATTCTCTATCCTCTCATTGAGCCACGTCATCAAAATTGATGGAGCCGTTAGATGAAGTAAATCAGTCCATAATAGTCGTCTGATCTTGACGTTGAGAGGCTCCGCACTAAGCCACATGCAAGCATGCAGAAATACCGTGCCACATGCATGTGAGTGGGTTTTAAATCACATCAACATGTCTGCATGCAAGCATGCACCGGTAGCATGCATGTAAGTGAGCTTTTAAGTCCCATTAACATGTCAAAAAGAAAAATATAATCCCATTATGTAGTAGGAGTTGGCCGATCTTTTTTCCTTACATGGGATGATCTAAATGATGAAGGGAGTTTATTTAGTTTGGCTACCACATTTGTCATGCGGTTATAGAGTTTTTTTTGATCTATGAAATTGATAATTTTGCGCAGAGAGATATACCATTGTTCCGCCCCAACGCACGGGGACTCATCTAGTAATATTTAGGAACGGAGGGAGTACTATGTAAAGAGTTAGGTGTCGCACGGTGATAGTGTGAGGTGGGCCATGTAATCACTGAGCCTGCATGTTTTCACTGCTCTTGCACGCCTCCGCTGTAAGAATGGAGAAAATTGTAATCTAGTACTAGTAGTATACCTCCTTTAGCCGAAAGCGTGGGACATCCAGCAGTCCTACCACCTCGGTAATAAAGACCAATGAGCCGTCAAATCACATAGACCCAGCAGTAAGTTGGAAGGACGAAGCAACCATCACTCTTGTGCTAGTGAGACGTCGCTTCTGCTCTGCCTGAGCGTGAATGCGGCACCGATTCTTTGGAGCGGCGCTGACCGTTTTGGGCGGGAAGCGCGCGCGGGCGATGGAGGGGCTTTGGGTGGGCCAGGCTGGTCAGGAGCGGGCGTGGCAACTGTCCGCATGTCCCTACCGGACACGCCCGGAAACGAGAGAATGCACCGACTCTCGCGGCTAAAATCGTACACTACACAACATCTCTCTGTAGGAGTAGGTCGATCTGTCGCTCTCTCTAACACACACATGGTGTTAAACACACACACACACACACGCACACGCATGCACCTTGGTCCCGTTGCACCTTCTAACGTGACTTATACACCTAGACAGAGGGAGTAGTAAGTATACGAGATACGGTGGCACACTGACTTAAGTCGAATACATGTGGCCAAAATTTGTGTGCATGTTATAATAAGGATTCACTTAAAATAGTACGTGAGCGAACAGAGGGATCAATTGGACAGTGTTCCTGAGAAGTAGCGAGATGTGTGAGGTAAGATACACTGCCGGCGCTTTTAATTTTTCTTATTAATTTGTTTGTTTCACCCTCTGACTGGTGGGACCCAACATACTACGTGGAGAGAGGTAAGGTGACTAAGGCTGCATTATTTCTGCACCACTGTGGATAGTATTATCACCAAAGCCACATGACACGATTATGATTGAAATCCTAATGACTCCCACACACAAAAAAAAACACGGCATGCTTGTCACATGAATGCAGGAATGTATAAAAGGTTATTTCCCTCTCGTTGAACATAACGGGAGGGTTGTGTAGCTGGTTAGCATGTTCGCTCACTCTCTCGCCCTCTCCCGCTGGAGGCTCAGCGCTTGTAGTTGCTCTCTTCACACTCTCTCGCCCTCTCCAGATCTAAACAAGACTTCGCTGGCCTCTCTCTCCCCTCACTGCTGCTCAAAGAGCCGGTAGGATCCGTCCACCAGGAAGGGAAGGAGGCTTAACGCTGTCGCCGTCGGCGAGGGACTACCGGCGTAGCTGTTCACTTTCCACCCAGCGGCGGTGCGGGAGGGCCTCCGACCCCTTCTTCTTTGCCGCTGTCCCGTCGCCCACTGAACCACGCCCCAAGAAGCTTAAGGTATAATTTACTTACTGCACATGCATTGCTCTAGCTGCATGTATACCATGAATCTAGGACGTGGTTCAAAGAGGAAAGGAGTGGGGGAAAGTAGTGGGAAAAGTTGTATATAGAATGAATCTAGGACGGGGTTCAAAGAGGAAATGAAGGGGGAAAGTTGTATAGCATTAATCTAGGACGTGGTTCAAAGAGGAAAGGAATGTGGGAAAGTAGTGGGGAAAGTTGTATCGCATAAATCTAGGACGTGGTTCAAAGAGGAAAGGAAGGGGCGAAAGTACTAGTTCAAAAAGGAAAGGAAGGGACAAGGTTGTAGAGTTTGAGCAGGACTAGATTTGCTGCGCTCACATAGGGAAAGGCGTCTAAAGATAACTAAACTGGGACCAACACAAATATGCTCATTGGTTGCTTGTTCTTTGTTGCAACAGACTATGCATGACCACAGTACATCGGTAGATGCACATGGTGCTGGTGCATCCACTGTCCCGTGCAACTCATTAGTTGTTGTTAATTTAAGGCCCTGTTTGGTTAAAAACTCCCTAGTCCCTACCTGCTGGGTTCCAGGGACTAAACATGGACTAGAGGTTACTAAATGACATGCTAAAGACCATGTTACCCCTAGTAATGAACTAATAGAGACAAGGTATGATGTGTGGCAGGGGCAACTATTGGAAAAAAGTCCCAAAAAGACTCCCTCGGGGTCTTCTTTCTTTAGTCCCAAATGCCCACTTTTAGTCCCTAAAAGTCCCTCCTCTTTGGTTTAGATGGGACTGACACGGAGTTTTTTAGTCCCTACACCAAAATGTCCCTGTAAACAAACACCCTCTAATAATGCTGCTGGAAAATTGATGCAATGCCACAGTTAAAAGCAAATTACATGTTTAATGAATTTTATTGTTAATATAATCTCTATGTTAATATTAATCAATGCCACCGTTTGAGAAATGCTACTGTCTTGCTTTCTTTCCCATTTAGATAAGGTAGATGCTTCTTTTTGTTGGCTTCTGTGTCATCCACCGTTATTGACCACTAATTGTTTCCTTTGCACCTCTGTGTAAACAGGGTTATCTGCTTCACTTCGTTGCCATTGTGACCTTTTGTTGCACTGCACAAAACACTTTTGTTTTAAGAGTGTTTTGTGTAGTTCAACCAAAATGTCACACCGACAACGTTGCTTGATTGCTTGATCTTAGTGGAACTGCATAAGAGGAGATCTTACTTCCTATCCGTTAAGGCAAATTTGGTTCAGATCTTCTTCTTGTGAGTTGTTTGAATTCCGCATCATGAGAGGTCAGTACTAGCCTTCTTTCACATGATTCTGCAGTGTGCATTCATATGTTGTGCTACTTGTACGATAATGTTGCTTGATTTTAGTGAACAGCACAAATGGAGACAAGACTGAAGGCGAAGCTTGTTTGTTATTGAACCAAGTGATGAAGGGGAAGAACAAGGGGAAGAAAAACAAAAATCAACTCTCGGTGCTGTAATGAAGCACTGGAACTGTGATGACACAAGTAATGATATAGTTTTGCATCTTAATTTATTGCTATGGCTGGAATGAGCAATTGTTTTGCCACTGATTTGATGCCACTCTTAATGTAATATGTAATTATCTCTACTTGTGCAAACAGGGGTCTTCTTTGAAGATACCATATATTTTAGTGGAACTGCACAAGAAGATGTTGGAAACATTAAACTAATTGAGGAGTATATAGTAAGCATGGCCACCACCGTAGATTGCAACAGATGGTTCCAGAGAATTGCTTCATCTGTATGCTCTACACAATAAGCCTCCTGTCGGTGTCAAAACCGGTGGATATCGGGTAGGGGGTCCCGAACTGTGCGTCTAGGCCGGATGGTAACAGGAGGCAAGGGACAAGAAGTTTTACCCAGGTTTGGGCCCTCTTGATGGAGGTAAAACCCTACGTCCTGCTTGATTAATATTGATGATATGGGTAGTACAAGAGTAGATCTACCATGAGATCGGGGAGGCTAAACCCTAGAAGCTAACCTATGGTATGATTGTTGTTCTGAATGTCGTCCTACGGACTAAAACCCTCCGGTTTATATAGACACCGGAGAGGGTTAGGGTTACACAAAGTCGGTTACAATGGTAGGAGATCCACATATCCGTATCGCCAAGCTTGCCTTCCACGCCAAGGAAAGTCCCTTCCGGACACGGGACGAAGTCTTTAATCTTGTATGTTCGTAGTCCAGGAGTCCGGCTGAAGGTATAGTCTGGCCATCCGGACACCCCCTAATCCAGGACTCCCTCAGTAGCCCCTGAACCAGGCTTCAATGATGACGAGTCCAACGCGCAGATTGTCTTCAGCATTGCAAGGCGGGATCCTCCTCCAAGTACTTCATAGAAGATTTTGAACACAAAGATAGTGTCCGGCTCTGCAAAAATAAGTTTCCACATATTGCCATAGAGAGAATAATATTTACACGAATCTGATCTGCTGACGTATTCTGTAGTGTGACGCACCAGGGCCAAGCCTTTATTCAAATTGTTTTATTATCCCACCTCAGCGTGTCATGCGAGGCGGTTTCCTTGGCACGTCTCGTCGAAGCAGAGATCGTGTCCCCTTATTCCGGGATTCTCATCAATACGGGCGTGGGTAACCCAACCGCTTCTAGGACTCCTAGACTATAGGCAAGTCCAAACGGCCACGGAGAGGACACTTGATATTCACCCTCTTTATAAAGGGACAAGGCTTTTATTTTTTCCCTCCCGTGCTCAATTGAATCCTTCCCCCACCTTAAGCTCAAACACCCAAAGTTGAGGTCAGGTGCTCCGAACCTTCAATCATGTCTGGATCTAGCCTTCAAGGCCGATGGGTGCCTTCCTCCGTCACGGAAGAAGACATCAAAAAGTTGAGGGAGGCCAGATATCTGACCGCCGAGGTTTTGCATCGGCTGCCTGCCCGAGGGCAGGCCGTCCCCTCCCCCGAACCCAACGAGAATGTCGTGTTCGTCTCCCACTTCCTCTGAGGTCTAGGCCTTGCTCTGGATCCTTTCGTCAGGGGTTTGATGTTTTATTACAGGCTAGATTTCCATGATCTAGCTCCGGACTCCTTTCTTCATATCATGACATTTATTGTCGTGTGTGAGGCCTTCCTCCGGGTTACCCCCCACTTTGGCATGTGGCTCAAGACCTTTGAAGTAAAGCCGAAGATGATCGAGGGGCAACATGCAGCGTGTGGAGGTGCCTCAATATGCAAGATGACGGGAGCTCCATGGCCCAAAGGTTCCATTCCAGAGGTGTCTGAATTGTGGCAACATGAGTGGTTCTACATCACGGCTCCTAGAAGTGCCAAGTGGGCGGCCGCCCCTGTTTTCCGCTCGGGCCCTCCACCACAACTGATGTCATGGATCAGCAGAGGTCTGAGATGGGGTCCAGCTAAGGACGTGCCTATACTGCAAAGCCGCATTCGAGATCTCTTCAATGGAGATTTTAGTTTGGTTGCGGTAATACAAGTTATGCTGGTTCGTCAAGTCCAGCCTTGCAAACGCCGGCCCCTTCGCTTGTGGGAGTTCAATCCCGAGGTACCGCGTGTCATTCAAAATTTCCTCAGCCTGACGCACGAGGAGATGTACAAGTCATTCTTCGAACCTCAGGTAGAGTGTCCGGAAATCACCGAGGACGTAGGCCTGAGCAGTAACCGCGCAACCGAACAGGTAAGGAATCTTTCGGCCGAACATACTATCTCTCATTTGTTACGAGATTATTTCTGAGAGTTCTCTTTTTGACCAGGACTGGCTAACAAAGGCGAAGTTGATTCGGTGTTCGGCCCCCCTCCCTGAGGGTTTGGACAATCCGGTATTGGAAAAGATGCTCCAGGTTGCACCTTGCCCGGAGCCCTTGAAGGAAGATACTTGGGAGGATAATACGGGTGGACGCGGGCCGCCAACTCTGCCCATTCTAACCGAGGGAGCGAGCATCTCCATGAAGGAAGACGTCCGGAGGAGGAAAAGGACTGCGCCCGGGGATTCGGAAGCCGAAGCTTCCAAACGGGAGAAGAAGTCTCCCACAAAGGGTCCTACCTTGGGGGGTGCTTTTGCCGCAGAAAGTCCGCGGGGGGATCAATTCTCCAGCGAGTCGTAAGTGACCCGAAATACTTTAATAGTACAGGTATGCCATCTTTTTCTTCTGAGAAAATAACCACCGCATATATCTTTGCAGTTCGGGCCTTAGCCCCTCTCAAATGAGCTCGTCTTCGGGGGATCTTCTTCCAGAGATGATGGAGAGCGAAACGCCTCCTCCGGACTCCTCCGCTCTGGAAGCGGGCGACCCCGAAGTGTCGTCGCGGAGGGCCTCTGCGAGTCCGGTGAGGCCAGAAGATAATCCCATTAGCCCCCGAAGCTCCTAGTGTCCGGCTCCCGAAGAGAGCGGACAAAAGAGTCCGGCACCGTCTGGTGTGCGATCGGATGTTCTGAGGGAGTTGGTGGGGCGAGCGGCCATCTCAGATGAACACCGTGTGCTGATGAATACGGTGATGGAGAGAATCTCGTCCGCCGAAAGCGGATTGCATGAAGCTTTTATGAGTCTACTGACAGGCTTTGAGGTATGTAAAATAATGTATGATAGTCCTGCACATGCTAGGTGTGCCCTGTGTAGATAGTAGCCCCTGAGACTCTGGTTGTCGTCAGAAATGATGACGAACAAAGGATCATATTCCCAGGTAATAACCATACTGCCTCTATGTGCACTTGATGGAAGCTCCGGTGGCTAGCCGGACTAGCGAGTTTTCCCATTTAAAATCACAGTTGGATGCGGCAGACGCCGACATCGAGCTTGTTAACAAAAGGCTTGACGAGGCACAGGGTAAGTGTCATTATCTGGTAAACGCCACATAGTAAGAGCAGCATGATGCCAGTGTCTTTAATATGTTGTGACTGCAGATGGAGCTGCCACTATTGAAGCCTTGCAGGCAGAACTTGTCCGAGCCAAGGAACAAGCGAGGTTTGGTAATGCGGCTGCTTTGAAGGTGGCCGAAGAGTTGAAAGCCGAGAAGGCTGCGCATGGCGAGATCCGAGATAACATGGCCAAGATGGCCATAGAATTAAAATCCGCCGCCGACCATTGCCGGGTTCTTGAAAAGGAAAACCTAGCGAAGGCATCAGACCTTGAGAAGGTTGTTGCGACGAGAAAAGACATCCGCTCTGCTATGAGGGCGAAGAAGGAGGAGCTGCGGGAAGACGGGGATATTGTAGCTGGGAATCCTTTATGTTGCGGAGGAAGTTCGGAGATCCACGGTATGCCCCTCTGGATCGGCTGTGGAGTTCGGAGGATGTGTATATGGATTTGGCGGCGAGCGCTGCCGATGCGGCCAAGTACTTCCAGGGTCAGACGGACCGTGAAGTGGACCAGCTGTTTTGGAGATAATTCCATTCTCCCGAGCGTCCGCTTTCATTGACTGACCAATTAGCCGAATGGGCCGAACTGAATAGTTTGTCCGGACTCGCCATGAGGTCTGTTGTGGATCAGCTATGGCCAGAAAGGCCAAAACCGAACAACTATTTCAGCTTGGTGTAGCAGTTCCTTGACGGGGTGTCGCGCATTAATGCAATGAAGAGGTCGGCGTGCATAGAGGGCTCACGGATGGCCTTTGCCTGTGTTAAAGCATACTGAGCGGAGATGGATGCTACCACTGTTGCAGCGCGGGATTCGGCCATAGGTCGAATGGCAGCTGAGCACTACTTTGAAGAAGTTCTTGTGGGTGCTCATTTGATAGAGACCCAGTGCTCAAAAGATATTATGTTTGAGTGATATGTAATCTCATTGTAAGCGAAATGCTTTTATAAATTTTTATAAGGCTATTTTTATACTTTTGCCTGAAAGTAATATGATGCCTCCTGGGCGGCCGTTTATGCATACATGTGTATAACCTGAAAGATTGCAGTCGTCGGCTTCAACCCCCACACATATAATGCGGAGGTGCTCGCAAAAAACACACGTTCACACTTAACCCAACGTCTTGGTCCTATTAAGGAGGTGATAGCGGAGAGAGTGAGGCAACCAGACTATAATGCTTTAGCACTTTCACTTAGCCATAGGAGTTTGACAGTGGGGCTACTAGATAGGCCATGGTGGCTCCGCACTCTCTCGATCCCAGGCTGCGTACATGCCTGGCCGAGAAACGGCCCTTCATTAAGGCGGAGGAATTCTAACATTCTAACAGGTCATCGAGTGGTTGACCAGTCTCACGCTATATCATGACAGTCAGTTTTCGGCTTTCTCTACTGAGGTGCTCATCCGGATGAACCAGGGCACAATCGTTGTAGTTCTCCTGGTGCTACCTTAGCCGGTAAAGCGGAACGTAAGGCAGCAAAACACAGGAGCCGGGCAAACCCAACATTTGACCAAAGACAATGATTCGGAGCTGATGCATATAGGGCCAAACTCGCGACGCCGAACACTCCCTAGGGTATTCGGTCTTTGTGGTATAAACCGGGCCTAAATAATGGCCTTTGTAAGAAGCCCCTTGTGTCCAGGTACGTGCATTGTTCTGGCGTGGCCACATGCCAAGACGTCAGCATCCTTCTCAACGGTGGATATGTATCAACAAGAGACAGTAAAACAGGTTTACGCAGGGTCTTAATCTAAAAAGAATCCTTGGAACGGGTCCCTACTGCACGTCTGCGCTTGTGTCTCTGTTGTGCTGTATCCTGGACGGGTGTAGCACGATGATCGTCTGTAAAAGAGAGGAATTTAGGTGAAAAAGTTGTCGTGCAAAAAGATAGTTCTTAAAGAAACCATGTATAATTCAAGATGAGACGAAATTGCCACTTGTGTGCGCGCGTTGAGCCCCTTGTATTGACAAATAGGGGTGTGACCATTTATTCGGTATAAATAGTGGCGCCGGACTTGATTAGTTGTGTCTGAGGTCTTGACGACCTATTGGATGCTTTCGCTGGTCCGGGCGCCTTTAGTGTGTGGCTGCCAAGGCAGCCGCACTCTCTTCGGCGCGCAGAGATCGCTTGATATTTCCGTTCACTAAAATGATGCCACGTGGACTAGGCATCTTGAGTGTGAGGGAGGCGTAGTGTGGTATTGCATTAAAGTGAGCGAAAGCTTCGCGTCCGAGCAGTGCTTGATAACCACTTTGGAACGGAGCGATGTGGAAGGTTAAATGCTCGCGACGGAAGTTATCGGGGGAGCCGAATATAACTTGTAGTAGGAGGGAGCCCGTACAACGAGCCCCTGGGCCTGGCATTACTCCTTTAAAGGTAGTATTGCTATGGCGAATTTTTGTTGGGTCTAACCCCATCCCGCGGATTGTATCCTGATATATTAGGTTTAGATGGCTGCCACCGTCCATCAAGACTCGTGTGAAGTGATATCCGCCAATTACTGGGTCTAATACCAGGGCAGCCCATCCTGCGCGTCAGATACTTGCTGAGTAATCGCGATGGTCGAAAGTGATCGGTTGAGACGACCAGTGGCAGGACTTTGCGGTGACACGCACTTCGGTATATTTTCCTGGGAGTGCCGCGTTGTTTTTTCCCTTGATCACGTGTAACACGTTTACTATATTGACTTCTGGTGGAAATTTCTTTTGTTCCCCAGTGTCTTGCTTGGGAGGCTCATCCTCGTCTTCACTTGGTGTATCCTCCCCCTTGTGTACGGCGTTGAGCTTGCCGGACTGCTTGAAGACCCAACATTCTCTATGGGCATGATTAGCAGGTTTACCAGGGGTACTATGGATCTGACATACTTGGTCCAGAATTTTCTTGAGGCTGGACAGTTCATCCCTGGTGCCTTTAGAGGGCGGCTTTTGCTGACCTGGCCAAGAGCTTTTGAATCCGGCGTTTACTGTTGTGCCCTTCGTGCCGTCTTCTTTATTTCGGCGTTTGTTATTGCTGTTGCGCCGTGATTTCCCGTTTCCATCTCTAACTTCAGATGTACTGGGGTCGCTGGTGCTGCATCTGGCTAGCCAGCTGTCCTCACCCGCGCAAAAGCGGGTCATGAGGCTTGTTAATGCGGCCATTGTTCTCGGCTTATTTTGGCCGAGGTGTCTGGCGAGCCATTCGTCACGGACGCTATGCTTAAAAGCTGCCAAGGCTTCAGCGTCCGGATAGTCAACAATCTGGTTCTTTTTAGTAAGAAACCTGTTCCAAAGCTTTCGGGCTGACTCTCCGGGCTGTTGAGTTATATGACTCAAATCGTCCGCATCTGGAGGTCGGACATAAGTCCCTTGAAAATTTGCCCGAAAGGCGTCTTCGAGCTCTTCCCAACTTCCAATGGAGCTTTCGGGGAGGCCTTTAAGCCAGTGACGAGCTGGCCCTTTGAGCTTGAGGGGTAAGTACTTGATGGCATGGAGATCATCTCCTCGAGCCATCTGGATATGAAGGATGTAGTCCTCAATCCAGACCCCAGGGTCTGTTGTTCTGTCGTATGTCTCTATGTTTACGGGTTTGAATCCCTCTGGAAATTCATGGTCCAGCACCTCATCAGTGAAACATAGGGGGTGTGCGGCACCCCTGTAGCTGGGTGTACCGCGTTGTTCGGATGTTTGTTGTGCATTGTATGCTGGGGCGCGCTTCCTGGTCCATAGATGGATCTTGTTGCGCCGTCCTTTGGGTGCGAGCCCTCGCAAGGGTCGCGTGTTGTATTGTGAGTGGCGTTGTATGCCGCTCTGTGTTGGTAGAGGGGTCATCTATCCGGCCAGGTGGCTGCTTTGATATTTGGTTGTGGGGGGTCTGAGGCCTCCTCATCGAATTCAGGTAGCAGCTTCCGCTTTGGGTAGCTCTTAGAGTGGCGATTGTCGCCGTACCTCGCTGCTGTGTTGAGTATTTTGCTCCATCTGATTTGGAGTGTGTCTTGCGCAGCCTTGAGCCTTTGCTTCTGCTTCTTAAGACTCCTTGCGGTGGCAACAAGCCTTTTACGGGCATATTGCTGCTCCGGGTGCCTGTCCGGCGTTATGTTATCCGGACCATTATCCTTGATAGAATTTGTTTGTTCGGTTTGATTATCCGGATTGCCGTTGTCCGGCAGCGGTTCGCCCTGCTCCAGCGATGGGTCTGTGTGATCGTTATTTCTGTCGAGGCGGGATTTGGGGCGGCGCTTGCGTCGCTGCTTTGACTGCTTTTCGAGGGAACAAGCCTTCGGTGCGTCCTTCCGATCCTCGTTGTCATCTTTTGGTGCGTCCACCATGTATCCATCATATGACGAAGTGACTTTCCAGGGCCCAATAGGCGCTGGTTCTTCATCGTTTCCTTCATCAGTGTCCATACCGTTGATGTCTTCGGAGTCGAAGTCGAGCATGTCGGTTAAATCGTCAACAGTGGCTACAAAGTGGGTGGTGGGTGGGCTTTGAATTTCCTCATCATCCGTATCCCAACCTTGCTGACCGTATTCCGGACAGGGCTCCCTTGATAAAGAGAGAGACTTTAGTGTCTTCAGAATATCGCCGAAAGGCGAGTGCTGAAAGATGTCCGCGGCAGTAAACTCCATGATCGGCGCCCAATCGGATTCGATCGGCAGGGGTGCGGAGGGTTCGGAGTTTGGAGAGGAGTCCGGCTCCTTGGAGTCACGAGTCTCGCGGAGTGCGGGGCTGGTGTTCGGCTCGATCGCCGTTGGGATCGCAACCCCCGAGGCGGCGTCCAACCACCCATCCTCGATCGGCGCAGTTGGCTCTGAATTAAGGGTCGAAGCTGATGCGTGTGTGGCCTCCAGGGCACTGTTCGGCGGCCGAGCTAGATCATGCTCGCCGTGACAGTGCGGCGTGCTCGGCAGTGGCTCGAATCCGTCGAAGATCAAGTCCCCGCAGATGCCAGCCATGTAGTTTAAACTTCCAAATCTGTCCTGACGGCCAGGGGCATAGCTTTCGATCTGCTCTAGATGGCCAAGTGAATTGGCCCGCAGTGCGAAGCCACCGGAGACGAAGATCTGTCCGGGGAGGAAGGTCTCTCCCTGGACTGCATCGCTATTGATGATCGTAGGAGCCATCAAGCCTAACGGTGACGACACAGAGGAACTCTCAATGAAAGCACCAATGTCGGTGTTAAAACCGGCGGATCTCGGTAGGGGGTCCCGAACTGTGCATCTAGGCCGGATGGTAACAGGAGGCAAGGGACATGAAGTTTTACCCAGGTTCGGGCCCTCTTGATGGAGGTAAAACCTTATGTCCTGCTTGATTAATATTGATGATATGGGTAGTACAAGAGTAGATCTACCACGAGATCGGAGAGGCTAAACCCTAGAAGCTAGCCTATGGTATGATTGTTGTTCTGAATGTCGTCCTACGGACTAAAAACCTCCGGTTTATATAGACACCGGAGAGGGTTAGGGTTACACAAAGTCGGTTACAATGGTATGAGATCCACATATCCGTATCGCCAAGCTTGCCTTCCACGCCAAAGAAAGTCCCTTCCGGACATGGGACGAAGTCTTCAATCTTGTATCTTCATAGTCCAGGAGTCCGTCTGAAGGTATAGTCCGGCCATCCGGACACCCCCTAATCCAGGACTCCCTCACCTCCTGACAAAGGTTGGTACTCGCCCACTGATTTTCATCCATATGATTGAGCTTTGTCATCTCTATTGGTGTTGTGCTACTGTTTAGATACTGTCATGAAAAACTGGTATTGTCCTTGAGAAGTGCTTCATCTGTGCTGTTTTAAATATTTCCTTTCCTTTTTTTCGAGCAAACAGTGATGCTAGCATTTAGTAGTCCTCTTGTCTTTGCACAACAGGATCATCTTCCTATGAAGAAGAATATGGAGTACGTGAAGTGACTAGTTCCGATTATGCCAGGATGAATAAGCCCTGTCTATCTTATCATCAGAAGGAGCAGTTGAAGGATGGTTACATTACTCCCCAGAAGACCAAACTAACTTCAGCTCAAAAGGACTGACAAAATCTCCATTTTTTTGCTGTGATGTGCGAGTACAATGTTGTTCTAGGAATTTTTCTGGTGAGTTCCATTTTTCTAAAAGTGTGCTCTACATGGACCATGTATGTGCCTGTTGAAACTGTCAATTCATAGTACAGTTTGCTCTATACTAATCACTTTTTTGTATTTGTGCAAACAGGGGTGCTCAGCTTGATTTCAATGGGAACTGCACAAAATGTTCATGAATACATCGAATCATTCATTTCCACCACAAAAAGGAGGTGCTGATAAGTTCAAGGCGTTGCAACATATAAGGGCGAAAGCATACAAGCTACGTGCGAATTTGGTTGATTTTGGTGGAACTGCACAAAAAGAACAGCTGGTTTATTTAGCACGAGGTGCCATGTCAATGTCCGAACTGATGGCAAACCCTGCCTATTCCACAATTGTAGGCATTTTATATTTTGGAATGGGACAACCTTGTCAAATTTTTCTCATTGATTTTAGCAAGACATGTGTTTGATATTTTCGAATGGGACGCCCTTGCTGCCAGCAGCGTCGATCAATTTTTTCTTTATTCTTTAGTTGTGAAGTAAATATTGCTCTGACATGTGAGTCGATGAGATGCATACTCATCGATTGTTTTAAAAGTTCTCTATGAATTGCCAGGCCTGTGTGTTTGATTGCAATGTACAGAAACGCTAAAAACCTGCTCAAACTCTTTGTACTCCTTCTGTTCCTTTTTTACTTTGCACATTGTGAAAGTGCATACTTTTTTGTATAAGATTGGTCAAAGTAGAGGTACTTTGACTGCAGACAAAACTTGTATGCAGACTAGAAAGGACCAGAGGGATTACATGTGAAACTGCTGCAAACGAGGTGATCACCCTGGGAATAATGCTAGTACATATTATTTTGCATGTTCATCCAATGCCAGTGATACAGGAATTCGAACTAATCGAAATAAATTCATTCATACACGGTCAGATTTCATATAAACATGCCAGATTTCATTACATTTCATACATTCTTCAACTAAAAAGGGGTGCGCTAGAGGTATAATTAATTAACCGAAGCTACCCACCTGTGTCCCGCTGAGCCAAACAGAAGCTTCAGTGACTTAACTACAGGTGTAGTTGCGTAACTGACATGTGGCTTGTTGGGCCCACGTGTTAGTCAGCCAACTACACCAGCAGTTAAGTAGAAGCAGCATTATTCTCCCGCATAACTCCCCGACTCCACGTCGCCGCCAAGAAGCTAACCGACCGTCAATGGTCAACCCGCCTAGCTTGGCTTCAACAGGAGGGTAGCAGTGGTGGCCTTACTTGGACCCGAGCAGCGGCGACCTACCATGTTCTACTCTTCCTCGTTTTCTGTGTGGCGCGGCCTCATTGGTAGCGGGGCGGGGCCTCGGCGGAGCCGGCGATGTCCTTTGTCTTGTTGCCGGCGGGCGGCGCCTCAGCGGAGCGGTGGAAATCCTCCCCCGAGTTGCCGGCAGGGCGGGGCCTCAACTGAGTCGATGATGTCCTCTGCCTCGTTGTTGGCGGGGCGGAGCCGACGGTGTCCTCTGCCTCGTTGTTGGCGCCGCGGGGCCTCGGCGGAGCAGGGCCTTGTCGACGCCAACGGAGCGGGGACTCATCGGAGCCGGCATTGTCCTCTACCTCGTACTCGGTCTTGCCAAACAGCGCCTCGCCCGCTTCATCGCCCTCTTTGCTAGACTCTTTGAAGGCGGCCGCAGCCTCCACCACCCACATGCGGTCCCGCCAGCGCTCGAGGCGGCCCTTGCAGGCGGAGCGGTACGAGTCGAGCAGCGCCTCCTGCTCCGCTCGCTCCGTGGCGATCTGCTCCTCCGCCTGCAGGTGCTCCTGGAGGAGATGGTGGTTGTAGGCGGCGTCAGCCTGCGCCTCCCGGAACTGCTCCTGACGCATCTGCCTCACACTGTCCATATATTGGGCACGGGCCTCGCCGATGTTCATGGTGCAATGCACCGGCAAGGATGGCGCGGAGGAGGGGGTTGGCGCCGGATCGTCGACTACCATGTTCTCCATTGGGACGTCGTTGTCCTCCGGCTACCTGCCGGCCAGCCGGTCGGAAGCAATGACTACCATCTCCTTGTGGTCCGTTGTTCGCCCGTCTCGAAGAGCGCTGGAGCGTGAGGAAGCCACGGTGGGCAGTAGTGGTGTGGACAGGAGAAAGGGAACGGATGCGGATGACTGCGGCTATGGTCGGCGCAGCAGTTTATATAGCAATGGTGGGCGGGCGGAGGGACGGACGTGTGGCCCCGGAGTAGCCGCCTCGGCAACCGCATATCATTAATGTGGGCGGCAGATGGACGGACGGACGGCACTTGTGTCGTTTGAAGGCAGAGCAATCGCCTGCACCGGGAAGCGGGGTGGGCGGCGCTGACTGTTTCGGGCAGAAAGCGCGCGCGGGCGAGGAGATGACTTTACTTGGAGAGGATGACAATGGGGACCCACCAGGTCCATAGCCTCACGTACGCAAGTGCCTCCTCATTATATATATATATGTATAAAACTATACTCCCTCCGTCTAGGTGAATAAGTCGTATTAGAAGGTGCATCATGACCTAGATGCAAGCAGATTGGTGGAAAAGAAGAATATTTCTCTATTCTAAACACAACATTTAATCACATCAGTTAAGAGGATGCCTTATTAGCAACCCATGCAGGCCATCGTAATTCATAGCATGCAAAGTACTTCTATTTCTTGCCTAATAACCACATGGACGTGCTGCATGCATTGGTCCTTGCCCGAGCAAAAAAAGGGAGGAAAGGGGTTTCCACGGGAGACAACGAGGCAGAGGTGGAAGCACTCGCTAGAGTTATTTATTTTGCTTCCCCTGGTTTCCTGACATCACGGTCCCACACCATTGTCAACCTATGTAGTACTAGTCAATAAATGAGAGAATTGCACAAGAAGCGGCCGACAGCTGGGACCAAGCAGCTCGAGCAGCATTTGTGTTTTTGAGGTGTGAGCACTACAGAGTTTTTTGATGTTTAGCACAAATATTAATTTTTCTCCTCTGAACAACAACGAAAACATCGCTGTAGGTATTAACTGGACGGGCTATGGCCTGTCTAGCCCAGGCCAGATATCCAGCCCAGATATTAATTTTTTTCAAGCTGAAAATGGCTAGCCCAGCTATAATTTTTCTTTAGGAATACCCAGGCAAGGTCAAGTTGTTATTCTCCGCCCCGCTGGGCTGCAAATCTTTCCTAGGAGGGATGCATTAGGCTTAACAAGAAAATGGGCTTTAAGAAATAATAAATGGGATGTAATTATAAAAACTGGGCAGTAACTATGAAAAATGCACCAAACACGTGATTACTTTATAAAATATTATTTTTGGATATTGAAAATTTTAATTTCATTAATTGTTGCGAGCGCAATGTTTCGTTGGATTTTTACGTAATATAAATTTATATTGAAATTGTATTTAATCTGACTAGAAATTTCGGGATAAAAATATTTTGGATCCCATCAAAATGTGGGAAATTTTATTGAATTTAGTTTTGAACGGTTGGTTGAAATGGGCTGTACTTTTAACAAATTGTAAATGGGCTGTAGTAAATTTCATCAGAATTCAAAAATGGGCTACACATTCTTACAAATCTCAAATGGGCTATAAGTTCTCGGCCACACACTTCTGGCCTTACTAAGTTGACGCGTCCCCTAAAAAAACAGAGTTGACGCGTATGCAAGGCTTTGTCAACTTATAGTCAACAGACGGTTCTAGCAGCAGTGGCTGTTGGATGTCCATCCAACGGATGCCGCGCTTCTTCTTCAATCTCGGATATTCTAGCTTCACCCGCCCAAAAATGATTCCTCCCCCTGACATCTGGGGTGCACCGTTTCGGAAGCTGACCTGTGGGCCTACTAGGTTGACGTACCAAGGGCTTTGTCAACTTAGTCAATATAAACGATTCTAGCTGTAGTGACCGTACAATGTCCATCCAACGGCCGTAGTGCTTCTTCAACCTCTGGTCTTCTTGCTCCAGCCGCCCAAAGCAGCGCCGATCGTGCCGTCTGCTCCTGCCTCCCGTGGCCGGCTGTGCTGCCGTGGAGGCCTCACCGCCCCCTACTATTCCCACCGCTGGCCAGGCCCTACGACGACGGCAGCCTCACACCGCAGCCGAACGAGTGAACCCTCATACTCCTCTCCGCGTGGGCATCCACTGCCGCGTCTTCACCGGCTCCGCGTCGTCCCCTTCCTAGGCCTCGCCGTCGTCCACCGCCCTGGTGCTCTCGGCGTGGCGTGGTCAACGTGGAAGGAACGACTTCCATCGGACGTGGACTATACATGGAGAGGCTGACAGCTGGGTCCACGGCGGCAGCAAGGAAGTGCCTCCTTATTACGCAGAAAATAATGATTCCTCCACCTGACAGCAGGGACCCACCGGACGGGCCACCAGTATTTTGCGAAAAAAATTGTTTCCCCCTAACTGCTGGGACCCACCGGACGGGCCACCGTATTTCACGAAAAAACGTTCCCCCCACTGTCAGCTTGGACCCACCGGAAGTTCCTCCTTATTACGCACAAAAAAATGAATACTCCCCCGGCTAGCTGGGACCCACCTTGCTGGGAGGCTGATTTGTGGGCCTACTAAGTTGACGGGGACGAAGGGCTTTGTCAACTTAGTCAATATGAATGATTCTAGCTCCAGTGACCGTACGATGTCCATCCAACGGCCGTAGTGCTTCTTCAACCTCTGGTCTTCTTGCTCCAGCCGCCCAAAGCAGTGCCGGTCGTGTCGCATGCTCCTGCCTCCCGTGGCCGGCTGTGCTGCCGCAGAGGCCTCACCGCCCCCTACTATTCCCACCACTGGCCAGGCCCTGCGGCGATGGCAGCCTCACACCGCAGCCGAACCAGTGAACCCTCATAGTCCTCTCTGCGCGGGCTTCCGCTGCCGTGTCGTCCCCTTCCTAGGCCTCGCCGTCGTCCACTGCCGTGGTGCTCTCCACGCGGGTGGTCAACGTGGTCAAGGAACGACTTCCATCGGAAGAGTACTGTACGTGGAGAGGCTGACAGCTGGGTCCACGGACACAACACAGTTTTTTTGTGATTTGCCAAGTAAGTCGCTTTGTCAGGCCTGTTGGGCTGCAAATCTTTCAAGACGAGGAGAGCTTTCATTCGGCTGGCCAAGAAAATGGCCCATCAGTAATGAGAAATGGGTTGTACATTTTTAAAACACATCAAACCGGCAATTAGTTTCAAACATCTTTTTTTTCATTTCAAGATTTTAAATTACATTAATTTTTATGCTTGGAGAATTTGTTGGATTTTATATTGATATACATTTATTTTTAAAATCGGTTTGAATGTGAGTCGAAATTTCAGGATTAAAAATAGTTCGCACCACACCGAAATATGCAAAATTTCGTATAATTTTTTAACCGTTGCCACAATATGGGCTGTAATGCTAACAAAAAGAATATGGGCTCCAAAAAAACCTTAAGAATTAGCAAATGGGTTGTAAATTATTAGAAATAATGGCAGATGGGTTGTATGCTGTTTTCCACAGATTTGAGGCTTTCCTAAAAAAAGGTTGACGCACAAGCACTGACTGTTGGACGTCCATCCAACAGCCGTCGTGCTTCTTCAATCTCTACTCTTCCTGCTCTAGCCGCTCAAACAAGCGCCGGCGGGACTGCCTGCTCCCTCCTCCTTGTGGCCGGCTGTGCTGCCGCGCAGTCCTCACCACCTGACCGTACTCCCATCGCTGGCCTGGCCATCCCTCTACTCAACCACATCTGCTATTATTCTCTAGTGACGGCAGACGAACCAGTAAACACTCATACAGTCGTACTCCCCTCCGCGTGGGAAACAACTGCCGCGTCTTCCCTGCCTCCGTGTCGTCCCCTTCCTGGGCCTCGCCGTCGTCCATCGCCCTGGTGCTCTCGGCGTGGCATGGTCAACATGGTCAAGGAACGACTTCCATCGGACGTGGACTATACGTGGAGAGGCTGACAGCTAGGTCCACAGCCGCAGCAAGGAAGTGCCTCCTTATTACGCGGAAAATAATGATTACTCCTGACTGCTGACAACTGGGACCCACCGGATGGGCCACCGTATTTCGTGAAAAAAATGTTTCCCCCTGACTGATGGGACCCACCAGCTACATCTTCGCATGCAAGGAAGTGCGTCCGGGCAAAAAAAACATTCGTCCCTGACTGCTGGGACCCACCAGCTACATCTTCGCAGGCAAGGAAGTGCCTGACAGTCGGGACCCACCTGGTCAAAGCGTACGTAGCGTTGTCATTCTGGTCGCGAACGTGTACATACATACTGGTCGATGTAGAGGCGTGCACGTGTCGTAGTAGAGGAGCGCACGTGTCATAGTAGAGGCGCGCACGTAGCATGTACACGTACGTACAGCGGCCAGGGTGTAAGAAAGAAAATACGGCTATGTTTACATACGGGCGGGGTCTCGAACGCCTACTCGCGCATACGTACGGCCAGGGCTCGTGTACATTGTTGGGTCGGAACGGAGAAACAGCGTCGTCGTCGTGTTCATGGGGAGGCAAAGGAATGCGTCGTGTTCATGAGGAGGCAACGGAACGCGTGAGAGCCAACCGGCTGGGTCGGAATGGAATGCGTGGTTGTGTTCATCGGGAGGGCTTGGACGGAACAGGCGATGGAAACGAGGCCTGGCGTACCGCACAACAGAGGAAACGGACCTCCTACGTACGGAATGGGGTCCTATTGATCGGGAGGGGTCTGGCGTACCGCAAAACGGAGGAAACAGACCTCCTATGGTCGAAACAGGGGTCCTGTTGATCGGGAGGGGTGTGGCGTACCACAAAACGGACAAAATAGACCTCCTACGGTCGAAACGGGGGTCCTGTTCATCAGGAGGGGTGTGGCGTACCGCAAAATGGGACTCCATGGGATACTGTTCATCTCCACCGTCGACCCCCTCCAGCCTCCACGAGCTACTGTTCATCCACCGTCGACCTCCTCCGGCCTCCACCTGCGACTGTTCATCCACGGGCTCCTGTTCATCCAGCCTCCACCGCGCGCTACTCCACCGGCTACTGTTCAACCAGCCCTCTCCATGGGCTCCTGTTCAACCACCCCTCCACGGGCTACTGTTCATCCTGCCCTCCACCGTCTACTGTTCATCCTGCACTCCACGGGGTGGTCCTATTCATCCAGCCCTCCACGGGGTCATGTTCATCCATCCCCAACCGGCTCGATCGATCGGGGTCCTGTTCATCCAGAGGCAACACCACGGGGTCCTGTTCATCCACCCCACCGGGAAATGGTCATCCAACCCCCCCCCCCCCGCAACACTCACTATTCATCCAGAGGCAGCATCGATCGGCTTCAGTTAGCAGCAGTAGCGAAGGAATCGCTCGATCGGGTTCAGTTAACAGCCATCGATTGCTCGGGTTCAGTAAAGCGTAGCCTGTAGTGCAATCGCTCGGGTTCAGTTAGATCCCAACGCCTCGCTCGGGTTCAGTTAGAGCCAACGCCTCGCACACACGCGCGTACGTGTACGAGACAAACGCGCATCGCTCGGCCCCCGACCTCCCACCGTAACCGGTAACAACCCGAAATTTTCCTCGTCCTCGCTTCTACCACGGTTTTTTCCATCATGGACGGACCAAAGAATGTCATGCAGCCGCGTCTCCGGCCCGCCCAGGACGAAAATCCCATTTTCTGTCATGATTTTTTGTCATAGAAGTAGGAGCCTACCACATCTATGATGATACCGGGTTTTGTCACAATTATCGTCATAGAAGTGTCATATGTATGACAGAAAAAAAATCGTTCGGCCCAAAATGTCATGGATGTGTCTTTTATTTTGTAGTGTTTCCTCCCACTCACTTCTTTCGAGAGAAATTCCTTCTCTTGAAAGGATCCATTCTTACATACAAATATCTTGCCTTCAGATCTGTGATAGAAGGTGTACTCAATAGTTACTTTTGGGTATCCTATGAAGACGCACTTCTCCGATTTGGGTTTGAGCTTATCAGGATGAAACTTTTTCACATAAGCATCACAACTCCATACTTTAAGAAACGACAACTTTGGTTTCTTGCCAAACCACAGTTCATATGGCGTCGTCTCAACGGATTTAGATGGTGCCCTATTTTACGTGAATGCAGTTGTCTCTAATGCATAACCCCAAAACGATAGTGGTAAATCGGTAAGAGGCATCATAGATTGCACCATATCTAATAAAGTACGGTTACGATGTTCGGACACACCATTACGCTGTGGTGTTCCCGGTGGCGTGAGTTGTGAAACTATTCCGCATTGTTTCAAATGTAGACCAAACTTGTAACTCAAATATTCTCCTCCACGATCAGATCATAGAAACTTTATTTTCTTGTTACTATGATTTTCCACTTCACTCTAAAATTCTTTGAACTTTTCAAATGTTTCAGACTTATGTTTCATCAAGTAGATATACCCATATCTGCTCAAATCATCTATGAAGGTCAAAAAATAATGATACCTACCGCGAGCCTCAACACTTATCGGACTACATATATTAGTATGTATTATTTCCAACAAGTTTGTTGCTCGCTCCATTGTTCCGGAGAACGGAGTCTTAGTCATCTTGCCCATGAGGCATGGTTCGCAAGCATCAATTGATTCATAATCAAGTGATTCCAAAAGCCCATCAACATGGATTTTCTTCATGCGCTTTACACCAATATGACCTAAACGGCAATGCCACAAATAAGTTGCACTATCATTATTAACTTTGCATCTTTTGGCTTCAATATTATGAACATGTGTATCACTACGATCAAGATTCAATAAACCATTCAACTTGGGTGTATCACCATTGAAGGTTTTATTCATGTAAATAGAACAACAATTATTCTCTGACTTTGAATGAATAACCATATTGCAATAAACATGATCAGATCATATTCATGCTTAACACAAACACCAAATAACATTTATTTAGGTTCAACACTAATCCCAAAAGTATAGGGAGTGTGCGATGATGATCATATCAATCTTGGAACCACTTCCAACACACATCATCACTTCACCCTTAACTAGTCTTTGTTCATTCTGCAACTCTCGTTTCGAGTTACTAATCTTAGCAACTGAACTAGTATCAAATACTGAGGGGTTGCTATAGACACCAGTAAAGTACACATCAATAACATGTGTATCAAATATACCTTTGTTCACTTTGCCATCCTTCTTATCCGCCAAATACTTGGGGCAGTTTTGCTTCTAATGACCAGTCCCTTTGCAGTAGAGCACTTAGTCTCAGGCTTAGGTCTAGACTTGGGCTTCTTCACTTGAGCAGCAACTTGCTTGCCGTTCTTCTTGAAGTTCCCCTTCTTCCCTTTGCCCTTTTCTTGAAACTAGTGGTCTTGTCAACCATCAACACTTAACGCTTTTCTTGATTTCTACCTTCGTCGATTTCAGCATCACGAAGAGCATGGGAATTGTTTCCATTATGCCTTGCATATTATAGTTCATCACGAAGTTCTAGTAACTTGGTGATAGTGACTAGAGAACTCTGTAATTCACTATCTTATCGGGAAGATTAACTCCCACTTGATTCAAGTGATTGTAGTACTCAGACAATCTAAGCATATGCTCACTGGTTGAGCTATTCTCCTCCATCTTGTAGGCAAAGTACTTGTCAGAGGTCTCATACCTCTTGACACGGGCATGAGTATGAAATACCAATTTCAACTATTAGAACATCTTATATGTTCCATGGCGTTCAAAACGTTTTTGAAGTCCCGGTTCTAAGCCCTAAAGCATGGTGCACTAAACTATCAAGTAGTCATCATACCGAGCTCTGTCAAACGTTCATAACGTCTGATCTGCTTTTGCAATAGGTCCGTCACCTAGCGGTGCATAAAGGACATAATACTTCTGTGCAGCAATGAGGATAATCCTCAGATCACGGATCCAATCCGTATCATTGCTACTAACATCTTTCAACTTAGTTTTCTCTAGGAAAATATCAAAAATAAAACAGGGGAGCTAAACGCGAGCTATTGATCTACAACATAGATATGCAAATACTATCAGGACTAAGTTCATGATAAATTTAAGTTCAATTAATCATATTACTTAAGAACTCCCACTTAGATAGATATCTGTCTAATCATCTAAGTGATTACGTGATCCAAATCAACTAAACCATGATCGATCATCATGTGAAATGGAGTAGTTTTCAATGGTGAACATCACTATGTTGATCATATCTACTATATAATTTACACTCGACCTTTCGGTCTCAGTGTTCTGAGGCCATATCTGCATATGCTAGGCTCGTCAAGTTTAACCCAAGTATTCTGCGTGTGTAAAACTGTCTTACACCCGTTCTAGATGAACGTTGAGCTTATCACACCCGATCATCACGTGGTGTCTCGGCACGACGAACTTTGGCAACGGTGCATACTCGGGGAGAACACTTTTACCTTGAAATTTAGTGAGTGATCATCTTATAATGCTACCGCCGAACTAAGCAAAATAAGATGCATAAAGGATAATGATCACATGCAATCAAAATATGTGACATGATATGGCCATGATCATCTTGCGCCCTTGATCTCCATCTCCAAAGTACCGTCATGATCTCTATCGTCACCGGCATGACACCATGATCTCCATCATCTTGATCTGTATCAATGTGTCATCACATGGTCGTCTCGCCAACTATTGCTTTTGCAACTATTGCTATCGCATAGAGATAAAGTAAAGCAATTATTTGGCGCTTGCATCTTATGCACTAAAGAGACAACCATAAGGCTTATGCTAGTTGCTGATAACTTCAACAAAACATGATCATATCATACAACAACTTATATCTCATCATGTCTTGACCATATCACATCACAACAAGCCCTGCAAAAACAAGTTAGACGTCCTCTACTTTGTTGTTGCAAGTTTTACGTGGCTGCTACGGGCTGAGCAAGAACCATTCTTTCCTACACATCAAAACCACAATGATAGTTTGCCAAGTTAGTGATGTTTTAATCTTCTCAAGGACTGGGCGTAGCCACACTCGATTCAACTAAAGTTGGAGAAACTGACACCCGCCAGCCACCTGTGTGCAAAGCACGTCGGTAGAAACAGTCTCGCGTAAGCGTACGCGTAATGTCGGTCTGAGCCGCTTCATCCAACAATACCGCCGAACCAAAGTGTGACATGCTGGTAAGAAGTATGACTTGTATCATCCACAACTCACTTGCATTCTACTCGTGCATATAACATCTCACTACTACGAAAAAGCCTAGTAGTAGCGCGGTTAAAAGCTAGTAGTAGCGCGGGTGCCTGCGCTACTACTACGGCGCTACAGCTAACTAGTAGTAGTAGCACGGTGCATCCCGCGCTACTACTACTAACTATCTGTAGCGCGTGTTTGTGACCCGCGCTACTACTATTAATTTGAAAAACCATAAAAAAAATCTCGACCCCGTGCATGCTGTCAATGGTGTCAATGGTTCGTTCGACGGTGCCGACGTCCATGGCGACGGGGCGGCGGCCGGCGGCGACGTGCACGTTGGCCGGGAGTAGGGAGATCTCGGCCATGACGCGCGCCTCGTGGAGGCCGCGGAGGCCAGCCCGGCATTGGCCGGGAGCTGGAGGACCTGGATCTCGGTGTTTTTTGTGGGGAGCAGCACCTCGCGGTGGCCCTCGTGCTGTCGGAGGAGGAGGGGGATGGGTCAGCTAGGGTTCCGGATCGAATCGGAGAGGGGGGAGGAGGAGGGTTGACCTGGAGCGAGAAGAAGACGGCAAAGGCGGTGAGGAGGAGGATGCCGAGGTCGTGCTTCCGCATCTTGGCGGCGGCGAGGAGCTCCAGCGACCTCCCACCGGAGGGATCTCGGAGAGGGAGGGAGGAAGAAAGCAGAGTGTACCAGCGGCGGCCACCGCTGGAGTATGAGGGAGAGAGGAGGAAAGTGAGAGAGGGGAAAAGTGAGGGAGAGAGGAGGGATTCGGCCGAGGATATGGGGATTTCACCTACCTCGTACTTAGTAGTAGCGAGGGGTATAAAACCGCGCTACTACTATCAACTTAGTAGTAGCGCGGTTTGTACCCCTCGCTACTACTATGGCATGTCCCGGGAGGGCACAGTAGAGACCGCTTAGTAGTAGAGTGGGTTAAAAACCCGCGCTACTAGTATCAACTTACTAGTAGCGAGGGGTAAAAACCCCCGCTACTAGTAAGTAGCAGCAGCGAGGGTTATAAACCCGCGCTACTAGTAAGCATCTGCCTATAAGCTTTTCCCTAGTAGTGTCTACGCATAAACCAGGCTTGGATGCCACTGTTGGGGAACGTAGTAATTTCAAAAAAATTCCTACGCACACACAGGATCATGGTGATGCATAGCAACGAGAGGGGAGAGTGTGTCCACGTACCCTCGTAGACCGAAAGTGGAAGTGTTACCACAACGTGGTTGATGTAGTCGTACGTCTTCACGATCTGACCGATCCAAGTACCGAACGCACGACACCTCCGAGTTCTGCACACGTTCAACTCGATGATGTCCCGCGAGCTCCGATCCAGCAAAGCTTCACAGGAGCAGCATGACGGCGTGGTGATGGTGATGATGATGCTACCGACACAGTGCTTCGCCTAAGCACCGCTACGATATGATCGAGGTGGATTATGGTGGAGGGGGGCACCACACATGGCTGGGAGAGATGAACAGATCAACTTGTGTGTTCTAGGGTGCCTCCCAACCCCCGTATATAAAGGAGCAAGGGGGAGGCCGGCCGGCCCCTGTAGGGCGCGCCAGGAGGAGTTCTCCTCCTCCTAGTAGGAGTAGGGCTCCCCTCTTTCCTACTCCTACTAGGAGGAGGGAAAGGAAGGGGGAGAGGGAGAAGGAAAGGGGGGCGCCGCCCCCCTCTCCTAGTCCAATTCGGACTAGAGGGGGAGGGGCGCACGGCCTGCCCTAGGCCAGCCCCCTCTCTCTCCACTAAGGCCCATAAGGCCCATTATTTCTCCCGAGGGGTTCCGGTAACCCTCCGGCACTCAGGTTTTCTCCGAAATCACCCGGAACACTTCCGGTATCCGAATATAGTCGTCCAATATATCGATCTTTATGTCCCGACCATTTTGAGACTCCTCGTCATGTCCCTGGTCTCATCCGGGACTCCGAACTACCTTCAGTACATCAAATAACATTAACTCATAATACCGATCGTCACCGAACTTTAAACGTGCGGATCCTACGGGTTCAAGAACTATGTAGGCATGACCGAGGCTCGTCTCCAGTCAATAACCAATAGCGGAACCTGGATGCTCATATTGGTTCCTACATATTCTACGAAGATCTTTATCGATCAAACCGCATAACAACATACGTTGTTCCCTTTGTCATCGGTATGTTACTTTCCCGAGATTCGATCGTCGGTATCTCAATACCTAGTTCATTCTCATTACCGGCAAGTCTCTTTACTCGTTCCATAATGCACCATCCCGCAACTAACTCATTAGTTGCATTGCTTGCAAGGCTTATAGTGATGTGCATTACCGAGAGGGCCCAGAGATACCTGTCCGACAATCAGAGTGACAAATCCTAATTTTGATCTATGCCAACTCACCAAGTACCATCGGAGACACCTACAGAGCACCTTTATAATCACCCAGCTATGTTGTGACGTTTGGTAGCACACAAAGTGTTCCTTCGATAATCGGGAGTTGCATAATCTCATAGTCATAGGAACATGTATAACTCATGAAGAAAGCACTAACAACAAACTAAACGATCATCGTGCTAAGCTAACGGAATGGGTCAAGTAAATCACATCATTCTCCTAATGATGTGATCCCGTTTATCAAATGACAACTCATGTCCATGGTTAGGAAACATAACCATCTTTGATTAACAAGCTAGTCAAGTAGAGGCATACTAGTGACACTTTGTTTGTCTATGTATTCACACATGCATTATGTTTCCGGTTAATACAATTCTAGCATGAATAATAAACATTTATCATGATATAAGGAAATATAAATAACAACTTTATTATTGCCTCTAGTGCATATTTCCTTCACAATGTTGTTGCAACAGAAGAAGCAACAATGCAAAAACCTGCAAAAAGGAGGAAGAAGCTGGTAGTTAGGGGAGGCCCTACTACTAGGTCACATTCAAGTGTGTTGGAGGAGGTGAAACCTGATTTCATTCCTTCATCAGATGAAGAATATGATGGGTTGCTTTTTGAGTATGAAGATGATGGATGATACGTCTCCAACGTATCTGTAATTCTTGATTGCTCCATGCTATATTATCTACTGTTTTGGACATTATTGGGCTTTATTATCCACTTTTATATTATTTTTGGGACTAACCTACTAACTGGAGGCCCAGCCCAGAATTGTTATTTTTGCCTATTTTAGGGTTTCAAAGAAAAGGAATATCAAACGGAGTCCAAACGGAATGAAACCTTTAGGAACGTGATTTTCTCAACGAACAAGACCCAGGAAACTTGGACCCTACGTCAAGAAACAAAAGAGGAGGCCAAGAGGTAGGGGGTGCGCCTACCCCCCAGGCGCACCCTCCACCCTTGTGGGCCCCCTGTTGCTCCACCGACGTACTCCTTCCTCCTATATATAACTACGTACCCCCAAACGATCAGAGACGGAGCCAAAACCCGAATTCCACCGCCGCAACTTTCTATATCCATGAGATCCCATCTTGGGGCCTGTTCCGGAGCTCCGCTGGAGGGGGCATCGATCACGGAGGGCTTCTACATCATCACCATAGCCCCTCCGATGAAGTGTGAGTAGTTCACCTCAGACCTACGGGTCCATAGTTATCAGCTAGATGTCTTCTTCTCTCTTTTTGGATCTCAATACAATGTTCTCCCCCTCTCTTGTGGAGATCTATTCGATGTAATCTTCTTTTTGCGGTGTGTTTGTTGAGACCGATGAATTGTGGGTTTATGATCAAGTCTATCTATGAACAATATTTGAATCTTCTCTGAATTCTTTTATGTATGATTGGTTATCTTTGCAAGTCTCTTCGAATTATCAATTTGGTTTGGCCTACTAGATTGATCTTTCTTGCAATGGGAGAAGTGCTTAGCTTTGGGTTCAATCTTGCGGTGTCCTTTCCCAGTGACAGTAGGGGCGGCAAGGCACATATTGTATTGTTGCCATCGAGGATAACAAGATGGGGATTTCATCATATTGCATGAGTTTATCCCTCTACATCATGTCATCTTGCTTAAGGCGTTACTCTGTTTTCATGAACTTAATACTCTAGATGCATGATGGATAGCGGTCGATGAGTGGAGTAATAGTAGTAGATGCAGGCAGGAGTCGGTCTACTTGTCTCGGACGTGATGCCTATTGTCAGTGTCAAAACCGGCGGATCTCGGGTAAGGGGTCCCGAACTGTGCGTCTAAGCCGGATGGTAACAGGAGGCAGGGGACACAACGTTTTACCCAGGTTCAGGCCCTCTTAATGGAGGTAAAACCCTACGTCCTGCTTGATTAATATTGATGATATGGGTAGTACAAGAGTAGATCTACCACGAGATCAGAGAGTCTAAACCCTAGAAGCTAGCCTATGGTATGATTGTCTGTTGTCCTACGGACTAAAACCCTCCGGTTTATATAGACACTGGAGAGGGTTAGGGTTACACAAGGTCGGTTACAAAGGAGGAGTGTCGGTGTCAAAACCGGCGGATCTCGGGTAGGGGGTCCCGAACTGTGCGTCTAGGCCGGATGGTAACAGGAGACAAGGGACACAAAGTTTTACCCAGGTTCGGGCCCTCTCGATGGAGGTAAAACCCTACGTCCTGCTTGATTAATATTGATGATATGGGTAGTACAAGAGTAGATCTACCACGAGATCGAGGAGGCTAAACCCTAGAAGCTAGCCTATGGTATGATTGTTGATGTGTATGTTGTCCTACGGACTAAAAACCCTCCGGTTTATATAGACACCGGAGAGGGTTAGGGTTACACAAAGTCGGTTACAATGGTAGGAGATCTTCATATCCGTATCGCCAAGCTTGCCTTCCACGCCAAGGAAAGTCCCTTCCGGACATGGGACGGAGTCTTCAATTTTGTATCTTCATAGTCCAGGAGTCTGGCTGAAGGTATAGTCCGGCTATCCGAACACCCCCTAATCCAGGACTCCCTCAGTAGCCCCTGAACCAGGCTTCAATGATGACGAGTCCGGCGCACAGATTGTCTTCGGCATTGCAAGGCAGGTTCCTCCACCAAGTACTTCATAGAAGGTTTTGAACACGAAGATAGTGTCTGACTTTGCAAAATAAGTTTCCACATATTGCCATAGAGAGAATAATATTTACACCAATCTAATCTGCTGACGTATTCTGTAGCGTGTCACACCACGGCCAAGCCTTTATCCGAGTCATTTTATTATCCCACCTCAGCGCGTTATGCGAGGCGGTTTCCTTGGCACGTCTTGTTAAAGCATAGATCGTGTCCCCTTATCCCGGGATTCTCACCAATACAGGCGTGGGTAACCCAACCGCTTCTAGGACTCCTAGATTATAGGCAAGTCCAAGCGGACACAGCGAGGACGCTTGATATTCACCCTCTTTATAAAGGGAACAAGGCTTTTATTTTTCCCTCCCGTGCTCAATCAAATCCTTCCCCCACCTCAAGCCCAAACGCCTGAAGTTCAGGTCAGGTGCTCCGAACCTCCAGTCATGTCCGGATCTAGCCTTCAAGGCCGATGGATGCCTTCCTCCGTCACAAGAGAAGACATCAAGAAGTTGAGGGAGGCTAGATATCTGACCGCCGAGATTTTGCATCGGCTGCCTCCCCAAGGGCAGGCCGTTCCCACCCCCGAACCCCACGAGAACGTCGTGTTCATCTCCCACTTCCTCCGAGGTCTAGGCCTTGCTTTGGATCCGTTCGTTAGGGGTCTGATGTTTTATTACAGGCTAGACTTCCATGATCTAGCTCCGGACTCTTTTCTTCATATCACGACATTCATTGTCGTGTGCGAGGCCTTCCTCCGGGTCACCCCTCACTTTGGCCTCTGGCTCAAGACCTTTGAAGTGAAGCCGAAGATGATCGAGGGGCAACATGCAGCATGTGGAGGTGCCTCAATACACAAGATGACGGGAGCTCTGTGGCCCAAAGGTACCATCCCGGAGGTGTCTGGATTGTGGCAACAGGAGTGGTTCTACATCACGGCTCCTAGAAGTGCCAAGTGGGCGGCCGCCCCTGTTTTCCGCTCAGGCCCTCCATCACAACTGATGTCATGGATCAGCAGAGGTCTGAGATGGGGGCCAGCCAAGGACGTGCCTATACTGCAAAGCCGCATTCGAGATCTCTTCAATGGAGATTTCAGTTTGGTCGCGGTAATACAAGTTATGCTGGTTCGTCAAGTCCAGCCTTGCAAACGTCGGCCTCTTCGCCTATGGGAGTTCAATCCCGAGGGACCACGCGTCATTCAAAATTTTCTCGGCCTGACGCATGAGGAGATGTACAAGTCATTCTTTGGACCTCAGGTGGAGTGTCCGGAAATCTCCGAGGACGTGGGCCTGAGTAGTAACCGCGCCGCCGAACAGGTAAGGCATCTTCCGGCTGAACATACTATCTCTTCTTTGTTACGAATTTATTTCTGAGAGTTCGCTTTTTGACCAGGACTGGCTAACAAAGGCGAAGTTGATTCGGTGTTCGGCCCCCCTCCCTGAGGGTTTGGAAAATACGGTATTGGAAAAGATGCTCCAGACCGCACCTTGCCCGGAGCCCTTGAAGGAAGATACTGTGGAGGATAATGCGGGCGGACGCGGGCCCCCAACGCTGCCCATTCTAGCCGAGCGAGCGAGCATCTCCATGAGGGAAGGCGACCAGAAGAGGAAAAGGACTGCGCCCGGGGATTCGGAAGCCGAAGCTTCCAAACGGGAGAAGAAGTCTCCCACAGAGGGTCCTACTTTGGGGGGCGCCATTGCCGCACAAATTCCGCGGGGGGGTCAATTCTCACGCGAGTCGTAAGTGACCCGAAATACTTTAATAGTACAGATATGCCATCTTTTTCTTCTGAGAAGATAACCACCGCATATATTTTCGCAGTTCGGGCCTTAGCCCCTCTCAAATGAGCTCATCTTCGGGGGATCTTCTTCCAGAGATGATGGAGAGCGAAACGCCTCCTCCGGACTCCTCCGCTCCAGAAGCGGGCAACCCTAAAGTGTCGTCGCGGAGGGCCTCCCCGAGTCCGGTGAGGCCAGAAGATAATCCCATTGACCCCCGAAGCTCCCAACGTCTGGCTCCCGAAGAGAGCAGACAAAAGAGTCCGGTACCGTCTAGTGTGCGATCGAATGTTCTGAGGGAGTTGGTGGGGCGAGCGGCCATCTCAGATGAACACCGTGTGCTGATGAATACGGTGATGGAGAGAATATCGTCCGCCGAAAGCGGATTGCATGAAGCTTTTATGAGTCTGCTGACAGGCTTTGAGGTACGTACAAGAATGTATTATAGTCCTGCACATGCTAGGTGTGCCCTGTGTAGATAGTAGCCCCTGAGACTCTGGTTCTTGTCGGAAACGACGACGAACAGAGGATCATATTCCCAGGTAATAACCATACTGCCTCTATGTGCAGGTGATGGAAGCTCCGGTGGCTAGCCGGACTAGCGAGTTTGCCCATTTAGAACGGCAGTTGGATGCGGCAGACGCCGACATTGAGCTTGTTAACAAAAGGCTTGACGAGGCACATGGTAAGTGTCATTATCTGGTAGACGCCACAATAGGAAGAGCAGCATGATGCCAGTATCTTTAATATATTGTGACTGCAGATGGAGCTGCCACTATTGAAGCCTTGTGGGCAGAACTTGCCCGAGCCAAGGAACAAGCAAGGTTGGGCAATGCGGCTGCTGTGAAGGCGGCTGAAGAGTTGCAAGCCGAGAAGGCCGCGCATGGTGAGACCCGAGACAAGATGGCCAAGATGGCTATAGAATTAAAAGCCGCCGCCGACCGTTGCTGGGTTCTTGAAAAAGAAAACCAAGCGAAGGCATCGGACCTTGAAAAGGCTGCTGCGACGAAAAAGGATCTTCGCTCTGCTATGAGGGCCAAGAAGGAGGAGCTGCGGGAAGCCGGGGATATTGTAGCTGGGAAATCCTTTACGTTGTGGAGGAAATTCGGAGATCCATGGTATGCCCCTCTGGATCGGCTGTGGAGTTCAGAGGATGTGAATATGGATTTGGCGGCGAGCGCTGCCGATGCGGCCAAGTACTTCCAGGGTCAGACAGATCGTGGAGTAGACCGGTTGTTTTGGAGACAATTCCATTCTCCCGAGCGTCCACTTTCATTAACCAACCAATTAGCCAAATGGGCCGAACTAAACAGGTTGTTCGGACTCTCTATGAGGTCTGTTGTGGATCAGCTGTGGCCGGGAAGGTCAAAATCGAACAGCTATTTCAGCTTGTTGCAGCAGGTCCTTGATGTGGTGCCGCGCATTGATGCGATGAGGAGGTCGGCGTGCATAGAGGGCGCACGGATGGCCTTTGCCCATGTTAAGGCATATTGGGCGGAGATGGATGCTACCAATGTTGCAACGCGGGATTCGGCTATAGGTCGAAAGGCTGCCGAGCACTACTTTGAAGAAGTTCTTGAGGGTGCCCGTTTTATAGAGACCCAGTGCTCAAAAAATATTATGTTTGAGTGATATGTAATCTCATTGTAAGCGAAATGATTTTATAAATTTTTATAAGGCTATTTTTATACTTTTGCCTGAAAGTAATATGATGCCTCCTGGGCGGCCGTTTATGTATACATGTGTATAACCTGAAAGATTGCAGCCGTCGGCTTCAACCCTCACGCATATAATGCGGAGGTGCTCGCAAAAAACACACGTTCACACTTAACCCAACGTCTTGGTCCTATTAAGGAGGTGATAGCGGAGCGAGTGAGGCAACCAGACTATAATGCTTTAGCACTTTCACTTAGCCATAGTAGTTTGACAGTGGGGCTACTAGATAGGCCCTGGTGGCTCCGCACTCTCCCGATATCGGGGTGCGTACATGCCTGGCCGAGAAACAGCCCTTCGTTAAGGCAGAGGAATTCTAACATTCCCATAGGTCATCGAGTGGTTGACCAGTCTCACGCTATATCATGACAGTCAGTTTTCAGCTTTCTCTACTGAGGTGCTCGTCCGGATGAACCAGGGCACAATCGCAGTAGTTCTCCTGGTGCTACCTTAGCCAGCAAGGCGGAACGTAAGGCACCAAAACACAGGAGCCGGGCAAACCCAACATTTGACCAAAGACAATGATTCGGAGCTGATGCATATAGGGCCAAACTCGCGGAGCCAAATACTCCCTAAGGTATTCGGTCTTTATGGTATAAACCAGGCCTAAATAGTGGCCTTCGTAAGAAGCCCCGTGTGTCCAGGTACGTGCATTGTTCTGGCGTGGCCACATGCCAAGATGTCAGCATCCTTCTCAATAGTGGATATGTATCAACAAGAGACAGTAAAAAAGGTTTACACAGGGTCTTAATCTAAAAAGAATCCTTGGAGCGGGTCCCTGCTCCACGTCTGCGCCTGTGTCTCCGTTGTGCCGTATCCTGGACGGGTGTAGCACGATGATCGTCTATAAAAGAGAGGAAGTTAAGTGAAAAAGTTGTCGTGCAAAAGGATAGTTTTTAAAGAAACCATGTATAGTTCAAGATGATAAGAAATTGCCACTTGTCTACGCGCGTTGAGCCCCTTTTATTGACAAATAGGGGTGCGACCACTTATTTCCGTATAAATAGCGGCGCCGGACTTGATTAGTTGTATCTGAGGTCTTGACGACCTATTGGATGCTTTTGTTTCTCCGGGCGCCTTTAGTGTGTGGCGGCCAAGGCAGCCTCACTCTCTTCGGCGTGCAAAGATCACTTGATATTTCCGTGCACTGTAATGATGCCACGTGGACCGGCATCTTGAGTGTGAGGGAGGCGTAGTGTGGTATTGCATTAAAACGAGCGAAAGCTTCGCGTCCGAGCAGTCCTTGGTAGCCACTTTGAAACGGAGCGATGTGGAAAGTTAAATGCTCGCGATGGAAGTTATTGGGGGAGCCGAATGTAACTTGCAGGAGGAGGGAGCCCGTACAACGAGCCCCTGGGCCTGGCGTTACTCCTTTAAAGGTAGTATTGCTATGGCGAATTTGTGTTGGGTCTAGCCCCATCCCGTGGATTGTATCCTGATATATTAGGTTTAGGCTACTGCCGCCGTCCATCAAGACCCTTGTGAAGTGATATCCGCCAATTACTGGGTCTAATACCAGGGCAGCCCATCCTGCGTATCGGATACCTGCTAAGTAATCGCGATGGTCGAAAGTGATCGGTTGAGATGTCCAATGGCAGGACTTCGTGGTGATAGGCACTTGGGTATACTTTCCTGGGAGTGCCGCCTTGTTTTTTTCCTTGATTACGTGTAACACGTTTACTGTTTTGACTTCTGGTGGGAATTGCTTTTGTTCCCCCGTGTCTTGCTTGGGGGACTCGTCCTCGTCTTCACTTGGTGTATCCTCCCCCTTGTGTACGGCGTTGAGCTTGCCGGACTGCTTGAAGACCCAACATTCTCTGTGGGTATGATTAGCAGGTTTACCAGGGGTACTATGAATCTGACATACTTGGTCCAGAATTTTATTGAGGCTGGACAGTTCGTCCCTGTGCCTTTAGGGGGCGGCTTTTGACCTGGCCGAGAGCTTTTGAATCCGGCATTTACTGTCGTGCCCTTCATGCTGTCTTCTTTATTCCGGCGTTTGTTATTGCTGTTGCACCATGATTTCCTGTTTCCATCTCTAACTTCAGATGTACTGGGGTCGCTGGTGCTGCATCTGGCTAGCCAGCTGTCCTCCCCCGCGCAAAAGCGGGTCATGAGGTTTGTTAATGCGGCCATCGTTCTCGGCTTATTTTGGCCGAGGTGTCTGGCGAGCCATTCGTCACGGACGCTATGCTTGAAAGCTGCTAAGGCTTCAGCGTCCGAACAGTCGACAATCTGGTTCTTTTTAAAAAGAAACCTGTTCCAAAGCTTTCGGGCTGACTCTCCGGGCTGTTGAGTTATATGACTCAAATCGTCCGCATCCGGAGGTCGGACATAAGTCCCTTGAAAATTTGCCCGAAAGGCGTCTTCGAGCTCTTCCCAACTTCCAATGGAGCTTTCGGGGAGGCCTTTGGGCCAGTGACGAGCTGGCCCTTTGAGTTTGAGGGGTAGGTACTTGATGGCGTGGAGATCATCTCCTCGAGCCATATGGATATGAAGGATGTAGTCCTCAATCCAGACCCCAGGGTCTGTTGTTCCGTCGTATGCCTCTATGTTTACGGGCTTGAATCCCTCTGGAAATTCGTGGTCCAGCACCTCATCGGTGAAACATAGGGGGTGTGCGGCACCCCTGTAGCTGGGTGTACCGCGTTGTTCGGATGCTTGTTGTGTTGCATTGTATGTGGGGGCGCGCTTGCGTGATCCATAGATGGATCTGGTTGCGCCGTCCTTTGGGTGCGAGCCCTCGCATGGGTCGCGTATTGTATTGTGAGTGGCGTTGTATGCCACTCTGTGTTGGTAGAGGGGTCGTCTATCGGGCCACGTGGCTGCTTTGATATTTGGTTGTGGGGGTTCTGAGGCCTCCTCATCGAATTCGGGTAGCAACTTCTGCTTTGGGTAGCTTTTGGAGGGGCCTTTGTCGCCGTACCTTGCTGCAGTGCTGAGCATTTTACTCCATCTAAATTGGAGTGTGTCTTGCGCGGCCTTGAGCCTTTGTTTCTGCTTTTTTAGGCTCCTCGTGGTGGCAACAAGCCTTTTACGAGCAGTCTGTTGCTCCGGGTGTTTGTCCGGCATTATGTCGTCCGGACCATTATCCTTGATAGGGTTTGTTTGTTCGGTTTGATTATCCGGATTGCCGTCGTCCGGCAGCGGTTCGCCCTGCTCCAGCGCTGGGTCTGTGTGATCGCTATTTCTGTCGAGGCGGGATTTGGGGCGACGCTTGCGTCGCCGCTTTGACTGCTTTTCGAGGGAACAAGCCTTCGATGCGTCCTTCCGCTCCTCGTCGTCATCTTTTGGTGCATCCACCATGTATACGTCATATGACGAGGTGGCGTTCCAGGGCCCAATAGGTGCTGGTTCTTCATCGTCTCCTTCATCGGCGTCCATACCGTCGATGTCTTTGGAGTCGAAGTCGAGCATGTCGGTTAAATCGTCGACAGTGGCTACAAAGTGGGTGGTGGCTGGGCTTTGAATTTCTTCATCGTCCGCATCCCAATATCGCTGACCGTAGTCCGGCCAGGGCTCTCCTGATAAAGAGAGAGACTTTAGTGATTTTATAATATCGCCAAAGGGCGAGTGCTGAAAGATGTCCGCAGCAGTAAACTCCATGATCGGCGCCCAATCGGATTCGATTGGCAGAGGCGCGAAAGGTTCAAAGTCTGGAGAGGAGTCCGACTCCTTGGAATCATGAGTCTCGTGGAGTGCAGGGCTGGTGTTCAGCTCAATCGCCGTTGGGATCACAGCCCCCGAGGCAGTGTCCAACCACCCATCCTCGATCGGCGTGGTTGGCTCTGAATTAAGAGTCGAAGCCGATGCGGGTGCGGCCTCCAGGGCACTGTTCGGCGACAGAGCTAGATCATGCTCGTCGTGACAGTGCGGCGCGCTCGACAGTGGCTCGAATCCATCGAAGATCAAGTCCCTGCGGATGTCAGCCGTGTAGTTTAAACTTCCAAATCTGACCTGACGGCCGGGGGCGTAGCTTTCGATCTGCTCCATACGGCCAAGCGAATTGGCCCCCAGTGCGAAGCCGCCGAAAACAAAGATCTGTCCGGGGTGGAAGGTCTCACCCTGGACTGCATCGCTATTGATGATCGTAGGAGCCATCAAGCCTGATGGCGACGACACAGAGGAACTCTCAATGAAAGCACCAATGTCGGTGTCAAAACCGGCGGATCTCGGGTAGGGGGTCCCGAACTGTGCGTCTAGGCCGGATGGTAACAGGAGACAAGGGACACGAAGTTTTACCCAGGTTCGGGCCCTCTCGATGGAGGTAAAACCCTACGTCCTGCTTGATTAATATTGATGATATGGGTAGTACAAGAGTAGATCTACCACGAGATCGAGGAGGCTAAACCCTAGAAGCTAGCCTATGGTATGATTGTTGATGTGTATGTTGTCCTACGGACTAAAAACCCTCTGGTTTATATAGACACCGGAGAGGGTTAGGGTTACACAAAGTCGGTTACAATGGTAGGAGATCTTCATATCCGTATCGCCAAGCTTGCCTTCCACGCCAAGGAAAGTCCCTTCCGGACACGGGACGGAATCTTCAATCTTGTATCTTCATAGTCCAGGAGTCCGGCTTAAGGTATAGTCCGGCTATCCGAACACCCCCTAATCCAGGACTCCCTCAAGGAGATATCCATATCCGTGTTGCCTAGCTTGCCTTCCATGCCAAGTAGAGTCCTATCCGGACACGAGACGAAGTCTTCAATCTTGTATCTTCATAGTCTAACAGTCCGGCCAATGGAGATAGTCCGGCTGTCCAGAGACCCCCTAATCCAGGACTCCCTCAGTAGCCCCTGAACCAGGCTTCAATGACGATGAGTCCGGCGCGCAGTATTGTCTTCGGCATTGCAAGGCGGGTTCCTCCTCCGAATACATCACAGAAGAATTTGAATACGAGGATAGTGTCCGACCCTTCAACATAAGTTCCACATACTTCCGTAGAGAGAATAATATTTTCGAAAATCTAATTTGCTGACTTGTTTTGATAGTATGACGTTATGTCATGGCCCGGTGATTATTCGAACTGTTTCCTTTAACTAGCCCCGCACATAACGCGAGGCAGTTTTTTGACACCTCTTGTCAAAGCAGAGATTGTGTCCCCCTTATTATGGGATTCTCATCAATACGGGCGTGGGTAACCCAACCGTGCCATCGATTACGGCGCTTGGAGGATAAGCGAGTTTTACCAGGCAAGTGGGGACGCTTAGCTTCGTCCTCCCATATAAAGGGATAAGGATTCACCTTCCTATCCACGCCTTCTTCCTCCTTTGCTCATCCGTTTTCGCACACTCTAGCTCTAGTGCCCAAGTCCGCACTTCCCACCTCAACCTTCTCCAACCATGTCCGGAGCGGGAGGCAGGTGTATGGTCTCCTCCGTCACGGATGGAGACATCAAGAAACTGAGGAGAGCCAGATACCTGCTCGACGACATTGCGCACCGGCTCCCAGATGAGGGGCAGCTCATCCCCACCCCCAGGCCCCATGAGAGGGTAGTGTTCCTCACCCATTTCCTCCGCGGACTGGGATTCCCTCTCCATCCATTTGTCCGGGGGCTCATGTTCTATTACAGCCCGGATTTCCTCGATCTGGCCCCGAACTTCATCCTCAACATCTCGGCGTTTATCGTCGTGTGTGAGGCCTTCCTCCGCATCAAGCCCCACTTCGGCTTATGGTTGAAGACCTTCAATGTCAAGCCGAAGGTTGTGGGCGGGCGCCAGGCGGAGTGCGGAGGTGCCATGGTGGGCAAGATGCCCAACGTAACATGGCTCGAGGGCTCCTTTGTGGAAACCATAAAGGGGTGGCAATTGGGGTGGTTCTACATCACTGAGCCGTGTGACCCTGCATGGGCAGTGGCCCCCGAGTTCCGATCTGGCATCCCCACGCGGCTCACTTCCTGGAAAGAGAAGAGCCTGTCCTGGGGTAGTTTGGGAGAGCTGACCGGACTCCAAACATGTATTCAAAACATGGTGAACAAGAAGCTCAAACTTGTCAACGTGGTCCAGGTCATGCTCCACCACCGGATCCTCATGTGCCAACAACGGGAGCTCAACTTGTTGGAGTTCGACCCGGCGCAGCACCGAACTCTGAACAGGCTCTCCGACACGACTCACGAAGATGCCTGGAGGGTGCTGTTCAAAAGCGCCGAGGTCCCCCCCTCCTATTACTGAGGATTGCGGATTCAGCGCGAAGCGCCAAGCCAGTGCGGTAAGCTGCTTTACCTTTCACAGGATACTTATTTTTTATAGATTGACTCCATGCGGGATCTAAACTCCTGTAACTTTGATAGGACTGGGAGATGGCCGGACAGATCAATTGTCCGGCTCCTTTGCCTGAAGGCCCCGCAAACGCTCTTCTGGCGAAGATGCTGACTCCAGCCCCTTATACGGTGCCGGAGAAGACCAAGAAGGCCAAGGAAACCCGAAAGAGTTCCCGACGCCAGGCGTCGTCGGACTCACCATCCGATGACTCTGCGGCACACTCTTCCCCCGAAGACGAGGAAGAAGAAGAAAATGCTCCCCCACCGACTGGGGGGGACAAGAAAAGGAAGGCCGCCCTAATTGGGGGGGGCAAAGGGTCCAAGAAGGGAAGGACTCTCCTTCCGGACAGTTCCACCGCCGCCGACGAAGGCGAAGATGAGTGGTTGCCCAGGGCCAAGCCCCCGGGGAGATCGTAAGTATTCGGATACCAGAGTAACTCGTAGAATTCCTTTGTCGCACTGTTTTCCCTAACGCCGAACATAATTATGCAGGCCGCCACGAGCCAGTATTGATGTATCATCGGACAGCTTCCTGGGCTTGTCGGACATGGATAGCGATCCAGTCCTGACTGCCACCTCCCCTCATCCTACCGACGACGCCGAGGTGCTTTCTCAAGAGGCACCGGACCGAGGGGAGACAGTCCCGGAGGCGCCTTAAGGCGACCTTCCGGACTCCGGGAGCCGAGGGGACGGGGCCCCTGAGAGCTCTGAGTTCGGCCCTCAGCCGAACACCGTGCCGGAACCTCCAGCGGTTCCAGGCTCGGGCAGGCGACCTCCTTCTAATAGGGGCAAGACGCCTGTGCCGGTGACCTCTGTCCATCCAGAGGCGCCGGACAATCTGTTGGAAGCGCTTCGCAGCGCTTCCATCGACGAGGAGCACCGTACTGTTATGAGTGCGGTGGTCCAGAAGGTTCAGTCCGCCAAGAGCGGGTTGACTGAAGCCTGTGCCAGCCTTCTAACAGGCTTCGTGGTAAGTGTTTTAAAATGTAGTAGAAATATTACCGCATAGACAGTAGCCCCTGATGCTTTGTTCGGTGTTCACAAATAAAAGCCGAACAGAGGATCAAATAATATCGCAGGAGTCTAATATAAGTATGTCAATATGCATATGCAGGCTTTGCTGCTGGCGTCCGCCGCACTGACTGCGGAGGTCGCCGTACTGAAGCAGGACCTCGAGGGGTCCAGGAAAGAGCTCGGCCTTGTCAAGAGTCAGCTCGAGGAGAACAAGGGTAAGTAATACCATGTCTATAGATATGTATATATAAAAGAAGACGCGATTGCAAAATGACAGGATCATCGTATATTCGCCAGGGGCCACGACCGAGGTGGCGACCCTGAAGCAAGCGCTAACCAAGGCTGAAGATAACGCGGCCAAGGAGCGCACCAAGCGAGAGAAGCACGAGGCTTGGGTGGGCGAGGTGCAGCGAGAGCTCCAGGCTCTTGTGGCGAAGCACGAGGCGTTGGAGCTTGACTCGAAGACGCGGGAGTCTGAGCTTGCCGCGGCCCTCGAGAGCGCAAAAGGTGCCAAGGCCGAAGCCCAAAAGGCCCTCTAGGAGATTGACGCAATGAAGAAGATAACGGCGGGTACGGCTTTCTATATGCAAAGCAAGCATGTAAAAGTAAATTACCGATTACTTACCCGAATCCGGAGCTCTCCAGGAGCATTCGCAGATTTGCCCCGCACTGTGTCCGATGCCGCACAATTTTACTAGGCCGAGGATGGAAGCTCAACGGAGAAGCTGTTCTGGTCTTAGTATGCTGAGGCCGGACACCCTATGCCAATGAGCGACCAGCTGAAGCAGATGGTCGAGCTACATAAGGCGGCCGATCTGGCTATGAAGGGCTTTATAGTCCAGCTGTGGCCTGGAGACGCCCTTCCGAACAACTTCTTCGGCCTGGTAAGGCGGCTTGTGGATGCCTGCCCACGGCTGGAGGTCGTCAAGCGATCTGTCTGCATTGAAGGTGCACACCGGGCTTTCGCCCGTGTCAAATTGCAGTGGGTCAAGCTAGACGCCGTGAAGCTGATCAAGGAGGGGCCACCGGAGGGCAAGGAACACCGCCACCCCGAGATGTACTACGAGGGTGTTCTGCCGGGTGCCCGTCTCATAATGGACGAGTGTTCAAAAGATGTAATATTTGAGTGAGACTTGCTCGTTTTATCCTGTATTTATGAAAACTTGTTTCATATGCGCTATGCAACGCTTGTTTGAATTTAAAATATTACCTTTTGTTTGGCTGTTTATCCAATCTGAGAGATGGCTAGTCCTCGGCTTCTGCCCCCATGCCACGAGTGCTGGGGTGTTCGGGATAAACCCGAGCACTCTTGTTCCCATGTTTGGGTCCTTCGAGGGAGGTGCTCAGCACAGCGAACAAGGCAACCGTACTAATAATACATTATCACTCTCACTTAGCCATAGAATTCTATAATTTTAAATTTTGGCGAAGCCCCTGGTATTCGGAAGGCCGAATTTGGGGCGCGATACACGCCTTTAAGCCGGACAGGGCCGACCCCTCGCTCTAAGCGGCATAAGTCTTTAGGGACTCGAAAAACCTCGCCGAACAGCGACCAGTCTCTCGCCTTATCATGACAGTCAGTTTTAGCTTTCTCTACTAAGGTGCTAAACCCAGCAGAACCGGGCACAATCGCAGTAGTTCTCCTAGCGCTACCTTAGCCGATAGAGCGGAACATAAGGTACCAAAACATAGGAGTCGGGCAAACCCAACATTTGACCAAAGACATGATTCGGAGATGATGCATATAATGCTATAAGTTCGGGGTGCCGCACTTGTGAAAGTGTTCGGACTTTTCACACCGCATTGTGGGGTACGTAAGCCCCTGGTGTATTGGCCGTACCAAAGTGTACGGTTGCAAGGCGTCATTAATGAACACATAGATATATATATAACAAGAATGCAATAATAGTCGTAATGTCATGCATTGTTTATTCAAAAAATTGCGTTAAAGCAGAGTGATACAGATAGTGCGATAAGCAAAGAGTAGGACTATGTCCCTTCCAAGGGCAAGCTGAGGAATGATATTAAATCAAATATTTCGCTCGTTACTGTAATCCACCTGGAAATTCAGTGGTATGACATAGCTGTCTGCCTCCTTGGTTGCTGCATCATGTGTTCGGCAATAGTGCTGCCGGACAGTGTTTCGAGAGATTAATTTCCATAAAAAAGAAAGAAAAATAACCAAACGGGAAGCCCCTAGTGCGGTTTAAGCCGCGTCTTGGGGCGTGCCACAGTTGTGCCCCCCTCCCCACTTGTGCCCATGGTATTTTTAATGCGTAATTATGTATGTGTGGCACGAGTTTCACCGTTGGGCTGGGATTGGGGGGTGTCTGCCGTATTGCTACGTGAGCTCAGATCGCGCCAGGCGGTCTATTTGCCGATTGCTCCGAGCGCGCTTGAAGGTGTCCGGGTCTTGAAACGCCGAACTGGTGGATTGCCTTGAGAGGCTATTTTGCGCTTCTGCTGCGAGGGCCGCAGTGTGCTCCTCTGTTCGGAGAGAGCACTCTGTGTTTCCATTGACTGTAATAACCTCGCGAGGTCCTGGCATCTTGAGCTTGAGGTATGCATAATACGGTACCGCATTGAATCTCGCAAATGCGGTTCGCCTGAGCAGTGCATGATAACCAGTGCGGAATGGGACTATATCAAAGATTAACTCTTCGCTTCGGAAGTTATCCGGGGATCTGAAGACCACTTCTAGTGTAATTGAGCTTGTGCAATGGGCCTCTACACCTGGAATGACGCCTTTAAGGGTCATTTTTGTGGGTTTGATCCTTGAGGGGTCTATACCCATTTTGCGCATTGTGCCCTGATAAAGCAGGTTCAGGCTGCTGCCGCCATCCATAAGGACTCGAGTGAGGTGAAATCCGTCAATGATTGGGTCTAGGCGGTGAATCCGCCATGATGGATACTAGTGGGGTGGTCCCTGCGATCGAAGGTGATCGGACAGGAGGACCAAGGGTTGAACTTTGGGGCGACTGGCTCCAACGCATATACTTCCCTGAGCGCACGCTTCCGCTCCCTCTTGGGGATGTGGGTTGCGTATATCATGTTCACCGTCCGCACTTGCAGGGGAAACCTCTTCTGTCCTCCAGTGTGCGGCTGCCGCGGCTCCTCCTCGTCATTGCTATGCGGCCCCTTGTCCTTGTTTTTGGCAATTAACTTGCCGACCTGCTTGAACACCCAACAATCCCTGTTGGTGTGATTGGCTGGCTTGTCTGGGGTGCCGTGTATTTGACATGAGTGATTGAGTATACGGTCCAAGCTGGATGGACCCGGCGTACTTTGTTTGAATGGCTTTTTCCGCTGACTGGGTTTAGAGCCTTTGAATCCGGCATTGACCGTCGTATCCTCGGTATTTTCGCTGTTAATGCGGCGCTTATGTTTGTTGTGACGTGACCTGCTATTGCCGTCCTTGGTATCGGAGGTACCATGGTTCTTTGATATGTTATTATTGCGAGCCAGCCAGCTGTCTTCTCCCGCACAAAAGCGGGTCATGAGCGTCGTGAGAGCTGCCTAGATTTCGGCTTTTCCTGACGAAGGTGCTGGGCTAGCCACTTGTCTCGGATGTTGTGTTTGAAAGCCGCTAAGGCCTCTGCATCCGGACAGTCGACGACTTGATTTTTCTTTGTAAGGAACCGAGTCCAGAATTGCCTGGCTGACTCTTCTGGCTGCTGAATTATGTGGCTCAAGTCATCGGCGTCTGGTGGTCGCACATAAGTGCCCTGAAAGTTGTCGAGGAATGCGGATTCCAGATCTTCCCAACAGTTGATGGAGTCCGCTGGCAAGCTGTTAAGCCAATGCCGCACTGGTCCTTTGAGCTAGAGTGGGAGATATTTGATGGCGTGTAAGTTATCACCGCGGGCCATGTGGATGTGGAGGAGGAAATCCTCGATCCATACTGCGGGATCTGTTGTGCCGTCGTATGATTCAATATTTACAGGTTTGAAACCTTCTGGGAATTGATGATCCATTACTTCATCTGTAAAGCATAAGGGGTGTGCGGTGCCTCTGTATTGGGCTATATCGCGACGCAGCTCGAATGGGTCTTGCCTGCTGTGTTCGGCCCGGCCGGATTTGCCTTTACTATATCCGGCGCGACGTTTATCGTCTCGCAGAGTTTTGCGCCCTCGTGATCCGTAGATCGATCTTGCATGCTTTGCTTTGTCCTCCAATATGTCTCGCAGGTCTGGCGTATCTCCCCATGCCTTTTTATTTGAATGGCGTCGAGGTGGAGGCTGAATTTTTGGATGGAATGCCTCTCTATCACGGCCACGAGGTGGCCGATCAGCAGTATCATACGCTTCTTCCTCCAGTCGGGGTAGTAACCTGCACTTTGGGTAATTCTTGGAGGGGCGCTCGAGTTTATATTCCTCGGCCGCGAGGACTTCAGTCCATCCATCAGCTAGCAGATCTTGATCAGCTTGAAGCTGCTGCTGCTTTTTCTTCAGGCTATTTGCCGTGGCCATGAGCCGGCGCTTGAAGCGCTCTTATTTGACAGGATCCTCTGGTACGGCGAATTCATCGTCGCCGAGGCTTGCCTCGTCTTCGGAGGGGGGCATGTAATTGTCATCCTCCTCCTCTCCGTCTGCCGCTCTCTCAGGAGGGCTGGCTCCTCCATCCTCCTGCTCTAAATCTTGCTGGAGGGGATTGTTGTTGTCTTCGGCACTATCCGGAGTGTTATTATCTCCTATGCCAGTATCACCACTTTTGCTTTGGCGGGACTTAGAGCGGCGCCGCTAACGTTGGCGCTTGGATTGCTTCTTGGAGGGGTCATCCTCCGTTATCTCGTCGCCCTTGCCTTCTTTGGGTGTATCCACCATGTATATGTCATATGACGAGGTGGCTTTCCAGTGCCCTATAGGCGCTGGTTCATGTTCGTCTCCTACATCGTCGTCCATACCGTCGATGTCTTCGGAGTCGAAGTCGAGCATGCGGTTAAATCATCGACAGTGGCTACGAAGTGGGTGGTGGGTGCGCGTCGAATTTTTCGTCGTCCGCATCCCAATCCTGTTGGCCATAGCCCGGCCATGGCTCTCCTGACAAAGAGAGAGATTTTAGTGAATTCAGAATGTCGCCGAAGGGCGAGTGCTGAAAGATATCTGCGGCGGTGAATTCCATGATCGGCGCACAATCGGATTCTATTGGTAGGGGTGTGGACGGTTCGGAGTCCAGAAAAGAGTCCGGCACCTTGGGGTCACGGGCTTCGCAGAGGATTAGGCTGGTGTTCGGCTCGATCGCCGTTGAGACTGTAGCTCCTGAGGCAGTGTCTAGCCACCCGTCCTCGATTGGCGCAGTTGGCTCCGAGCTAAGGGTCGGAGCTGATGCGGGCGCGGCCTCTGGGGTACTGTTCGGCGGCAGAGCTAGGTCATACCCATCGTGACAGTGCAGCGCGCCCGGCTGTGGCTCGAATCCGTCGAAGATCAAGTCTCCGCGGATGTCGGCCGTGTAGTTCAAAGTTCCAAATCTGACCTGATGGCCAGGGGCGTAGCTTTCAATCTGTTCCAGATGGCCAAGCGAATTAGCCCACAGTGCAAAGCCGTCGAACACGAAGATCTGTCTGGGAAGAAAGGTCTCACCCTGGACCACATCGTTGTTGATGATTGGAGGATCCATCGGGCCTAAAGGTGACGACACAGAGGAACTCTCAATGAAAGCACCAATGTCGGTGTCAAAACCGGCGGATCTCGGGTAGGGCGTCCCGAACTGTGCGTCTAGGCCAGATGGTAACAGGAGGCAGGGGACACAACGTTTTACCCAGGTTCGGGCCCTCTTAATGGAGGTAAAACCCTACGTCCTGCTTGATTAATATTGATGATATGGGTAGTACAAGAGTAGATCTACCACGAGATCAGAGAGGCTAAACCCTAGAAGCTAGCCTATGGTATGATTGTATGTTGTCCTATGGACTAAAACCCTCCGGTTTATATAGACACCGGAGAGGGTTAGGGTTACACAAGGTCGGTTACAAAGGAGGAGATATCCATATCCGTGTTGCCTAGCTTGCCTTCCACGCCAAGTAGAGTCCTATCCGGACACGAGACGAAGTCTTCAATATTGTATCTTCATAGTCTAACAGTCCGGCCAATGGAGATAGCCCGGCTGTCCGGAGACCCCCTAATCCAGGACTCCCTGACCTATATACATGATCATACCTAGATATTCTCATAACTATGCTCAATTATGTCAATTGCTCAACAGTAATTCGTTCACCCACCATAGAATACCTATGCTCTTGAGAGAAGCCACTAGTGAAACCTATGGCCCCGGGGTCTATCTTCATCATATTAATCTTCCAATACTTAGTAATTTCCTTTGCTTTGTACTTTGCTTTTATTTTACTTTGCATCTTTATCATAAAAATACCAAAAATATTATCTTATCATATCTATCAGATCTCACTCTCGTAAGTGGCCGTGTAGGGATTGACAACCCCTTATCGTGTTAGTTGCGAGGATTTATTTGTTTTGTGAAGGTACGAGGGACTCGCGCGTAGCCTCCTACTGGATTGATACCTTGGTTCTCAAAAACTAAGGGAAATACTTACGCTACTTTGCTGCATCATCCCTTCCTCTTCGGGGAGAACCAACGCAGTGCTCAAGAGGTAGCAATGGACATGAGCCACTGTCATTTGTTCTACCTAAATGGACTAAGAGTAGGGCCAAGAAAAGGAAACCAAGGATCTGTTACAATCACAAACTTGAGCAACCACATCAGCAGTTATGTCTGTACATGTGCTTTAAGGATCAGTAGCAATTCAAAGATGCTTTGTTGAGCTTGCACATCACATAGGCTAGAGACTTCAGGTATCACATAAATTCATACCAAAGGATCATTGCCTGTTGTAAGCAAGAGCACTGCCAGTTTTGCATAGTTGTCACAGTTATCAAAGGGGAGAAGACTTTTGCTATTAAGAAAATAAGGCTGGAGCACACTTGCCCTGGCAGCACTGAGACATCTAGGATTAGTGCCAAGTGGCTTGCAAAGACCTATGAGTCATTGTTTAGGTCTGATCCAACCACTAGCATACACACTCTGATTGACAACTGCAATGAGAAGTATGGTGTTGATGTGCCAAGGGACATGGCCTATAGGGCCAAAAACCTTGCTGTAGAAGTTGTGCTAGGAGAGCACAAGAAGCAGTATCCCAGACTTAGGGATTATGCTCAGACCATCATGGATACAAATCCTAGTAGTAGAGTTGTAGTTACAATAGTTACTCCAATACCAACTACAAAAATACCACATCCAGGACCAAGGTTTCATGCTATGTTCTTCTGCATAAATGGAGCAAGGGAGGGATTTCTCAATGGATGCAGACCATTCATTGGTTAGTTATGCCATTATCACTGATGCTCAAATCATTGTTATTTGTACATCACAAGCTTTTCAGTTCATTGTTAACTATGCCAATATAGTTTAGTAATGCTTTATAGTTCTCTTTACTGACTTAAATATATAATGTAGTGGTGCTTTATAGTTCTTTTTAGTGACTTAAATATGTAGTTTAGTAATGCTTTATAGTTATTTTTAGTGACTGAAATATATAGTTTAGTAATGCTTTATAGTTCTTTTTAGTGACTTACATATATAGTTTAGTAGTGCTTTATAGAAGTTTAAATTGTTCTTTGTTTGCAACAACAGGTGTTGATGGATGCTTTATTAAGCTCACCACTAGTGCTCAAATCCTAGCTGCCATTGGAAGAGATGGGAATAATAACATTTTCTCACTTGCATTTGCTGTTATTGGACAAGAGGACACAGCTAACTGGTGTTGGTTTCTACACCAACTAAAGATATGTCTAGGAGGAGAAATTGGGAAATTTGGGCATTATACTATCATGTCTGATAGACAAAAGGTATGCATGCATCTTCCTGTTATGTTCTGCATTAGCATGTTATGTTCTAGATGCAGTAGTACAACAGCTAAGTATAGCATGCTATGTGAAAAGGGGCTACTAAATGCAGTAAACCAAGTTTTTCCAAACTGTCATCAAAGATTTTGCCTTAGACACCTCTATGCAAATTTCCAGAATGCTGGGTTTAGGGGGGAGAGATCTTAAGAAATGCATGGATAATGTTAGCTATGCTTATAACCAGCACAAGTTTAACATTGCCATGAATGACTTGAAAAATGAGAGTGAGGAAGCTTGGAAGTGGCTAAATGGAATACCTAAGCACACATGGCTAGGCATGCTTTTGACACTAACTGCAAGACAGACTTGGTTGTTAGCAACCTGTCTGAGATGTTCAACAAGTACATCCTAGATTTTAGAAAAAACCTATTAGGACTACGATTGATGGTATTAAGGACAAGCAGATGGTGAAGTGGCATAATAACAGAGAGAAAGGAAAGGCATCTCTGTGGGAGATCACACCACATTATGCTGAAAAGCCTGAGGTGGAAAAGGAAAGGGCCAGATTCCGCAAACCTATTCAAGCTGGTGTAAATCTTTGGCAAGTGACCAGTGGGCAGCAAACACATGTTGTAAACTTGGAAGCTTATACATATGGATGCAGAAAGTGGGACCTGTCTAGCATACCATGCAACCATGCAATATCAGCAATTAACAAGGCAAAAAGATTTCCAGAGGACTATGTCTGCAATTTCTTCAAAAAACCTTTTTACCTTGCTACATATGAACCAATGATATATCCAGTTCCTGGTGAACATGATTGGACAAGGACAAGTGGACCAGACATAGAGCCATCCAAATTTCATGTGAAGAAGGGGAGAAGGAAAGAGAAGAGAATAAAGGGAAGATTTGAGGTTCCAAAACCAAAGGACAGTTCAAGAATGGCCACTATAACATGCAGCAACTGTGGGCTCCAAGGCCATAGGTACACCAACTACAAGCAACAGTTGAGATCAGAGTTGGCTATGAGGAAAAACAAGCATGTGGTAAACCCTTGTGAATTGCACTTGTTAATTGGTCTTCTTTCCTTGTATGTTTTATGTGCTAAACCCTTGTGACTAACTACCATTTTTCCTTGTATGTTTGCAAGGCACCTACAAGATCAATGAATGAAGCTACTCCACCTGCAAGATCAAGGAATGAAGCTACTCCACCTGCAAGATCAAGGAATGAAGCTACTCCATCAGGATCACATCAGCCACCAGCAAGGTTTGCTTCTACAAGATCTGCTAGAGGGTCAGCTAGTGCAAGATTTGCAAGGCCTTTCACTGCCCCAAGATTTGTTGCTGGAGCTTCACCTTCTGGTCCTTCAACTTCTGGTGCTCCTTCAAGTGTATCAAGGAATTATACTCGCTTGATGTCATTCTTTACTGCCAGTGGTAACCATTGAGTGATAGAATGATTCTGATGGTTGCATGTTGCAACTTTGGTCTGATGTGTACCAAAAATGAGTATGGGTTTTGCTTCTGAACTAAGTTGTTTGTGCGACAAAACCATGTATATTCTGATGTAGTACTAAGTTGGGTCTAATGCGTACTAAGTCTCATCTGGTCATTTGTGGACATATCATGCTCCTGTCAACATATTATGCCTGCAATATTTGGTCATTTGGCATTATTCAAGAATTCAATGCTTTTTGTGTTGTTGCAAAGGTACTCCTTTCAACATAGCATGCACATAAATTTGGTCATTTGTCAAGAAACCATGCTCATGTCAATATTAATCAACATTTTAGATGAGTTTAGATCATGCTCAAACTGGATGATAATGCCACAATGGCCACATACTTCATTACTAGGATCAACATACCAAATCTTTTTTACAAAGACACCTAACACATTACTACTAGGATCAACATTCAGTTCCAGGAACACTTGACACTAATCAACATTGCAAGGATCAACCTGACCAAAACTTGCATCTTCAGTGCCAAAAGATCACTTGAGTCTAAACACCACTGACAAGTACTACATTGCATACAACAACCACTAAACAAGCTTACTGCAGCAGCATCTTCGCTGTTACTAAACCTACTACAAAGACAAGAAAAAGAAAGACAACATTCTGATATTTCCCCCTTAGTGCATCTATCTCTGCATTTTTCTCCTTGAGCTGATCTTCCAAAGACATAGCCACCACCTCTCTTCCTCTATGACCTTCAGGCAGAGCCACAACTGCAGTGTCCTCTTTAAACACAGCAACACTTGATTCACCTCATACCTACGCACTTCATCTCGCAAATCTCCAATCAAATCACTCAAAAACTTCGGCAGAGGATCATCATGCCATTCAACAAAGCCACAACCACCATGTTGTACCAACAGAAATCAGTGTTTGAGAGGGAAGAAGATCTAATGAACAGAAAAATAGAACAAAAATGAATATCAACATGGCATCCACGCAGGCGTAGTACCTCCTGCTTGGGTCCTGACGGCTCCATGAGATCCATCTCGGGGCCTTCCGACGCGGCCTGTGATACGTCTCCAACGTATCTATAATTTTTTATTGCTCCACGCTATTATATTATCTATTTTGGATATTAATGGGCTTTATTCTACACATTTATATCATTTTTGGGACTAACCTACTAATCGGAGGCCCAGCCCAAATTGCTGTTTTTTGCCTATTTTAGGGTTTCGAAGAAAAGGAATATCAAATGGAGTCCAAACAGAATGAAACCTTCAGGAACGTGATTTTCTCAATGAACGTGATCCAGGAGACTTGGAGTGGCCGTCAAGAAACAAGGGAGGAAGGCATGAGGCAGGGAGCGCGCCCACCCCCTGGGCGCGCCCTCCACCCTCGTGGGCCCTCCGTTGCTCCACTGACGTACTTCTTCCTCCTATATATATCCACGTACCCCCAAACATCCAAGAGCACCACGAAAACCTAATTCCACCGCCGCAACCTTCTGTACTCGAGAGATCCCATCTCGGGGCCTTTTAAGGAGCTCCACTGGAGGGGGCATTGATCACGGAGGGCCTCTACATCAACTCCATGGCCTCTCCGGTGATGTGTGAGTAGTTTACTTCAGACCTTCGGGTCCATAGTTATTAGCTAGATGGCTTCTTCTCTCTCTTTGTATCTCAATACAAAGTTCTCCTCGATTTTCTTGGATATCTATTCGATGTAATCTTCTTTTGCGGTGTGTTTGTGGAGATCCGATGAATTGTGGGTTTATGATCCAGATTATCTATGAACAATATTTGATTCTCCTCTGAATTCTTTTATGTATGATTGGTTTATCTTTGCAAGTCTCTTCGAATTATCAGTTTGGTTTGGCCTACTAGATTGATCTTTCTTGCAATGGGAGAAGTGCTTAGAGTTGGGTTCAATCTAGTGGTGTTCGATCCCAGTGACAGAAAGGGAACCTATACGTATTGTATTGTTCCCATCGAGGATAAAAATATGGGGTTTATATCATATTGCATGACTTTATCCCTCTACATCATGTCATCTTACTTAAAGCATTACTCTGTTCTCTTGAACTTAATACTCTAGATGCATGCTGGATAGCGGTCGATGTGTGGAGTAATAGTAGTAGATGCAGAATCGTTTCGGTCTACTTGTCTCAGACGTGATGCCTATATACATGATCATACCTAGATATTCTCATAACTATGTTCAATTCTATCAATTGCTCGACAGTAATTCGTTTACCCACCGTAATACTTATGCTCTTGAGAGAAGCCACTAGTGGAACCTATGCCCCCCGGGTCTATCTTCCATCATATTAATCTTCCAATACTTAGTTATTTCCATTGCCATTTATTTTACTTGCATCTTTTATTTCTCTTTATCATAAAAATAGCAAAAATATTATCTTATCATATCTATCAGATCTCACTCTCGTAAGTGACCGTGAAGGGATTGACAACCCCTTTATCATGTTGGTTGCGAGGTTCTTATTTGTTTGTGTAGGTGCGTGAGACTTGAGCGTGATCTGCTACTGGATTGATACCTTGGTTCTCAAAAACTATGGGAAATACTTACGCTACTTTACTGCATCACCCTTTCCTCTCCAAGGGAAAACCAACACAGTGCTCAAGAGGTAGCAAGAAAGATTTCTGGCACCGTTGCCGGGGAGATTTGCGCCAAGTCAAGCACAAGTCAAGCACAAGTCAAGACATACCAAGTACCCATCACAAACTCTTATCCCTCGCATTAAATTATTTGCCATTTGCCTCTCGTTTTCTTCTCCCCCACTTCACCCTTGCCGTTTTATTCGCCCTCTTTTCCTCTCTCCCTCTCTCTCTGTTCCCCTTCTCCTTTTCTATTTGCCTTTTTGCCCGTTTCTTGTTTGCTTGTGTGTTGGATCGCTTGCTTTGTCGTTATGGCTAGTCCTTTATCTACTCCTTTGTCCCTCGAGAATGAAGTTCTTAATTTTAAACAAAGGGAGGGAGAAAATCTAAAAGATGCTTGGTACAGAATTTGCAATGCGCAAAATAGATCTACTAGGAAGCAATCTACTTCCATTCTTCTTCGCAATTTTTATGTAGGCATCACCCCTTGGAATAGATATATTCTTGATACCATTACCGGAGGGAATTTCTTGGGTAGCCATACTTTTGATTCTTATAATGCTATGATAGACCTGTTTGGCCCACCACCTCTTTTGGTTAATGGAACTATTTTAACTTTGGAACATGTGATGCAACGGCTTGAAATTATTGAAAATAAAGTTGCCACCGTAGAGTTAATTGAAAATTTGGATACAAAGATCCATAACCAAATTACCCAATACGGATCTAAGGTAGGAGTTGCTCTTAAAAGTTTTAAAGAAAAGGGACCTATGGTTAATGAAAAGATAGATCAAGATTCCACTAGAATTGATAAAATTGAGGATATTATTACCAACCTTGGGTCCGTCTTTTCTTCTATGAAAAACACCCCTCCTAATTCTAAGATTGCTAAATTGATGTATGTTCCTAAAAATAAGGGTGAAACTTCTAGTAAGGAAAATGCGGACCTCAAATCCATAAGTGTTCACCCCAACTTTCTCGCTATCCTTAAGGAACCTTTTGCTACAAATGATTTTCTTGATTTCGTACCTAGGAGTTTGATAATTAATAAAGAGAAAGAAAATCCTAAGGGATATAGGTGTCTTATTGAATAATTACCTACCAAAGATGGCAATACTTAGATCTATCCTTGCTTTTATGCCTTGCTAGGGGCGTTAAACGATAGTGCTTGTTGGGAGGCAACCCAATTTTATTTTTATTCCCTGCCTTTTGATCCTGTATAGTAATAAATAATTTATCTAGCCTCTGTTTTGGTTGTGTTTTTTGTGTTTAATTAGTGTTTGTGCCAAGTAGAACCGTTGGGAAGACTTGGGGAAAGTCTTTTTGATCTTGCTGTAAAAAACAGGAAAGTTAGCGCTCATGAGAATTGCTGCCATTTTTATTTGGAGAGTGATATTTAGTTAATTATTTTTTCAGATGATTAATAGATAAATTATTCACGTCCAGCAATTTATTTTATAATTTTTGGGGTTCCATAACTTGCGTTATCTACAGATTACTACAGACTGTTCTGTTTTTGACAGATTCTGTTTTCGTGTGTTGTTTGCTTATTTTGATGAATCTATGGCTAGTAAAAGAGTTTATAAACCATAGATAAGTTGGAATAAAGTAGGTTTAACACCAATATAAATCAAGAATTAGTTCATTACAGTACCATGAAGTGGTGTTTTTTTTTCTTTCGCTAACGGAGCTGATGTCTACTACACAACCTTCTTCTTGTAGACGTTGTTGGGCCTCCAAGTGCAGAGGTTTGTAGGACAGTAGCAAATTTCCCTCAAGTGGTTGACCTAAATTTTATCAATCCGTAGGAGGCGTAGGATGAAGATGGTCTCTCTCAAGCAACCCTGCAACCAAATAACAAAGAGTCTCTTATGTCCCCAACACACCCAATACAATGGTAAATTGTATAGGTGCACTAGTTCGGCGAAGAGATGGTGATACAAGTGCAATATGGATGGTAGATTTAAGTTTTTCTAATCTGAAAATATAAAAACAGCAAGGTAACTAATGATAAAAATGAGCACAAACGGTATTGCAATGCGTTGAAACAAGGCCTAGGGTTCATACTTTCACTAGTGCAAGTTCTCTCAACAATAATAACATAATTGGGTCACATAACTATCCCTCAACATGCAACAAAGAGTCACTCCAAAGTCACCAATAGCGGAAAACAAACGAAGAGATTATGGTAGGGTACAAAACCACCTCAAAGTTATCCTTTCTGATCGATCTATTCAAGAGTCCGTAGTAAAATAACATGAAGCTATTCTTTCCGTTCAATCTATCATAGAGTTCGTACTAGACTAACACCCTAAGACACAAATCAACCAAAACCCTAATGTCACCTAGATACTCCAATGTCACCTCAAGTATCCGTGGGTATGATTATATGATATGCATCACACAATCTCAGATTCATCTATTCAACCAACACATAGGACCTCAAAGAGTGCCCGAAAGTTTCTACCAGAGAGTCAAGACGAAAACGTGTGCCAACCCCTATGCATAGGTTCATGGGCGGAACCCGCAAGTTGATCACCAAAACATACATCAAGTGGATCAATAGAATACCTCATTGTCACCACGGCTATCCCACGCAAGACATACATCAAGCATTCTCAAATCATTAAAGACTCAATCCGATAAGATAACTTCAAAGGCAAAACTCAATCCATTACAAGAGAGTAGAGGGGGAGAAACATCATAAGATCCAACTATAATAGCAAAGCTCGCGATACATCAAGATTGTATCACTTCAAGAACACGAGAGAGAGAGAGAGAGATCAAACACATAGCTACTGGTACATACCCTCAGCCCCGAGGGAGAACTACTCCCTCCTCGTCATGGAGAGCGCCGGGATGATGAAGATGGCCACCTGAGAAGGATTCCCCCTCCAGCAGGGTGCCAGAACGGGTCTTGATTGGTTTTCGGTGGCTACGGAGGCTTCTGGTGGCGGAACTCCCGATCTATTCTGCTCCCTGAAGTTTTTAGGGTATATGGGTATATATGGGAGGAAGAAGTACGTCGGTGGACCTCCAGGCTGTCCACGAGGCAGGGGGCGCGCCCCCACCCTCGTGGGCAGCCCGGGACTCTCCTGGTCCATCTCCAATACTCCGTGGGCTTCTTCTGGTCCAAAAATAAGTTCTGTGAAGTTTCAGGTCAATTGGACTCTGTTTGATTTTCCTTTTCTGTGATACTCTAAAACAAGAAAAAAAACAGAAACTAGCACTGGGCTCTAGGTTAATAGGTTAGTCCCAAAAATCATATAAAATAGCATATAAATGCATATAAAACATCCAAGGTTGATAATATATTTGCATGGAACAATCAAAAATTATAGATACGTTGGAGACGTATCAGCATCCCCAAGCTTAATTCCTGCTCATCCTCGAGTAGGTAAATGATAAAAACAGATTTTTTTGATGTGGAATGCTACCTAACATATTTATCCATGTAATTCTCTTTATTGTGGCAAGAATATTCAGATCCATAAGATTCAAGACAAAAGTTTAATATTGACATAAAAATAATAATACTTCAAGCATACTGACTAAGCAATCATGTCTTCTCAAAATAACATGGCCAAAGAAAGTTATCCCTACAAAATCATATTGTCTAGCTATGCTCCATCTTCACCACACAAAGAATTTAAATCATGCACAACCCCGATGACAAGCCAAGCAATTGTTTCATACTTTTGATGTTCTCAAACTTTTTCAATCTTCACGCAATATATGAGCGTGAGCCATGGATATAGCACTATGGGTGGAATAGAATGGTGGTTGTGGAGAAGACAAAAAGGAGAAGATAGTCTCACATCAACTAGGCGTATCAACGGGCTATGGAGATGCCCATCAGTAGATATCAATGTGAGTGAGTAGGGATTGCCATGCAACGGATGCACTAGAGCTATAAATGTATGAAAGCTCAACAAAAGAAACTAGTGGGTGTGCATCCAACTCGCTTGCTCACGAAGACCTAGGGCATTTTGAGGAAGCCCATCATTAGAATATACAAGCCAAGTTCTATAATGAAAGATTCCCACTAGTATTGAAAGTGACAACATAGGAAACTCTCTATCATGAAGATCATGGTGCTACTTTGAAGAACAAGTGTGGTAAAAGGATAGTAGCATTGCCCCTTCTCTCTTTTTCTCTCATTTTTTTATTTTTTTATTTTTTTAATTTGGGCCTTTTCTCTTTTTTGGCCTCTTTTTTTATTTAGTCCGGAGTCTCATCCCGACTTGTGGGAGAATCATCGTCTCCATCATCCTTTCCTCACTGGGACAATGCTCTAATAATGATGATCATCACACTTTTATTTATTTACAACTCATGAATTACAACTCGATTCTTAGAACAAAATATGACTCTATATGAATGCCTCCGGCGGTGTAACGGGATGTGCAATGATGCATGAGTGACATGTATGAAAGAATTATGAACGGTGGATTTGCTACAAATACAATGTCAACTACATGATCATGCATAGCAATATGACAATGATGGAGCGTGTCATAATAAATGGAATGGTGGAAAGTTGCATGGCAATATATCTCGGAATGGCTATGGAAATTCCATGATAGGTAAGTATGGTGGCTTTTTTGAGGAAGGTGTATGGTGGGTTTATGATACCGACGAAAGGTGCGCGGTATTTAGAGAGGCTAGCAATGGTGGAAGGGTGAGAGTGCGTATAATCCATGGACTCAACATTAGTCATAAAGAACTCACATACTTATTGCAAAAATCTATTAGTTATCGAAATAAAGTAATACGCGCATGCTCCTAGGGGGATATATTGGTAGGAAAAGACCATCGCTCATCCCCGACCGCCACTCATAAGGAGGACAATCGATAAAATACATCATGATCCGACTTCTTAACACAACGGTTCACTATACGTGCATGCTACGGGAATCACAAACTTTAACACAAGCATTTCTAAAATTCACAACTACCCAAGTAGAACAACTTTGATATCACTATCTCCATATCTCAAAACAATCATCAAGTATCAAACTTCTCTTAGTATTCAATGCACTTATATGAAAGTTTTTATTATATCCCTCTTGGATGCCCATCATATTAGGACTAAATTCATAACCAAAGCAAATTACCATGCTATTTAGGACTCTCAAAATAATATAAGTGACGCATGAGAGTTCATCTATTTCTATAAAATAAAACCACCACCATGCTCTAAAAAGATATAAGTGAAGCACTAGAGCAAATGACAAACTACTCCGAAAGATATGAGTGAAGATCAATGAGTAGTCGAATGATTATGCAACTATATGAAGACTCTCTAACATTTAACAATTTCAGATCTTGGTATTTTATTCAAACATAAAGCAAAGCAAAATAAAATGACATTCCAAGAATAGCAAACATCATGTGAAGAAGCAAAAACTTAGGATCAACCAAAACTAACTGATAGTTGTTGAAGAAAAAAGGTGGGATGCCAACCGGGGCATCCCCAAGCTTAGAAGCTTGAGACTTCTTGAAATATTATCTTGGGATGCCTTTGGCATCCGCAAGATTGAGCTTTTGTGTCTCCTTAATTCCTCTCATATCACGGTCTCCCTAAATCTCAAAAGCTTCATCCACACAAAACTCAACAAGGACTCGTGAGATAAGTTAGTATAAACCAATGCAAAAACCTTATCATACTCTACTGTAGAAAATCACTAAAATTATTATTCAACATTTCATACTAAATTCCTCTGCATATTTAATAGTCCTATACTCAAATAGAATCATTAAAGAAGCAAACATATGCAAACAATGCAAACATAACAGCAATCTGCCTAAACAGGACAGTCTGTGAAGAGTGCAGCAAGATCCATACTTCCCTAACTCCAAAAATTATGAAAGAAAATTCCTACTGTAGTAAATTTATCAGATCTTAATATGCAAGAGGTTTCAACATTTTATCACATTCTGACTTTTCTAGAGATTTATTGCAACAGCGGTAAACTTTCTGTTTTCAAACAGCAACATGAAGACTTGTAAAATAGGCATAGTGAAGGCTATCAATGCCACTTTTATTGAAATAAAAGATGCAAAACATTGTTCTAAATAACAGCAAGAAAATCCTAACAAAATAAAATAAATTGACGCTCCAAGCAAAACACATATCATGTGGTAAATAAAAATATAGCTCCAAGTAAAGTTACCGATGAACGAAGACGAAAGAGGGGATGCCTTCCGGGGCATCCCCAAGCTTAGGCTCTTGGTTGTCCTTGAATATTACCTTTGGGTGCCTTGGGAATCCCCAAGCTTAGGCTATTGCCACTCCTTATTCCATAGTCCATCGAATCTTTACCCAAAACTTGAAAACTTCACAACACAAAACTTAACAAAAAACTCGTAAGCTCCGTTAGCGAAAGAAAACAAAACACCACTTCAAGGTACTGTAATGAACTCATTATTTATTTATATTGGTGTTAAACCTAATGTGTTCCAACTTCTCTATGGTTTATAAACTCTTTTACTAGCCATAGATTCATTAAAATAAGCAAACAACACACGAAAAACAGAATCTGTCAAAAACAGAACAGTCTGTAGTAATCTGTAACCAACGTAAAATTCTGAAACCCCAAAAATTCTAAAATAAATTGATGGAAGTGAGTAATTTATCTATTAATCATATTCAAAAATAATTAACTAAATAGAACTTTCCAATAAAAAATGGCAGCAATTCTCGTGAGCACTAAAGTTTCTGTTTTTTACAGCATGATCGCAAAGACTTTCCCCAAGTCTTCCCAAAGGTTCTACTTGGCACAAACACTAATTAAAAGCATAAAACCACATATAAAAAGAGTCTAGATGAATTATTTATTACTAAACAGGAACAAAAATCAAGGAACAAAAATAAATTTGGGTTGCCTCCCAACAAGCGCTATCGTTTAACGCCCCTAGCTAGGCATGATGATTTGAATGATGCTCACATAAAAGATAAGAATTGAAACATAAAGAGAGCATCATGAATAATATGACTACCACATTTAAGCCTAACCCACTTCCTATGCATAGGGATTTTGTGAGCAAACAATTTATGGGAATAAGAATCAACTTGCATAGGAAGGTAAAGCAAGCATAACTTCAAAATTTTAAGCACATAGAGAGGAAACTTGATATTATTGCAATTCCTACAAGCATATATTTCCCCCTCATAATAATTTTCAGTAGCATCATGAATGAATTCAACAATATAACTATCACATAAAGCATTCTTTTCATGATCTACAAGCATAGAATTTTTATTACTCTCCACATAAGCAAATTTCTTCTCATGAATAGTAGTGGGAGCAAACTCAACAAAATAACTATCATGTGAGGCATAATCCAATTGAAAGTTAAAATCATGATGAAAAGTTTCATGGATATCATTATTCTTTATAGCATACAAGTCATCACAATAATCATCATAGATAGCGGGCATGCTCTCATCATAATAAATTTGCACATCAAAACTTGGGGGACTAAAAATATCTTCATCAAACGTAGCTTCCCCAAGCTTGTAGATTTGCATATCATTAGCATCATGGATATTCAAGGGATTCATACTAACAACATTGCAATCATGCTCATCATTCAAATATTTAGTGCCAAACATTTTAATGCATTCTTATTCTAACACTTTGGCACAATTTTCCTTTCCATCATACTCACGAAAGATATTAAAAAGATGAAGCATATGAGGCAAACTCAATTCCTTATTTGTTTGTAGTTTTCTTTTATAAACTAAACTAGTGCTAAAACAAGAAACAAAAAGATTCGATTGCAAGATCTAAAGATATACCTTCAAGCGCTAACCTCCCCGGCAATGGCGCCAGAAAAGAGCTTGATGTCTACTACACAACCTTCTTCTTGTAGACGTTGTTGGGCCTCCACGTGCAGAGGTTGTAGGACAGTAGCAAATTTCCCTCAAGTGGATGACCTAAGGTTTATCAATCCATAGGAGGCATAGGATGAAGATGGTCTCTCTCAAGCAACCTTGCAACCAAATAACAAAGAGTCTCTTGTGTCCCTAACACACCCAATACAATGGTAAATTGTATAGGTGCACTAGTTCGGCGAAGAGATGGTGATACAAGTGCAATATGGATGGTAGATTTAAGTTTTTGTAATCTGAAAATATAAAAAAAGCAAGGTAACTAATGATAAAAGTGAGCACAAACGGTATTGCAATGCGTTGAAACAAGGCCTAGGGTTCATACTTTCACTAGTGCAAGTTCTCTCAACAATAATAACATAACTGGGTCACATAACTATCCCTCAACATGCAACAAAGAGTCACTCCAAAGTCACTAATAGCGGAAAAAAATGAAGAGATTATGGTAGGGTACAAAACCACCTCAAAGTTATCCTTTCTGATCGATCTATTCAAGAGTCCATAGTAAAATAACATGAAGCTATTCTTTCCGTTCAATCTATCATAGAGTTCGTACTAGAATAACACCCTAAGACACAAATCAACCAAAACCCTAATGTCACCTAGATACTCCAATGTCACCTCAAGTATCCATGGGTATGATTATACGATATGCATCACACAATTTCAGATTCATCTATTCAACCAACACATAGAACCTCAAAGAGTGCCCCAAAGTTTCTACCGAAGAGTCAAGACGAAAACGTATGCCAACCCCTATGCATAGGTTCATGGGTGGAACCCGCAAGTTGATCACCAAAACATACATCAAGTGGATCAATAGAATACCCCATTATCACCACGGGTATCCCACGCAAGACATACATCAAGTGTTCTCAAATCATTAAAGACTCAATCCGATAAGATAACTTCAAATGGAAAAATCAATCCTTACAAGAGAGTAGAGGGGAGAAACATCATAAGATCCAACTATAATAGCAAAGCTCGCGATACATCAAGATCGTATCACTTCAAGAACACGAGAGAGAGAGAGAGAGAGAGAGATCAAACACATAGCTACTGGTACATACCCTCAGCCCCGAGGGAGAACTACTCCCTCCTCGTCATGGAGAGCCCCAGGATGATTAAGATGGCCACCGAAGAAGGATTCCCCCTCCGGCAGGGTGCCAGAATGGGTCTAGATTGGTTTTCGGTGGCTACGGAGGCTTCTAGCGGCGGAACTCCCGATCTATTCTACTCCCCGAAGTTTTTAGGGTATATGGGTATATATGGGAGGAAGAAGTACGTCGGCGGACCTCCGGGCTGTCCACGAGGCAGGGGGCGCGCCCAGGGGGGTGGGCGCGCCCCCCACCCTCATGGGCAGCCCAGGACTCTCCTGGTCCATCTTCGATACTCCGTGGGCTTCTTTTGGTCCAAAAATAAGTTCCATGATGTTTCAGGTCAATTGGACTCCGTTTGATTTTCCTTTTCTGCGATACTCTAAAACAAGGAAAAAACAGAAACTAGCACCTGGCTCTAGGTTAATAGGTTAGTCCCAAAAATCATATAAAATAGCATATAAATGCATATAAAACATCCAAGGTTGATAATATAATAGCATGGAACAATCAAAAATTATAGATACATTGGAGACGTATCAGAAGCTCACGAGATTTTCTATTTTGAGTTTTGTGTTGTGAAGTTTTCAAGTTTTGGGTAAAGATTTGATGGATCTTGGAACAAGGAGTGGCAAGAGCCTAAGCTTGGGGATGCCCATGGCACCCCAAGGTAAAATTCAAGAACACCAAAAAGCCTAAGCTTGGGATGCCTCGGAAGGCATCCCCTCTATCGTCTTCGTCTATCGGTAACTTTACTTGGAGCTATATTTTTATTCACCACATGATATGTGTTTTGCTTGGAGCGTCTTGTATGATTTGAGTCTTTGCTTTTTAGTTTACCACAATCATCCTTGCTTTTCACACCTTTTGAGAGAGACTCACACGATTGGGAATTTATTAGAATACTCTATGTGCTTCACTTATATCTTTTGAGCTATATAGTTTTAGCTCTAGTGCTTCACTTATATCTTTTAGAGCACGGTGGTGGTTATATTTTATAGAAATGATTGATCTCTCATGCTTCACTTATATTATTTTGAGAGTCCTTTAGAAAAACATGGCAATAATAAAAACTTTCATGAAAGTTCATTGAATACTATGAGAAGTTTGATACTTGATAATTGTTTTGAGATATGGAGATGGTGATATTAGAGTCATGCTAGTTGAGTAGTTGTGAATTTGAGAAATACTTGTGTTAAAGTTTGTGATTCTCGTTGCATGCACGTATGGTGAACCGTTATGTGATGAAGTCGGAGCATGATTTATTTATTGATTGTATTCCTTATGAGTGGCGGTCGGGGACGAGCGACGGTCTTTTCCTACCAATCTATCCCCCTAGGAGCATGCGCGTAATACCTTGCTTTGATAACTTGTAGATTTTTGCAATAAGTATGTGAGTTCTTTATGACTAATGTTGAGTCCATGGATTATACGCACTCTCACCCTTCCACCATTGCTAGCCTCTCTAGTATCGCGCAACTTTCGCCGGTACCATAAACCCACCATATACCTTCCTCAAAACAGCCACCATACCTACCTATTATGGCATTTCCATAGCCATTCCGAGATATATTGCCATGCAACTTTACATCATTCCATTATTATGACACGCTTCATCATTGTCATATTGCTTGCATGATCATGTAGTTGACATCGTATTTGTGGCAAAGCCACCGTTCATAATTCTTTCATACATGTCACTCATGCATCATTGCACATCCCGGTATACCGCCGGTGGCATTCACATAGAGTCATATTTTGTTCTAAGTATCGAGTTATAATTTTTGAGTTGTAAGTAAATAAAGTGTGATGATCATCATTATTAGTGTTGGTGAACGTAGTAATTTCAAAAAAATTCCTACGCACACGCAAGATCATGGTGATGCGTAGCAACGAGAGGGGAGAGTGTTGTCCACGTACCCTCGTAGACCGAAAGCGGAAGCGTCAGCACAACGCGGTTGATGTAGTCGTACGTCTTCACGATCCGACCGATCAAGTACCGAACGCACGGCACCTCCGAGTTCAGCACACGTTCAGCCTGATGACATCCCTCGAACTCCGATCCAGCCGAGTGTTGAGCGAGAGTTTCTCAGCACGACGGCGTGGTGACGATGATGATGTTCTACCGATGCAGGGCTTCGCCTAAGCACCGCTATAGTATTATCGAGGTAGATTATGGTGGAGGGGGGCACCGCACACGACTAAAAGATCAAACGATCAATTGTTGTGTCTCTAGGGTGCCCCCTGATGAAGCTATGTACCTAGGGTAGGGTCACGGACCTGTCCTAACTGCCCTACCCAAGGACACCTCTAGAATAAATCACCTTTCAATCGACTTGGAGGTGTTCCACTTGACAGACTCGAAGACACTCGACCAAGAAGCAATTACTCGACCAAGATCCAACCACTCGACAGCCAGGAGACTTATAGTCACTCCGCACGCTAACAGTCGGTCATTAAGTAGCTTTTATGGTCACCATAGCACTTTATTGCTAGCGTTATCAGTAACGCCCTGCCTTAATGTACATTGAACCCTTCGTAACGTGGGTTGGCCGGGGTCCTGGCGCACTCTATATAAGCCACCCCCTCCTCCGAGACAAGGGTTCGCACCTCTGTAACGCATACTCACATAATCCAGTCGACCGCCTCCGGGCTCCGAGACGTAGGGTTTTTACTTCTTCCGAGAAGGGCCTGAACTCGTAAACCTTGCGTCCTTACAACTTCTCCATAGCTAAGATCTTGCCTCTCCATACTTACCCCCCCTACATTACTGTCAGACTTAGAACCACGACAGTTGGCGCCCACCGTGCGGCAGGTGTTTTAGCGTTTGTTGGAGAAGTTGCGACTTTTTTCCGACCCGAATCATCATGGTTTTCGTTGGAGTTTCAGTGGAGGGCCGCGAGATCCGTCTCGGCGCGCTCACGTTCATCATCTCGACTCTGCTTGGCTCCAGGAGGCTCCGCTCGACGTGGACGCACTCCCTGCTCGCGGGGCAACGCACTTTAGCGCGTGCGTCCGCGGTGTTCTCCTGCGACAACCGTCGACCCCTTATCGGTCGGCTCCTGTGTTGTCCTCACTCCCCGTTTCCCGCCGGCGCAAGCGTTCCGGTCGGGCGAGACTTTAGTGGTGGGTGAGGCACACGGTGGCGCGTTAGTCGGCCACACCCTAGGTCACGGCGATCGAGCCCGACGAATCCCTCTACGGCCTGTTCGACCTGTCGACTGGCTCCGCAGAGACTGCATCCGAGTGCGACAGCAGCGATCCGGCGACGGAGGTTCTGATGGTCGATGGACCGCCCAGTCCTCCCGGTTTTCCCCGTACCGATGGAGAAGCGGGTGGAGGCGACCCATCGCGTCTCCGTGAGGAGTATCTTCCCGAGCCTCTCACGTCGCTGCAGAGAGAAGAACTTCGCCGCCAGAACATGGATGCACTGCACACTCCTATCATTGGAGAGACCCCTGAGGCTCGCGCCTTGGAGGACGGGCGCCTGACAAACTTGGCCGAGTGCACTCGACTGGAGAACCTCTAGCGAGCACTCGACGAGCGTGCGCGACAATGGATTCCCGAATCCAGTCGACGTCAGCTCTTCCTGCCCCCGCAGGTATATCGGACTCCGATTCAGAATTTAGCAGCTGCGGCCCATATAGCAGAGTCGATTCAACATTCCCAGTCGGAGGCTGGCAAAGGCTTGCTGCAGATCAGAGCGTTACTTCGGGCAGCGGGAGATCAGAATTCCGCTGTTTCTCAGTCGCGGAACAGGATTCACAGCAGATCCGTTGCCGCGGACACAGTCCAGTCGGCTCACAGCCCGAGATCGCCCCCGAGGCGTGAGGGACGTGGAGACCGGTGTGACCAGTATGGGAACCATGAGCAGTATGATCACCGAGTCGATCGTGATGGTTGACGTCGAGTGCCCACGCCTCCCCCGAGGAGCGGGTCGTATGTGCCTCGCCAGCAGGATGACAGGCGCCCTCATAATGGTGGGCGAAGGATTCCAGTCGACCCCAGAGGACCAGGCTTTGACGCGAGATCCATCCTCGTCCAGGGTCTGGTCGACAGGAACAGGGCTCACCGAGAAGGCCACGACAGAGATGCGCCTGCCAGCAGCAGAGTACATGTTTCGGGGCCAGAGTGCTTTAGTAGAGCCATCAGGGCTGCTGTGATTCCTCCCGATTTCAGGTTGGCGACTGGAGTCAGTAAGTTCACTAGCGAGTCCAAGCCCGATACTTGGCTTGAGGACTACCGAGTGGCCGTCCAGATTGGCGGAGGCAATGATGAAGTGGCCATGAAGCACCTGCCTCTCATGTTGGAGGGCTCGGCCAGAGCGTGGCTAAACCAGTTAGCACCTAGCAGCATTTACACTTGGGAAGATCTCTCCCGAGTGTTCGTCACCACATTTGAAGGCACATGCAAGCAACCGGCAGGACTGACGGAACTACGGTCCTGTGTGCAAAAGCCGAATGAAACTTTCAGGGATTACATCCAGAGATGGATCACGTTACATCACTCGGTGGAGAATGTGCGTGACCACCAAGCAGTTTGTGCCTTCAAGGAAGGCGTCAAGTATAGAGAACTGAATTTGAAATTTGGTCGAACCGGAGATATGTCCCTGAATCGGATGATGGAGATTGCCACCAAGTACGCTAATGGTGAAGATGAGGATCGACTCAGGAGTGGCAAGCTCAAGTTAGTCGCCCAAGAAACCGGAGGCAATTCCAGTCGGAAACAGAAGCGGAAGGCCGAGCCAGCGGCTCCCGGGGAAGCTTTAGCTTTGGCCCAAGGAAAGTCTAAAGGGAAACCCAAAGGGCCTTGGAACCCCAAAAAGGTTAAAGACCAGGAGGGAAATGATGTGTTGGACTTACCATGTCTTGTCCACACAAAGAAAGATGAGGAGGGTAATTTTATTTACCCGAAACATACCACTCGGCAGTGTCGACTCTTGATCCAGCAGTTCCAAGGCAAGCAGCCCAAGGGTAAGGAAAAGGAGTCAGACAAGGTCGAGGACAAAGAGGACAGTGAAGACGGATACCCTCAAGTCAATTCCACCCTGATGATTTTTGCTGATGTTGAGAGCAAAAGTCGACTGAAAGTTATTAACCGAGAGGTGAATATGGTCGCTCTGGCGACACCTAGTTACCTGAAACGGTCTCAGACTGCCATAACATTCAACCAGTCCGACCACCCAACACGCATCGCCACCCCTGGGAGGCAAGATTTGGTGGTCGACCCAGTTGTTGAAGGCACTCGACTGACCAAAGTCCTGATGGATGGTGGCAGTGGTTTGAACATATTATACGCTGAGACGTTGAAAGGGATGGGCATTCCGATCTCCAGACTTAGTGCCAGCAACATGAGTTTCCATGGAGTCATTCCTGGGAAGAAGGCTGAATCACTCGGCCAGATAGCTCTTGATGTGGTTTTCGGTGATTCCAAGAATTACCGCAAAGAAAAGTTGACATTTGAAGTTGTAGACTTCTAGAGTGCCTATCACGCTATTCTGGGTAGGCCGGCTTATGCACGCTTCATGGCCCGACCATGTTACGTGTATCTCAAATTGAAGATGCCTGGCCCCAAAGGTGTGATCACCATTACGGGCAATCGGAAGAAAGCGGAAGAATGTTTTTAGAAAGGTTCGAGGATCGCCGACGCGCAGATGGCAGTGGTGGAGTTGCAGGAATACCAGAAGACTGCAGACCCGAGTGATCTGTTGCGAGCCAAGAAGCCCGCTACAGAGTCAGCTTTCCAGTCGACTGGCGATACGAAGACAGCTCACATCCACCCGACCGACCCCAGCGCCGCTCCGACTCATATCTCGACAACACTCGACTCCAAATAGGAAGAAGCGCTCATCCAGTTCCTCTGTGAGAACTGGGACATTTTCGCATGGAAGCCTTCTGACATGCCAGGTGTTCCCAGGGAGCTGGCTGAGCATCGCCTGAGAGTCGACTCAAAAGTAAAACCTGTCAAGGAACATCTCCGATGGTCCGCCGTCCAAAAGAGAAAGGCTATTGGCGAGGAAGTGGCTCGGCTCTTAGCAGCGGAGTTCATCCAAGAAATCTACCACTCCGAGTGGCTCGCCAACGTTGTCATGGTCCCCAAGAAGGACAAGTCACTTCACATATGCATTGATTTTAAACATATCAATCGGGCCTGCCTGAAAGATCATTTTCCTCTCCCCCACATCGACCAGATAGTCGACTAGACTGCGGGATGTGAGCGACTGTCTTTCTTGGACGCCTATTCTGGGTACCATCAGATCAGTCTGTATGGACCTGACGAGATCAAGACAGCTTTCATCACTCCATTCAGGTGCTTCTGTTATGTTACCATGCCATTCGGCCTCAAGAATGCCAGAGCTACATTCATGAGGATGATTCAGAAGTGTTTACTCACTCAAATCAGTCGAAACGTAGAAGCATACATGGATGATATCGTGGTCAAGTCACGGAAGGGTTCTGACCTGCTGACTGACCTTGCCGAAACCTTTGCCAACCTCAGGAGGTATGATATCAAGCTTAATCCATCAAAGTGCACATTCGGAGTCCCTGGCGGAAAGTTACTCGGTTTTCTCGTTTCCGAACGGGGAATCAACGTCAATCCAGAAAAAGTTGGCACTATACTCCGAATGAAAAGCCCTGTGCGAGTGCACGACATCGAGAAGCTTACTGGTTGCTTGGCCGCCCTAAGTCGATTCATATCTCGCCTCAGTGAAAAGGCATTACATCTTTACCGATTGATGAAGAAGTCCGACAAGTTCGAGTGGACTCCCGAAGCTGATGCAGCATTTGCAGAGCTCAAAGCTCTGCTCTCCACCCAGCCGGTGCTTGCTGCCCCAATCAGCAAAGAGCCTTTGCTGCTTTACATTGCAGCCACAGGACAAGTCGTCAGTACGGTACTTATGGTCGAGCGGGAAGAAGAAGGGAAAACCTTCAAAGTTCAGCGCCCAGTATATTATATTTCTGAAGTCTTGACCCCATCAAAGCAAAGATATCCTCACTATCAGAAGCTTGTATATGGGATTTATATGACCACCAAGAAAGTCGCTCACTACTTCTCTGATCATTCCATTACAGTCGTCAACGACGCTCCATTGTCAGAGATCCTGCATAACAGGGATGCAACCGGTCGAGTGGCAAAATGGGCGATTGAACTCCTTCCCCTAGGTATCAAGTTTGAGGCAAAGAAAGCTATCAAGTCACAAGCAATCGCAGATTTCGTCGCCGAGTGGATTGAACAACAGCTGTCGACTCAGATTCACTCAGAGCATTGGATTACGTTTTTCGACGGCTCCAAGATGCTGAGTGGTTCCGGTGCCGGAGTGGTGTTGGTCTCCCCCAGAGGAGATAAACTCAGATATGTTCTTCAAATCCATTTTGATTCCTCCAATAACGAGGCAGAATATGAAGCACTTTTATATGGGTTGCGCATGGTCATCTCACTCGGCGTCCGTCGCCTCATGATCTATGGCGACTCAGATTTGGTGGTTAATCAGGTGATGAAGGAGTGGGATGTCAGAAGTCCAGCCATGACTGGTTATTGCAATGCAGTGAGAAAGCTGCAGAAGAAATTCGAGGGGTTGGAGCTTCATCACATACCCCGACTGAAAAATCAAGCAGCTGATGATTTGGCAAAAATAGGTTCCAAAAGAGAAGCCATTCCCAGCAATGTGTTTTTGGAACACATCCACACACCATCAGTCCAGGAGGATCCCTTCACGGAAGAGGCCCCGCAGCCAAAAAGCGCCACGGATCCGACTGAAGTTGAAATTCCAGCTGTGGTCGATCTGATAATGGAAGTGCTGGTTATCACTCCCATCTGGAAAGAACCGTACATCACGTACATCCTAAGGAAAGAACTCCCAGAAGACGAGGAAGAGGCTCGACAGATCGTCCGTCGATCCAAGGCCTTTACAGTCATAAGGGACAGTTATATAGGGAAAGCGCGACTAGGGTCGGCCAGAAGTGTATTACACCAGAAGAAGGTCAGATGATCCTTAACGATATCCACTCGGGGACCTATGGTCATCATGCGTCCTCTCGGACCATTGTGGCCAAAGCATACCGAGCGGGGTTCTACTGGCCAAGGGCCAATGAGATGGCAAAAGAGATAGTCGACAAATGTGAAGGATGTCAGTATTACTCCAATATGCCGCACAAGCCCGCGTCAGCCCTGAAAACCATTCCACTCGTCTGGCCCTTCGCCGTTTGGGGGCAGGACATGGTTGGACCATTGAGAACAGGCAGGAGCGGCTTCACTCATGTGCTGGTAGCAGTCGACAAGTTCACCAAATGGATTGAAGCCAAGCCTATCAAGAATCTCGATGCTTGCACCGCTATCAGTTTCATCAGAGAGTTGATATTCAGATATGGAGTTCCGCACAGTATCATCACGGACAACGGGTCAAACTTCGATTCCGACAAGTTCAGGGCCTTTTGCGCCTCTTAGGGCACTCGGGTCGACTATGCTTCGGTCGCTCACCCCCAGTCGAATGGGCAAGCAGAAAGGGCAAATGGCCTAATTCTCAAAGGACTGAAACCCCGATTGATGCGCGATCTCAAGCACGCAGCAGGTGCATGGGTCGACGAGCTCCCATCAGTCCTTTGGGGATTGAGGACAACCCCGAATCGATCGACCGGAAGAACCCCGTTCTTTCTGGTCTACGGAGCCAAGGCAGTCTTACCGAGTGACCTACTTCACAACGCTCCCAGAGTCGAGCTCTACTCAGAAGATGAAGCAGAACAAGCCCGGCAGGACGCAGTCGACCTCCTAGAAGAAGAAAGAGAAATGGCCCTGATCCGATCGACCATCTATCAGCAAGACTTACGTCGATTCCATGCCAAAAACGTGAAGAGTCGAGCCTTCCAAGAAGCAGACTTAGTCCTTCGAGTGGATCAGCAGAAACCACACAAGCTTGCTCCTACTTGGGAAGGCCCCTTCATAGTTACCAGAGTCCTCCACAATGGAGCATACCACCTCTACAATGTCGATCGCCAGATTGATGAGCCACGAGCCTGGAATGCGGAGCTACTCCGCCCCTTTTATACTTGAATTCTCACTCGGATGAGATGTAATAAGAAAAACTCTTGTAGTTTATTTATCAAAGACAAGAGCGTTATAATTTTCCCAGTGATTATTATTGTTTTTGTTTGCGTAAGAAATCCCCCAGTGGGTGGCTTAGCTGCGAATCCGCTTCGCCTAAGTTTGTAAAAACAGTTTCCTACCGAGTGGCGAGCCAGCCTCCCACTCAGGGGCTTAGCTGCGAATCCATTTCGCCTAAGTTTGAAAAATCCTACCGAGTGGAGAGCAACCCTCCCACTCGGGGGCTTAGCTGCAGTCCAGTACTCGCCTAAGTTCTCCCACTTAGAGACTTAGCTGCAGTCAGCCACTCGCCTAAGTTTGAAAAATCCTACCGAGTGGAGAGCAACCCTCCCACTCAGGGGCTTAGCTGCAGTCCAGTACTCGCCTAAGTTCTCCCACTTTGAGACTTAGCTGCAGTCAGGCACTCGCCTAAGTTTGAAAAATCCTACCGAGTGGAGAGCAACCCTCCCACTCGGG